>NC_063055.1:10655000-10972500 GCF_018812025.1 Megalobrama amblycephala
GGGAGGGAGCCCAGGTTCTAAGGTAACTGTTTTTTTTGGGGGGGGAGAAGAAGAAAAGGAAAAAGACATCCATCCATCATAAAAAAATGCCGCAGCCAATTTCCACAAAGCCGCTAAGCTGATTGAGACGACCAAATCTGTTTCACCAGCTTACATTTACTTCAAAATGGTCATCTCAGCTTCAGTATCACACACTTTCACTGCTTCCCATTCCCCAGTTCTTTAGTAAAGAGAGAGTTGGTGGGTGTGCAGGAATAAAACACTCGTCAACTTCTCTGTGCCTGGCCTGATATCTCTCTAGCGCAGGGCTGCCCAGATCACTACACTTTGATTTAACCATTCTGTTATTAAGCTTATTTGTGTTCTTATTCTCTTTTTTAAATAAATAAATGAATAAATACAATAAATTAACAAAACATGCCATGTGTGTTGCAGTTCTCTCTCACAGACAACCCTTACCAAACAAACTCCATTCTGCTAAACCAACCAACCGCCCCCACCTCCTTCCACTGAAGTAGATTAAATTCACACTAGTCCTCATTTTAAACGGAAATTGGATTGATGGAGAAAAGATTACGGAGACAGAGGGCAAGGTGGTGACAGCGGGAAAGAGTGGGGAGGGTGGAGCCGGCACCAACAAAGCACCTCCAAAGCCAATAGTGTAAATGTTTCTCTTTTGCCACCTGTAGTGTGTACGATGTGTGTGTGTGTGTGTTTTCTTTCCCCTCCTGATCTTTCTCTTTTTTGCCATAGCAGCAAATATCCTGTTGGCGCAGGATGCAGAGTGGTATCTGGCCCTAAAATCGATCAGACTCCCGGACTAGGGCTTCCATTCATCTCTTGCCCATAAAATTTGATTAGCGCTGACTACAGCACTGCAGGGAGATGGGCTGATAGAGCCAGGCTACAGGAGATGGCAACAGCATCCCACATTTTCATCTAGTCTCTCTCTCGCATGTTATATTTTGTCTCTCTTCATATTTCTTTGTAAAGCACTTCCTATTAATAACAGCCCGTCCCTCCTCATATCGTCCTCGGTATGTACAATCCTTGCGTGTAGGTATCTAAGATCAGTGAGATAGCGTGTGTGCCCTCCTTCCGCCCCTCCTTTCTTAGTGTAAACCGTCCTCTAGCTATTAAACAAAAATGACAGCCGTGATGAGGCTTCGACCAGCGTTAACAAAACTAAACAACTGCAGCCCGGCCCAGCCAGCTGGCCTGTCCGGCGGACACGCCCTCTGTTCCCACATATCACTGTGGCATGTGACCACTCCTCTCCACCAATGACAAAGTCCTGAGCTCATGAGTGGATGCTGTCTGTCTGCGCCGTGAAAAGCTAAGAGGACAGGAGGGGGAAAAAAGAGCTAGACAGACTTGAAGCTTGACAACAAGGTGAAGTTTGTCAATTTGACTTGAGCATGTTTCATGGGAAGGACACTGCCAATTGTTGATTTGTCAAACCATGTGAAAATGCAACAAAATAAAAAAATACTAATGGAGAAGTTTATTCATTTGAGAGATAACTTGACTCAATCATCCGTAAATTACATTGTGTGTAAACCAATCTGTGTGCCTGGCGCGTGTACCGCAAGGTCTCTGTAAATTGATTACAGGCATGAACTGGCACTTGAGCGTCACGCTTCTGCAGAAAAAACTGATTTAAATTCATGTAAGCCTGCATGATTTAAGATTCATTTGCGATATCGATTCTTCCAGGAGCTTGAGACGTCATTTAAAGCATCAGTCATCCAATCTGCTGAGGATTCATGTCAGCATAAGGGATGAATTTATTTGGATGCTAATTGTCTGCCTTTGGGAGCATGTGGATGACACTTGAAAAACTTTTGGCATACCATCAATGTGATAATGACAAGCAGACCTCACTGGCCCAAATATCTTTCAATCACTCCTGACATGCAAAACTTCTAGACAGTTTCATCAAAAGTAACTTGCATATGTTTCACATTACAACATTACAAGAAAGAAAGAAAGAAAGAAAGAAAGAAAGAACAAAAGAACGAAAACAAATGTTTTCAACAATGATAATTAGGGGTGTAACGATAGATTGTTATATTGAGCTATCAAGATATAAAAATGCAACGATATGTATCATTGATGTAAATGATATGATTTGCGATATAGTTCGTTTTATCCATGTCTCAGCTTACTGTATTTACAAGTTATAATTGTCATCATGTACTCACCATCATGGCATTTTCGTTCAACTTCCAAACAAAGATACAGACTTTCAAATGCTTGCGTGGTGGGCGAAAACAACATGAGAGTGAGTAAATGCAGAATTTAATTTTTGGATGAACTAACTATTTACAGTTTGGTAATAGTCACTTTGACATGCTTTCTTGAACTGTGGTTGATTGCACTGATCTTCTGAAGCGCATTTGCGATGCCGGTACAGCACTCCTCAAAGTGAAAGCGCAAACATTAAATTGTAATCACCATATCACTTTTAGTTTTAGTAGTATGAATATTCAAAGTGTTTTAGATGGTTTATTCTTATATGTATAATACATTAATAGCAGGAGATGCGGGACGTAGCGAGCACCTGGAGAGTCTGTGCATGGGTGGCTTGTCTGTGTACGAAATCCTACGAATGCCTGCATTGAAAGCATGAGTACTGTGTGAAGAAAAAAATGAAAGTTTCCAGAGTTTCTGTGACATTACTACATTAAACTATTATATATACTGTTGAATGTAATGTATAATAAGGCAATGGATGAATATTTGTGGGTTCTGACAATAATAAAATAGTAATAAAGTAATAATAATAATAATAAAAAAAAACCTCTTTATTTTGGTTTAAAATATTGTGATAGTATCGTGAGTTCAGTATTGTGATTTGTATCGAATTGTGACGAGTGTGTCGTTACACCCCTATTGTTAATAATAAAAATGTTTCGTGAGCACCAAATCAGCGTATTAGAATGATTACTGTTGGATCATGTGACAATGAAGACTGGAGTAAAAAAAAAAAAAAAAAAGAAAGAAAAATGTTCCTCAATTATAATTTTGAAACCTAGATACATCTATATCCAAGCCTGACAAATGATGATAACATCTCCGATGGGTAAGCTTTTGTAAGGAATCTCTGTGCTGGTCTGGGCTCACCTGAGTCTCTCGAACGTTTTCCACTGTGAAGTTAAACCACACTCTGAACCGCGGGTTACACGTGTCAGGCCTGATGAACAGATCAAACTCAAATTCACTGATGTAGTCAACACGGCCCAGGTTACCTATGGAGAGACATAGAGAACAACAAAGAAGTCACTTTCAGGCCGTGAATCTATTCAGTAGCTCTATAATAGCCTTTAATATATGCATACAGAAACTTATACATTTCAAAACATGCTATTCTTTAGCTTTACCTTGCAGACATATATATTTCCACACAGACAGCAGTGACTGGGAGAGATTTCCCTGTAGACTAATAAAATGGACTATAACTCAGTTGGGATCCTGCTGATATTTGTGTGTGTTCAAAGTATTTCATTTATGTAAAGGGAAATAAAATGCTGCATTGCCATCTAACCTTTTCTTTCCCCACAGATTCTGACACACACATACACACACTCTTTCTGGTTGGGATGGAGGAAGCCGAGCCGAGACGCTTGGCAGTCGCTCAGGTGACGACTAGACAGCTTTGGTAGCAGATCGCAGAATAACAAACCTCAACATGGCTGCCGCAAACAAATAAATATTAACAAACCAGAAAAGTGCTTTGTTGGTAACATATTATCCTGCAGACCCCACACAAATGTCAAATGGCAGGTAATAAAGTTCAGCCTTAAACAAGCATGCTAATGGGAACACAGGCAATCTTCTCACATCATGAAGAATATTACAGAGAAAGTTTGATATCCTGCAACAAAACATCACCACGATACAACACACAAATACTGGCGGCAATCTGAGGGTTTTACTACCGTCTTTAGCATCACTGAATGGTTTTGGAATATGAAAGAAAGGAAAGCTAAGGCTAATTGCTTTACTTATTTCATCCATCCATCCAGAACACATGAAATTGCTTGATGTATTTTATATTGCATTTTTATCTTTAAATTTAAAGTTCATTTAGATTTTTTTAGAAAAAGTACTAGAGATTAACTAAAAGGCACAACACTCAAATTTAGCTTTCATAAGGCCTTTAAAGGGATAGTTCATCCAAAAATTAAAATTATCCCATGATTTATTGACCCTCAAGCCATCCTAGGCACAAATGACTATCTTCTTTCAGATGAAGACACTTTTTAACCACAAATGCTCATCTTGCACTGCTCTGCGATGTGCCACACATTACATAATCATGTTAGAAAGATCATGCGGGATGTAGGCGAAAGTACCGATCCATTGTCTACAAAGTGGATGTTCAAAGACTAAGCCAAACGCCCTTTACAAAAAAAAAAAAAAAAAAAAAAAAAAGGTAAAACAACAATGTCGGACGATTTTGAAGTTGGAGGAGAAAATGAGATGGAGTTTTTCGGCCTACCGTGGTACTTCCGGCTACGTCACGCGTGACCTTTCCAACGTGATTACATAATGCGTGGCACATTGCAGAGCTAGTGCAAGATGAGCATTTGTGGTTAAGTAGTACATAAATTTTTATTTTCTTCAGAAAATGTCATATCGTTTCGCTTGATAAGACCCTTATTCCTCGGCTAGGAGTGTGTAGAGCCCTCTGAAGCTGCACTGAAATTGCAATTAGGACCTTCAACCCGTACAAGTCCACTATATGAAGAAAAATCCTGGAATGTTTTCTTCAAAAACCTTAATTTCTTTTCAAATGAAGAAAGAAAGACATAAACATCTTGGATGACATGGGGGTGAGTAAATGATCAGGAAATTTTAATTCTAAAGTGAACTAATTCTTTAACCCCCTGAAGCTTTGTGGATTACTTTTATGATGGAAGGATGCACTTTTTTGGGCTTCAAAATACATTGCCCCATTCACTACCATTATAAAGCTTGGAAGAGCCAGGATATTTTTTAATATAATTCCAATTGTGTTTGTCTGAAAGAAGATAGTCGTATACACCTAGGATGTCTTTAGGGTGAGTAAATCATGGGATAATTTTAATTTTTTGGTGAACTATCCCTTTAACCTCATGGTTGCAGCCAGGTTGTTCCAGGGGGGGATTGTTGCTGTAATACAGATACAATTTTCTGCTAAATGACAACTAACTAACTTATTTACTAACTAGTGGAATGCTGCATTGTGCTAGTCCAGGATCCCTGTTCTATGGTAATGAGAGTAAAGAGTTAACTCATAAGGCTGGATGAACAGAAAGAAAGAGGGAGGGAGGGGGAGATGCATCTGGTTGCCCTGCTCATGCAGTCTGGGTTCAGGGAAAGAAGTGTGGAAGTCACCGCCTGGTGGAAGCTAGCTCAGAGCTAATTACTGACAGATGGAATGACCACCATTCCGTCACACCGGAGCCCAGCGGAATGTCATCCTTCTGCCAGAACAGAGACAACACATCCCAAGCATTTCTAAACTCATTGCAAACTTACTCGCCTGTCCAGAAAACCAGTGGGAACGGATCCTCTCAGGACGAAACTATAAAGTGTGAAGTTCAACCTTTTCAAGTTTCAACTTCCTGATATAGTCAGTTCTCACTCAATAAAAGTTCCAGGCTCACAACAGAAAACTCCATTATGAAAGAAGATTACAAATAAA
Source organism: Megalobrama amblycephala (assembly GCF_018812025.1). NCBI lineage: Eukaryota > Metazoa > Chordata > Actinopteri > Cypriniformes > Xenocyprididae > Megalobrama > Megalobrama amblycephala. The sequence continues at coordinate 10,660,693 of NC_063055.1, forward strand.
ACATGAAAACTTGTGACCTTTCTTTCCCTAAATATATAACTTCATAAACTAATTTATGCCTATCTGTTCATTTTCTGAATGGCTGCCCAATGGTTCTAATGGTCACTGCGTTTTTCTTCCAGTGTATTGGGTACAGATTGATAGTGCTCTCCAGATGAAATGGATATTGGCACTTTAGCTGATTAAAGTCACTTTCTTTTAAACACAAATCTCCTGCAGCAAGAATCCAAGTATGACAGCAGCAGCACACTCCCGATGGAAAGGCGTTTTTATAGATTATCAGACAACTATTGCAAAGGCCAATGAGTGACCTTTCTAAACATATCCGAATGAGATGGAAAGGTCCTTGTGTAACTCAAACATGATATGTGAAGGAGAGAAATTGAATTCAATTTCATGTGTGAATCAATAGATGCATTTTGCAACATTTTCTGAAAGTGTGTGTGCATTAGGGTTAGACTGATGCCAAAATGTTGGCTCTAGTATGACTGATAATAAGCCATTGATACTAAATCAAAAAGTCTAGGGCGACTAATGAAAATAAACCAGGGCTGCCTGTCAATAAATTCAAAAATTGAATGAGAATCATTTAAAATTAATCTCACAAACAGTAATTTTAAGTTCTTTCTGGGGAAAGAAAACAACAAAATGTGCAAGTGTAATAATGTCATAGACATTATACAGCTGAATATATGTGGACACCAGACAGCTTGCTGTATATTTCTATTTCTCAATTTTGATGCGAATTTAATTCTACTATACAAATTGCAATATGAACCAGTTATATTGTCAAATTCTGTAAATGCATTCAAATTATTTAATGAATAAATTACCTTTACACTGCCTGAACTGCAATGAATAGCAGAATTTGCTGATGATATGTAACACTGTAAGTTTTTAGTACTATGGTAATATTTTAGTACCAGTATACCACACAACTGCGGTGAACACCCAATTTAAAATGAGACATCTAGATGAATGTAATCAGTTTTATAGTCCAAAACCTCCAGAGCAGCTAAGAACAAGATGTAATGCCATTTCACATTCCCCTTCATATCTCAACCTGAATGACAGACATGAACTCCCAGCAGCAGTGATAGGGCTCCACACCGCAGCTCTCAGCAACTGAGAAGAGTCAAGTCAAACACACTTTACACCAAAAATAACATCTGTTTCACAGCTCTAACATGTATTTTTTATACATCAGCCAACCATACAGAGAAAGAGAGAAAGGATCAGTAGCTGAGCCAGTCACTGGAGGAGAAAAAGAGAGAAGGAGAGAATGGGAGATTGGTGGCTGCACCTGTTCCAGACAGATGTGCACTCTAATTCATCATTCATCCATTCCAGCACATTAACCATTTACACCACTTTTAGCATCAAATATTGGCCATCGACATGCAGTAACAGTGATCCAGTGATTTGGTCTTAATTGTGATAGTTTAATTGGATGAGATGAGATTTCTCATAGATTTCATGTGATTGTAAGACAAGCTACAATTAGTAGATTAAAAAAAAAGTGGAAAATGTTCACATATAATAATACTGTTCAAAAGTTTGGGATCGGTAAGATTTTTAATGTTTTTAAAAGAAGTTTCGTCTGCTCACCAAGGCTACATTTATTTAATTAAAAATACTGTAAAAACAGTAATATTGTGAAATATTATCACAATTCAAAATAACCGTTTACATTTTAAAATATTTTCAAATAGAAGTTTATTCTTGTGTTGGCAAAGCTGAATTTTCAGCATCATTACTCCAGTCTTCAGTGTCACATGATCATTCAGAAATCATTCTAATATGCTGATTTGCTGCTCAAGAAACATTTATTGTGTACAATTGTACAAAATATTAGTGTATAATTTTTTTTTTCAGGATTCTTTGATGAGTAGAAAGTTCAAAATAACAGCGTTTATTTGAAATATAATCTTTTGTGACATTATAAATGTCTTTACTGTCACTTTTGATCGATTTAAGGCATCCTTGCTGAATAAAAGTATTAATTTCTTTAATTTCTTTTCAAAAAAAATAAAAATAAAAATTCTTACTGACCCCAAACTTTTGAACGGTAGCGTATGTTACAAAAGCTTTGTATTTCAGATAAATGCTGTTCTTTTGAACTTTCTATTCATCAAGGAATCCTGTAAAAGAACGGTTTTCGACAATGATAATAAGAAATGTTTCTTGAGCAGCAAATCGGCATATTAGAATGAAGCTGAAAAATCTAAAAATCTTACAGATTCCAAACTTTTGAACAGTTGTATATAATAAATTAAATATATATATATATATATATATATATATATATATATATATATATATATATATATATATATATATATATAGAGAGAGAGAGAGAGAGAGAGAGAGAGAGAGAGAGAGAGAGAGACAAACACATATAACTGATAACATAAGTCAACACAGACATGAAAATGATCAAAATGATGGTTACAATGTTCTTTTACAAGAAATAGTGTTTTACATAAACATTTTACAAACCCTACTCTGCCACAAATATGCACAGAAAAAAAACAGATAAATAATAGCATTTTCATGAGACAAAAATATATTTTCATAAAAGTATGCTAAATACAGTTCCATTGCCAGTAAGAAACTTTTATGGTCATTAAATGTTCTTAATTTACTTGCTATTGGCAGGTATACAAAAAAAGTTAATTTTGGACCCTGGCTGCATCTCATGTCATAGATAATGAAACCAACAGATTGAGCTGTAAAAAAAAAAAAAAACTTTCATACTGAAAAAACTAAAAAAAAAAAAAAAAATAGCTACTTTATATCTGCGATTGATTTTTGTTTATTGCAAAGCACAAAAAAATGGGAGGGGGGATTGGAATCAATACTGGCCAAAAGTTTATTTTAAAAATCATTATTTGCCAAACAATTTTGGTGCATTTCTACATTAATTAAATTTCAGATAATATCTTCAAAATATAGTAAAAGCACACACAAACCCTTTGAATCCAAATAGCAGATCATACTGCCTTTCTTTCAGAACACTTGACTTTTCAGCACCAAAGACAGCTCCCCATAGACAGCAGAATGATGCCGCTCTCCGTGGTGCTGACAGATCTACCACAGTTACCCTCTTAGAAATGCATTGCTGGGTAACTTACGAACTCTCAAACATTATTTTTCACAATTACCCCTGCAACATTTTTGATACACACAAAATTTCAATATGAATACAAGCACACAAAAAAATGCTGATTTAGCTGCAAGCATCTGATTCATTTTCCTTCAATCTTCAGTCTTACAGCCTTACATTTGTGAGAAGAAAAAACACACTTCAGGGCTTCAGGGCAACAAGTCTCTGCTCAGCTTGATGGGAGAGGATATGATACACCATTGATTTGAGTTTTAATTTTATGGTGCCTGACTCCAGAGTCAGACCATGATGAGCTGTAATCTACAACGCTTCGGCCAGCCCTAAACAAGCATAAATACTACAGTGGAGGAGAGGTCCGGCCATCACAGCGTGGAGGATGAACGCCATTTTGGATGACAGTTCACTGACAACACAGATAATTCAATGTATAACCAGGGGAGGAAAAATCAATGACTGTATTTTAACTTGTGGTAGCATTTGTGTGTGTGTGTGCGCGTGTGTGTGTGTGTGTGTGTGTGTGTGTGTGTGTGTGTGTGTGTGTGTGTGTGTGTGTGAGAGAGAGTGTGTAGAAGGACAGAATGGAAAACAAATGGAGAAAGAGCAAGAAAAAGAAAATTCGAGCAAATTCTCCTACGTTTCAACTCTGTCTTGAGAATTTCATCTACATACTCCGTCATAAGAGACTTCTACAACACAGTGCTTAGGATTTAACAAATTGGGTTTTTAGGCAAATAATGCAACAAGCTCAGAGGAGAACTCTATGGAGTTCAATGGGAATAGAGGCAGTGTTGTTTTATAGCCTGTTTGCTCTCAGCAGAACGACACTGCCGAGCTGCTGGGAGGAGAGACACTTTCTCATTTATAGGGAGTTAATTCCCACTGTTATCAGCAAACTGAAATAAACATTCCATATAGAGAAAAGAGTGGGAGGTTGAATCATCTTATCTGGTGGCTTGTGTGTGTGTGTGTGTTTGAGTTGAAGCTTGTGTGTGAGTGTGTGTTTCTCATGTGGTTAACCTTGTTATAGATGTAGAAGAGAAAAGCAAATGGAGAATCCGTATTAATGTAATGTGTTTGCTGTCTGGAGAAGCATGTGGGTGGTCTCCACTCAGCTACCTCACACTGTTCCTTCCTTCCAGCTGTTCAATTCAGACGCTTATTTCTAAAACATACACTTGGCCTCCATTGCTTCTCATCTGATCTGCCTTACTTATATTCTTCAGTTATTACTATATTATCGTTCAACACCTAGAATCTACAAATCATGTGTAATGGACACATGTTGCAAATAATTGAATATGTTTGTGAAATGGAGTGGAAAATCTGTTATATTATATTATATTATATTATATTATATTATATCATATTATATTATATTATATTATATTATATTATATCATATCATATCATATCATATCATATCATATCATAACATAACATAACATAAAACATATAACATAACATAACAAAAAACATAACTGTAAAAAAAATGGCAGTGATTTTAAATGGTAAAACACTGTAAAAATGTTACAGTGAAAAACAGTTAATTGGTTTACAGAAAGTTTCCGTACTATATACGCTGAATAACGGTATATTTAATATAATTTTATGGTAAAATACTGTTAAATTTACAGTTTTTGGAAGTGGAAAAAAACAAGTTGTATGATGTACAGTGAAAAACTGTATATTGACATTGACAATTCCCTGCGTGACACTTCACATTTGATGTATTTTCGTTGAAATAACTTTGTTTCTTCTTAGTTTTTCTTATTTTTTTTTTCAAATCAGTCATGTACATTAGGGTTTTATGTTACATCTAATGTAGTAAATTAATGTTTATTGTATTTTTAAAATTTCATGTGTGTTAACATAATGGTGTTTAGTGTTTTTGGGAATGACACTGTGTGCATCTTCTATATATTAATACTGTCCTTCTCACCTTGTGGAAAAGCTGCTGGTGATGAACTTTGATTCATCATGGGACTTATCACCACTGTGTTTGGTGGTTGTCAGTGTATTACAAAGGTACAAAACAGATATTAGTACTTCAATAGGTTGGTAAATTAACATTATATCAGTTAATGAAAAAGTGTTTTTTTTTACCGTAAATTTAACAGAATTGGTTTTACAGTGTGTAAAATAAACAGTAATGAACCAAAATTATTACAATATAAACCTTTAAATTATACGGTTTTGAACTGTACAATAGACAGTAAACTAAGTGCTGTCCCATAAAACCTAAAAACCGTATTTTTTAATGGTAAAGTTCTGGCAACCACAGCTGCCGTTTTTTTAGCGTAAATTTTACTGGGATTCTTTTTTTTTTTTTTTTTTTTTTACAGTGTAATAAAATAATATAATATAATATATAATAAATATAATATAATATAATATAATATAATATAATATAATATAATATAATATATAATATAATATAATATAATATAATATAATATAATATAATATAATACTTTTTGGGGGTTTTTTTTGTTTTTTTCTATGATTTATGATTTGTTTCATTTCTGCATGTGAAATAGAATAAACAGAAAAATGAGGGAGCTATACGATACTGAAAAGAGAGTGAAAAAGAGAAACAGAAAAAGGAGAGAAACAGAATGGGGGCAGGTCTGTCAGACATTGGCATACAATAGGAACATGGCTTGGCTAATCCCATTACAGAGCTACAAGCTTGGTCAGTTAGAGCAGTCCTCCTGCTCATCCAAAACAATAAGACACTCTGCAGTCCACAGCTGCCTAACAACCCACAACCACAGAACAGGACCATATAGGGAGAAACTGAGAGACTGAAAAAGAAAGATAGAGGCAGAGAGAATAAGCCAATGATGAAGGAGTGTAGTTAGTCATTGTAAAATTTAGTGACAGATTATTTAATTAAAATATACATGGTAAAACATAGTATGGAACTCATATACGTGTTATGCAAAATAGCTGACTATAAAACAATAAATAATAGGGATAAACACATCTATTTGAGCACCAAGGATAAGCACTATCTGGTATCTATTGACTAGCTGTACTTTAATTACTGGTGAGAAATGTGGTAAATGTAGTGAGTCTAGAGCATCCCAGGTACTGATAACGGCATTGGACACAGATATCTTTCAACCTTTCTACAAGTTTTTTTTTTTTCTTCTGTAACAAACTGCATTGGAAATTAGAAGTGACTCTGGAGAACGGCCACCTCTTAAATGTGTTTTTGCCATGTGCTCCTTTTCATTATTGGAAAACACATCAGACTCTCCCACGGGTGAGAATACCTGGACACGGACAACTGATAAAGCTGGAATTGATTCAAACCCCAGGAAAGGTATCTGGCACAAGACCTCCAGCCAAATTCTCTTCATGCAGTTTTTCCTGCCCTCTGTCTAAAGGCAAGGTGTCACCGAGGCAACATCAATCTCTCTCTGTGTCCCTCTTTTTCTCTTTTTATCTCTGCTAAACTTTTTCACATTTTTATCGTTAAATCAAGACAAGAATAGAGCCATGACCTCTAACTCTCAGAACGTCTTTAACAGGTGTCAAAACTGTAAAAGCCTTCAAACTAGCATTCTTCACAACGCCAGCGCTATTTCCATCGCCATTCTGGGAGTCCCATGAGGAAGGCCGTGCTGTGCATGAATGTGGGTTTTTAGCTAAGCGGCCTCTAGACGCTAATTAATGACATCAATTACACAATGTCACCCAAATCACTAGACTGTCATTAAAATGGTACTAAATAGTAAAATAATCACATGCATTAGCATTTTATCAAAAATGGGGCAGGAAATAAATTCAAGAGTAGTAATTGCTTGACATCTATCTTTTAGCATGGATATGCAGAACACTCAGTGGCACAAAATACAGAGCGTCTGCATCTGCGCTTTGCAGCCCACACGCTTGGCAGCAGTGATAAAGGGGCCAATGAATCTGAAAAGGTTCAAATTTTCTTGCTGCCCTTGTATCGGTATTGCTCGAATAAAAAAGGGCCCAAAGCAAGTGTGTTCATTTCATAACAGTTGGCAGGTCACAGGGAGGCATTCACTGTGAAATGTACTAAATTGTATCATCGATCTCAGCCATGAAACATGCCGGCTTTTCTGAAGCCCCAGACTCCTGGAGGCACTCTCTTAAAAGAGCCACTCATCCCCGTCAACTGTGGTCTTCCCTCTTCCTCTTATTTCAGGAGAACGGGTTAACGTTGTTACCCCCTTTACATCCAGATTTAGATTATGTACCGCTTTGTTCTCCTTCCTTTTCATTCCTTGCCTTATCATTTTGTTAGCTGTACGATTTGAGTCCTTAGTGGGTAAACAGAAGTCACTTCAAATTTCATGCTATCTCTTTACGAGTTAATTATATGAAGTCCTACAAAGGACAAAAGACGCTTTGCCAGCGGGACAGCAGTCCAGGTCCTTTTCTTTTTCTGTCGGCTGTTTTTTCAGGCTTTGTCTTTTTGTTTTCATCTCTCCCTAACACACTCCCTTGCTCTCTTTTCGTTATCTCTTCCTCTAGTTCCTGCTCGATATCCCTGGCCTGGCAATAAGAATAATCTTTCCTGCGGAGAGTTGGGAGATAAAGACAGAAGAAGCTGAAGGGTCCTTGGTGTGCCTGTGGTGAAGAGAAGGTCAACAGTGCTGCTAAGAGGGGTCTGTTATCAGGGTGGTAGCATCCTATTGGGGAGCGGCTGCCCTGTTTATTTACAGTTAATGCTCCCTGTTGGTCTGCGCTCTGATGCCTGGGGCTGACTGGTCTGTAATGGGAGGTGGGCACCAAAGGAGACAGGAACAAGGGAACCCTGAAATTAACGGCAACTCCAATAGGTCACCAATAAGAGAGGGGGCTTTCATTATGAGGCATGAAATGTCAAAACAAAAACCGAATAAAGATGAAATGTTGATCAGTTCTATTAAAGTGCAACACAACGGCTGACACAAACAGCAGCGGGGTTGTGCACCATTCTGGATTAAATTTAAAAAAATTTGAATTGAAGTAGCAAACAGGACACAAATTTGAATTTAAATATAATCTATTCAAGAAATCTGTCTATTAAAAGAAATTTAGGTAACACTTTAGTTTAGGTCTTAGGTTTAATTCTCACTATTAACTAGTTGCTCAGCATGTATATTACCAAAGACTATAGAACAACACAAGACGTGTCACTCGTATTATTATGAATGGGAGAAAGTGAAACACGCAATATGGCGGAATAAGTCCCGCCTTCTAAATAAGAGCCAATCGCCGACTGGTAAAGTCATCGCGTCACTGCAGCGGCCGTTAGAAGCACCAGTTTCTATAGAAACAGTCAGACTCGCATTTACGTCTGCGCATGCGCATTAGCTTGATCCAGCCTGAAAAATACAGATTTTTTGTCATGATTCAAACATTTGGAAAACAAATTATGAGACAGTTGTTGTTTGATTTGATTGGTGATTTCAAATATGAAATTTAATCGTAAGGTTGGAGAACAGCTTTGGAGAATTTGATGTTTCCCCATTCAAAGAGATAGGAGCTGAGCTGCATGATGCCCAGGATGCCCGAGAGGCGTTTCAAAGATGGCCGCCGAGTGAAATGACTTGTCTTAAAGGGACTTTGATATTACTAGAATATTGGCGGTTTAATATTACTTATAAAGCACATATTAATGCCTTATTCTGCATGACCATATTCTGCATACCTCATTCCTAAACTTAACAACTGCCTTACTAACTATTAATAAGCAGTAATTAGGAGTTTACTGAGGCAAAAGTCATAGTTAATAGTTAGTTAATAGTGAAACTAGACCCTAACCTAAAGTGTGACTGAAATTTATTAAAGTGTTAGTTCACCCAAAATGGGAAATTCTGTCATTAATTACTCACCCTCATATCGTTCCATACCCGTAAGACCTTCGTCCATCTTCAGAACACAAATCATGATATATTTGGTGAAATCTGAGAGTTATATGACTCGTCCATAGACAGCAATATGATCAACATTTTCAAGGTCCAGAAAGGTACTAAAGAATCATTAAAACAATCAACGTGACTGCAGTGGGTCAACCTTCATTTTATGAAGCGACGAGAACACTTTTTGTGCGCAAAAACAAAACAAAAATAAACTTTTTTTAACAATATCTTCTCTTCTGGTTCATTCTCATACATTGTTTATGTTCAATGCTTCCAGGTTCCATGTTAGAACGCCGACTCATTATTGGCCGGCTCCTGCGTCAGCATCACACGCATATGTTGTGCTGCTCACATGATCAGCTTTGGCCAATACTGAGCCGGCATTCGGACATAAACATGGAAGCCTTCACTGTGCTTACTGCGGCAACTACGTAATGAAAGGGAAGAGAAGATACTGTTGAATAAATCGTTATTTTTGTTTTGTTTTTGCACACAAAAAGTATTCTCGTCGCTTTGTAAAATTAAGGTTGAACCACTGCAGTCACATTGACTGTTTTAACGATGTCTTTAGTACCTTTCTGGACCTTGAAAGTGGTGGTTAAATTGCTGTCTATGGACGAGTCATATACCTCTCGGATTTCATCAAAAATATCTTAATTTGTGTTCTGAAGATGAATGAAGGTCTAACGGGTGTGGAACGACATGAGGGTGAGTAATTAATGACAGAATTTTCATTTTTGGGTGAACTAACCCTTTAACTGTAATTGTAACTTGCATCGTTTAAAAGTTTTCTTTTTAACTGAAAAAATTAAGTGTGAAGGTTTATAGGATTTATACAAAATAAAAAAAAGAACTTTCGCTGTTGTTAGTTTCACGCAAACCATCCTTGTAATAAACTTAACATTATTGAGTAAACTGCACATATAAATATTATGTAACAGTGACAAATTCAAATGATTTGTATGTACTCAAAGAAATTTTATCAGCTTTACTTAATTTACTTAATTTCTTTTGTTATTTGTACAAATTACTCAATAAAGTTGCATGGAACCACTTGACACTGCTTTTTTTTTTTTTCTTTTCTTTTTTTGAGTGTAGAATCCATAGATCGATCCATAGACAGACAAATGGATTGCTGTTTTCACAAAAATATTAAGAAGCAAAATTTAGTTTATTGAGCACCAAACCCGCATATTAGAGTGATTTCTGTTGTTGGATCATGTGACTTTGACTGGATTAATGACTGCTGAAAATTCCGCTTTGCCATCACAGGAACAAGTTACATTTTAAAATATAGAAAAATGGAAAACAGTTACTTCAAATTGTAATAATATTTCACAATATTACTGTTCTTACTGCATGTTTGATCAAATAAAATGCAGCCTTTAATTCCAATTCAAACTCCAATTGTTCCGATTCTTTGGGGTGTAGCCAATTCAAGTCAAATTCACATTTATGAATTGAAAATTTTGCACAAACCTTGTAATCAGATGTGTTCAAGAAGCACTAGTTTTTTTCTTGCATGTTTCCTTTAAAACTGGGGAACAACACAGCTAGGGGCAGCACCTGATTCAACAAAGCACATCTATTTCCTGTAGGTTTACATCCGAGCTCAACCAATTGATTGTGTTTCATCTGGACTATGCCAGGGAATCGGTTTGGAGTGAATACTAACACATGACTCCTCTAGCAAGCAACAGTCAGCACTCTAAGGGGTTGGTATGCAGTGATAAACTCAGAGTTGAGTCCCATAGCAGTAGCATTCAGTAACTAGCGCACATCTGGTCTGTGCTGTCGTGTTGTGCAGCAGTGTGATAAAACCACAGCAAGCAGCCATTGTGGACCAAGATGGCTACAAAATGCCAGCAAGACTTCTTGGCCATCCCAAGCTAGAAACACAGAAATCTCTCAACGTGCAAAAGCTTTTCAAAGCAGGGAATTACATAAAGTGATGCTACTGTCAATGGCCTGATAGACTCGAATGGAAAGAAAAAGAACAGAGGGGTTCAACTGCAAGCTGTTCAGAAATCTTGGCAGAAAATCAGTGCTCCTTCTCACCTCCCTTTGCACAAACCACAAGCACTCTAGCAAACTACACCCACCACGGTGTAATTACTTAAGAGAATTAAGCAACAGTGCTCTAAATATATAGTAAAAGGAAAAAAATAAATAAATACAAAGTAGAGAAACTCACTGGGGGGGAAGGCGCACTTTTCAGATTTCTGCAAGACAGCAAAAGAAAATTCAGCTACACTGCTAATACTCTTATCTATACATCTATTTTTGGTCCATTGACCGTCAATGTTTGAGTCTGGCAATCATATTTACTAACAGGAGACACTCAAACTGTTCACACACCAGCTTATATATTGTATTTCAGCCATTACTGTATAAAGAAATAACTGAAGCCTTTTTTTAATTCTCATGATTTATTTATTTTAGTGTGTCATGTCAGTAGGGTCAGTAGTTAAAAATATAAATTATTAAATTTAATCGATACTCATTTTTAAGAAGCAATATCGTTTCTTAAATCCGAATTAATCAATCTTTCAGTCTATTCTGTTTTCAATTGATGAATGAACAACGCTTTGTAATACACCTCCCATCCAATAAATCACAAAAGGCATTGTGCTTTGTTACTTCTGAAATGAAACAAAGTCTCAGCTTTCAAATTGTGTCAATTTTATTACAAAATTCCAACAATAAATACCACTTTGGTGCTCTTTATTGTGGCGTGACAGATCGCTGTATCGCCTCAGTTCAAGCGAAGTGGCAGCATGCGAACTGATCATCTATTCCACTTTACTACTTGTTGCAGCACGAAGTAAACATGAATGTACATCAGTAGATATGTTGAAAGATTATAACATTATAATAAAAGCTTCCTTATGTATAATTTGAATGTAAAGCCTACAATTCAGTTAATTTTAACCTTATACTATAGTGATGTACCACCTTGAGTTTTCTGTACAGTTTACAGCATTAGTTGAGAGATTTTTCCTTGAGGAAATTTGCCATGTACAGTACTGTACCTGATAGGCCCCAGTTAATCAATACTAAAGGAAATTTAATCGTAATCAAATCAAACCACAAGCTTTTGAATCAAAATCGAATGGTATCATGAAATTTGTGTCAATGGCCAGCCCTACATATCAGCATTTAAGGTTAATTTCATGGCAAAAACGGGGTAAAATCAGTTTAAAAAAAAAAATAGATTCAAATATTTACAGACAGATACAATCTCTCTCTTTCTCTGTCTCATATATATATATATATATATATATATATATATATATATATATATATATATATATATATATATATATATATATATATATATATATATATATATACATAAATACACACATATACAGAGAGAGAGAGAGAGAGAGTGTTTAACTAGTGTGTGAATGTAACCCTATAAATTGGGACTGACAACTGTATTCTGCTGCTGTGTGAAAGCAGACTATGAGGGATTCAATTTACATTTTGAATATCTCTTATTACAAGGGAAAAAAGCAGGGATGGTCATTTTTGGCTACATGGTAGGAGGCACTGGAATCAGCAGTGGCTGCCAAGAGCAAGGAAGCTTCTTGAACCTCCTTCAAAGGACAGATGCAAAGTTTTTACTCTAATTAAGGGCGAAGTGTTTGCACACTTAAAATGTTCCCGATTCAAAGACAGTGGGCGGTCTAGAATTGGTTTTCTGCTAGACATTGGCCTTTTTAGACTCTCTCAAAGAATTTTCTTCGACAAAAATCTTCTCTGACACACTCCTCACAGCCTACAGCAGCAGATGAAAGGCTATAGATTTTGCTATTAACGTTACCATCTACCACGCCAAATTTAGACTGAATAATATTCTTACGTGATGAATATCACATCCTTTTACAGATCAATACTGTTCATTCTGAAATAAAATGCTTTGCTGTGCTCACAGAGATATCACAGAGCGGAGAATGCAAACAAGAGGTGCTGTTAGCAAAACAGTAAATCTAGATTCACTACGGCACTTTGTGATTCTACGTAACACTGAAGTGTTTGAATACAATCTCAGCAGAGAGCAACAATCAGAGCTTTTATCTTTGTAGGGGGGAATGTGCTCAAATCATGAAGAATAACAGTCAACAAGTTTAAGGACGGCAGACAGGAAGCAGTTATCTGCTAGCAAAACAATGTTATATATCCCTGAGTAGCACTGTACGTGAATGTGAAACGCTGCAAATTTCAGAAATGGCAAAATCTGACAAACAGGTTTTGGTTCAGTCTCAAGAAGCTGTCAGAAAGCAAACAGATGGTATTTCTATTAAAATTCCTCCATGTTCTTATGCATCGGTTTACAAACATACCCAGAGCATACAAATGTGTGATATCAAACGCAACCTGACACATCAATGAACTTCATCTCAAAGAAAATGTTTTAAATAAATCAGCAATATAAACAGAGGTGCTGTAAAATAAGTAAAAGGAAAAACACCGAGCGCTAAAGCGTTACAAATCTCCAGTGTTTTCCCAAACTGCATGTCCTTGCCTAGAATGAGGAATGACACGTCCGCCTGGCGCCTGTGTTTACGGCATCAGGAGAGCTGCTGGGGAAATGGATTACTCCATCATCATGGAGCAGCGTGTTCATGCGGCAACGTATCGCAACACGGCTCTGTGTGTAGTCATTTTCACCTGCGAGACGCTCTCTATTCCCCGCTCGCGGCGTCGTTTCCAAACTTTGCTTCTGAATGCACAAAAACGGCATGTTTTTGATCAAGAGCTTTAGCAGCAAACAATGGCCCGACAGGCAGCCATGGGCCCTTGAAGCGTTAAATACGAAAGAAGTATTTAAACAAAACCCGAACTGTGGAAACAAGTTGAAATGACTTTACTACACAAAGTGGAATGGAGCCAATGGTGATGCTGACTCGATCACTTGACCTAGTATATTAAACACTCTCTACACAAGAGTGGCGGCTTAGCTCTGACAGCTCTAGCACAAGAGTGGGTTAAAGAGCTCATTGACAAAAACACGCATACGGCATGACCCTGCGCAGATATTCAGGAAAGACGCCATTTGTTGGAGTCTCTCCTAATAGGGGTCAGCGTCCGGCTAAAACTGCACAGATTCCATTTGCTTTAAAGAAGAGGCAGTTGTGCTCTGAGTTAACCTCCTGCTAATAACTGTAAAATAGAAAACGCTGAGCCTGTAAGTGTTATGCTAGTCTTCATACCGCCCATTATAATGTGCTGGTGAGAGCATGTGAAGGGTGCTAATTGAAGTTTGTGTCACGTTCGCAAGTAAAACGCATGGCAGGAATTAGTTTCTAAACTGAGTGGCTGAAAGTGGGAACGTGTTGTACGGTTTGAAAACTGGTTCCTCGCTGTGCCTAATTTGATAGCACTGAACCAATACAACGTTCAGTAACATCACATATTGCATGTTCATTCTTCTGGAGGAATCTCGGCATAGGGAACATGCATTAGCAATCAAAATACTTCAACAGAGAACAGATAGAAAATGAATTGGTCATAAGGTAAGATATGATGGATCCAAAGACTTGACTCATGCATGAACATGTAGACTGGGTAAACCCAGCCTGATCTGCCGGCGATTTGATTTCGCCCGGCAACTCAGTCTGGAAACCCCTACATTCATTTCTACTGCTTCTGATACACTTTTGCGGGAACCAATCACAGACTGGCTTATCCACCTTGCTCGCCATTGGCGGGTATAACACGATGACGATAGAGAAGCGACGGCAAGCACGACCGTCAATCCAATTCCTTTTAACCTCTCGACGATGCTGAATGACTTCTTTAGTTTAGCAAACAAATCGCTCGAGTGGGTGTAAATACCACTCACTTTCATGTTTTTTTTTTTTTTTTTTTTTTTGCACAACCTGCAAAAATCGGTCGATGCCATTGCTGCTTCTGCAAACCGCTGATCAATGCTACAAACCATTACAAACTAAACCTGTCTGGAGTTTTCGCGTCGCTCTGCAAAGTACGTCACCCGGATCGTTGATCTGATTGGTTGAAGGACTATCCAATTGCGTGAATAATGCCTCTTGTGCAGTAGAAAATACATACAGACTCCACAGACCAATGTTCAATTTTAAATTGAGCTTGGTCTGGTGATAGACAGACAAATTAACATGTGCATTCCTTAGGAATGTATACTTAGAATGCAATGAAAGTTGCTTTGGATAAAGGTGTCTGCCAAATGCATAAATGTGTGTGAAAATGAACTTGTGGACCAACCAAATCGAACAAATTAAAGGGGATTATGACTCAAACTATATACACTAAAAACACTGGTGTGTTTTTATAGGACAGAACACATGTTGGGTTAATTATGACCCAGCAAATTGGGTTGTTTATTTAATCCAGCATAATGGGTTGATTAATTTTTACTATAATACTAGCTTATTTTTTACTTCATACATGAATTAATGTTTATGGATTAACTGAAATCTTCTAAACTTTTTTTTTTTTTAAATACTCCACAACCACTGGTTGATAATATAATAATTCCATTATTTTCGATCATCATTACAGTATAGAATGTTTTATATAAATTTTTAATACATATTGCCTACATTTAAGCTTGTTTAACAAATTTTAGAAATAAAAATTAAACATTTATAAATAATTCAAGTCTAATCGATCAGTCTCTGTTGTCCTGTTTCCACCATAATGGCACTGGATCTCGTGCTGGAGCTTGTATCGTGTCCAGCGGGGGAACTCAGACTTGTAGACAAAATATGCTGTGACTGACTCCATAACCTATCTAAAAACAATCAGTCTACAGTTCTGAGAACATATTTTAACATCCTAAGTATTTATATTCTGTATTTTTTTGAATAAAATCATAAAATTTTATGCAAGGTATCAGCCGTTTCCATCACGCGAAAAGACCTACGCGACAAGTCGTGACTCACATCGCACCCCTGTATGTTGCTTTGCATAAAATTAAATGATATACAGCATGTTAATGAATTTATAGATAAAATAAAATGTACACAAACCTGTATTTTACCAAAGACATGCACCAATTTGACAGAGTTGCACTGCTCTCTCCTGAAGAGGTCGCAAAAAGCCCGCAATAAATAACTCAACCCCCGGCTTGTTACGTCTGACCCAGTTGTTATGTCTAACCCAGGAGCTGGGTTACACAAAAACTACCCAAACACTGGGTTGTTATGTCTAACCCAGGAACTGGGTTACACAAAAACTACCCAAACACTGGGTTGTTACATCTGACCTGGGATCTAAAAAAAAATAAAAAATAACACCCCAAAGCATGCGAAACAGCACAGGCACTGAATCACACTAAAACACTGACATTCGCAGAGTATGATACCAGAGGAAATACCTCAAAGTACAAGTCAATAAAATATGCGCAACCACACATGTGCACTCCATGACATTCCCATGCAGGTATCTCAACAGCCATCAATAGCCTAAGAGCTGAGGTTTCATTCCAGATCTCTCCAGGCTGCAGGGCTCTGATCAAACATAACCAAGGCTGATGGTGGGAATGTCAGGCAGGATTATCACCTGTTTCATTTGCTTGTGCACATTTGAAATATCTGCTCGCCCGGCTCGTTCCACAGTGCAGACACACACTCTATAACCAAGCACTCTAGGGGTGGGTAAATATTACAGCATGACTGTGTGCAGACCACTGTGCTCTTCTGCTCTGAGAAGTAGTTTCTATGATGGCAAGAAGAGTGAGGACCAATTCAAATTACAGTTCAGCTATGAGGTTCGTCTCTGTGCATGAGACTGTAAGGATGTGGAAGAAACATGCAAAGTTCAAATACAACAGCTTTTTCTTTTCTTGTTAAATTACATTGAAAAAAACAAGTCTTAACGGACAAATAAAATTTTTAAAAATGTGAGATGCTGGGCAGTGGAATGAAAAAAAATGACACAAGGCCTAGCTATGCATCTTTTAACTAGATTGCCGCATTTTTAGAATGCATGTCATGCACATGATGCTGCAAAAGATGCAAGACGCAATTACAACGGTCAAACATGTTATGTCCGGTTCAGACTACACGATATTAGCCCGATTTTGCCACAATCTGCTTGACGTAGGGTGTCTTGATGCAAGATTAGATCATTTCAGCTTGTGTAGTTTGTCATAGTGGATGTCACGACAGAAAGATGTTTAATTTTTTTCCGGTCGTCGAATCGAATCAGTGATTCGGATCTCCTATCAAATGTCTAAACTGCTGAAATCACGTGACTTTGGTGCTCCGAGTCACTGATTCGATTCGTAAAGCTCCGAAGCAGTGTTTTGAAATCGGCTCATCACTATATTGTTGAAAAGTCATTATTTAGTTTTTTGGTGCACAAAAAAATATTCTCGTCGCAGTATAATAATAAGGTAGAACCACTGAACTCACATGAACTCTTTTAAATATGTTTTTAGTATCTTTATGGATCTTGAGAGAGGAAGTGTAATTTCTTTTAAATGCAGGCCTCATTAAGCCATCGGATCTAATCAAAACATCTTAATTTGTGTTCCGAAAATGAACGAAGGACTTACGGGTGTAGAACTACATGAGGGTGAGTAATAAATTACATTATTTTCATTTTTGGTTGAACTTACCCTTTAACAGTGCATCGTAGCGCTTTGATTTCATGTTGGGGAGGGGTGTAGTACAGTCCTACACTAATGCTTTGCAACTGTTGTTTCATCTTGACATTTACCTAGCGGATCAATTAGAAAAAGAAAAAAAAAAAAAACTAAAACTGTATTTTGTCACAGAAAGCAGACTGCTCAGACCACTTTGTCAAATAACTGTAAATGTTACAGCCGCTTGGCTTTGTGCATTGACTTGAGTGATATATGAATAAAGGGCCACAATGAGTAAGGACCTGTTACAGTAAAACTCAAGAACCGAAGCTGTTAACCTTGTGGTTTAGGAGGGGGAAGAGCGCAAAACCCCTTCCACACATGGTCTCTGAGTGCACAGATATTTTCTTCAGGGTCAGAGCTGTATAACACCACAGGCCTGAGTATCAGTTAGAGGAATGAAAGAGATAAAGCTACAAAATTGACAAAGGACAAGCAGGCTAGCTTCAACCAGCTAGATGAGGGACAAAAAAATGCTTGATAAAAACAATAAATCAGAAAACTATGCTGGTTCTTCTCAGAAACCCGCCCAAATCAATTCAATTCAATCCTTCTTAAAACTTCGAGGAAAAAAAAGAAAAAAAAAGAGAAAACCGTAAGACGCCGGACAGTGATGTAGCTTTCTTAGTAGGAGCATGACTCTTCTGCTAAACACCAAGGCGTTTACAAGCATAACTTTCATCTTCTAAGCGCTAAGCACAAAATCTGCAACTAATATCCCTTCCACTTGTCTTTTTTATGCTTGCCCATGTTGTTATGTTTTGTTGAGGACAGGAATACATCTATAGTAGCCTAATATCTGTTTAAGTACTCTTCATCCTCCCTGTAAGCCCTGCTGTCTCCTGCAGCCACTTGTGTCGAGCATAAAGCCTGATTGTTAGAATGTTTCCACTTCTTTAATCAATGGGGATCTGACTGTCTTGATTCTGGGTACATCTGAAGTATATAAATATCTGCTGGCAAGCCTGGCTGCTTTTTGTCCCCTTGGCCTCCTTACGTTTTTTTTCTCTCCCTTCATTCCCCTCTTGTCTTTCTGGGGTGTTAAATGTAATCATTCATCCACTAGATGCACTCTGCAAGAGTGACATGAAGCATGAGGACTTTGAGGGAAGATAAAAACAGACGGAAAAACTCTACTGAACGTTTAAAAAAAAAAAAAAAAAAAAGCAAAACAATTAAAGCCCCATCAGCGGAGAGATTTTTCCCTACTGTTTATCCTCATTAGCAAGCGTGCGGCTGAGGCCTTGTCCCCTCTCCGAACACATTTCTTTTGTTCGCTGAATCGAAGGTTTTTTTTTTTCATCTATTATGATTACAATGGATAATTTAAAATCCCCAGTGCAAATCCGTTAAATGCTTAGGGGGTACCGCACGTCTTGGATTGTCATTGGTGGATACGTTATATTCTGCCCTTGGTGGGAATCGAATCATTATGTAGACACACATACGCATATATGCACTTGTGTACACACGCACACACCTTCTTCCTCTGCCTCTAGCTGGCACCAGATTTAATCAGCAGCTACAGTCAATAAGTTTTATCACTCAGAGCCTCTGATAAGCATCAGCATGTGGAGAAATATTTTTGACATAATTTACCCCGCAGAATGAATTATGAAACTGATGTGAGAACATCTACACGAATGAAAGGGAGTGTGTGAGGTAATGAATGACATGCACTTTAAAACCTTCAAGATCTCCTCAAAATGCATAGGGTTTACATTAAATATACTTGATTCTGGCATGCTAAATTGGGATGCTTTTATCTGGAGGCCACAGATTAATGTAAGACTATCAATCCTATCATTGTCAGTTATAAAAAAAAAAATAAAAAAAATAAAAAATCAGCTACTCCTCCAAAAAAAAAAATTGACAAACAAATGTTTCTAAACTAGAATAAAACCACATTATTAAAAACCTCAGATAATATCACACGATTAAAGTGCTAATTATAACCATTAAAGCTCTTTTAAATTCAAGAATCTATGGAATTTACATAATGCGGCAAACGTAACTATATCTATAGAGCCATCAATACCGTTTTAATGACGCCTTCGGGAAATATTCATTATGTTTTTTACTATCAAACTGTGCATAATGGGGGTTATTTTAATAAGTTATGCTAAAAGAGACAGAGGCACAGAAGTGAGAGAGAATTAGAAACCTGTAGGCCCAAATGCCTAAGAAAAGATATACCACTGACCTAATCTGCATATGGCTGACAAGAAAATGAGTTACATCTCATCTAAATGTAAATTAAGTGTTTTATGCCTTCAGTAAACAGTTTACGTATCCATGGTCTGTTTTAATTAACCAATTAGAATTTATTACCCGGATACTAAAGATAAGAGACATTTTCTGACTTTTTTTTTTTTGGGTAAATTCATGACAGCTGTCTAAAGGGAGAAAGAAACAAGAAACATTTTTTTCTGGCAGAGGGAAGGAACTTGAGTGGTATCTTGGCTTTTAAGTCAGACACATTTGCTTGAAGTCCCATTGGGTGGTGCGATCCAGGATTGAAAGCTCGTGTGTAACAGCCACAGTGTATATATCAATGTTAGAGAAGCTACTTTGAAAATATTGTTTACTGAGCTACAAGCTAATCATAATTTGAAGTAGTTAGACTATACTCATGCTACTGCTTTGTAAAAGCAATTCCTGCGAGATACAAAAGTAGCTAACTACAGTACATAGGGTTTTTTGTAACTTTATAAATAAAAAAATATATGAGTAAATGATACATAATGATGTAATTTATCATTTAAATCAGAGGTTGCACAAAGGCAGTGACATGAACAATCTTACACACCCTAATTTAGATAACAGAGTCAAAAACAGTACATTGTGCAGTGACTTGAATCATTTACATGAGCTGCCTGAATGAAATGATTCAGTAGAACTGGATTCACTAAGATGACTACAAGTATCAATACTTTGAAAACAGGTGAACTAAATGTCACGGAAAGGATAGTTCACCTTCATTATTTACTCACCCTTAGGTTGTTCCAAACCTGAATGAATTTCTTTCTTCTGTTTGACTAAAAAGAAGATATTTTGAAGAATGACGGTAACCAAGGAGTAGATGGAAGTCAATGGGGCCCATCAACTGTTTGGTTACACATATTCTTCAAAATATCTTCTTTTGTGTTCAGCAGAAGAAAGAAATTAATACAGGTTTGGGACAACTTGAGGGCGAGTAAATGATAACAGATTTTTTTCATTTTTGGGTGAATTATCCATTTAAAGTAGCATCACTACTTCCAGTTAGTTAACACTGGTAGACACTGTACGCACACACATATACTGTATACCAACTGAATTTGCTAAACTGGCTGCACAGCCATATATTTTGAAAAAAGGTTTAACTTTTTTCTCAAAATCTGAGCGAGTGATATCTAATGCATCTATACTATTATTTTCATTTTTTACGAGCTATCCGAGGGGATATTTTATCCTCTGACTGCGTATTAAATATCATTTCCATTTTGAAGGTGCTGACTTTCACTGTAACAAAGGAGAGGCTACGAACGGTGAAAAGTTATCACTCGCTGACAGGTGGCTTTCTGACAAATGAGCCCACATCGCCACAAACCTTTACATTTCCACATCTTCTTCAACATAAAGAGAAGAGCGTTTGATTAATGACCGGGTGTGTCTAGCTCCGAAAACTTTGCTGAACTATTGCATCTTAAGTCCTTCAATTGACACGGGGGCTTCAGCTCTCAAAGTCACTTACGTCAAAATCGCCGATTGCTGCCAAGAAAGTGCCGCTTCCCTTTTGTCAGTGTGTAAGCAGTTAACATCATTTCACTGCAGTGTTGCTTTGCTGAAACAGCAACAGGACATTAATTTGACATTAGCGCTGTAACATCAATTCCTCTCCATTTTCCAACTTGGATAATGCGTTTACTGGAAGCAGATTAATATCTATTCCATAAATCATTCAGAGAATATGCCGAGCCAGAGACATGGGGGTAATGTCATATATGTTAGCTGATCCTGGTCTTGCGGCTGGATGTTCATTAATCAGTGCCTCGGGGTCCTCGGGGCCAGAAAACAGAGAAACTTATAAAACATCCTGATTATTTATTTATATTGACTTTGGCTCTGTAACTTATGTTAATATTGTATGTCCTTTTATTGCCGCCCTACGCCGCAAAACATCATCCGCTCTCGGCTATCGCTTTCACATGGCTACTGTAAACATTCAAGTAAGCTTACGACGACCGTAATTGTTTTGATAACAGTAATAAACATCTGTATGATGACGGATGGCTCAACTCCTAAAGCACGATGTGAACACGGTTTTATTATTAGTTCTGGGAGAGTTGCTTAGAATCATATTGATTTATCAAGTTGCTTTGGAATTGATTAGAAACGGTCAGTCTTACGTTTCAGGCGCTGGATCCATAACCAACTGCTTTCTTTCAGCTTAACATTCAACCCAAACTACCCGAGAAGGCCAGAAAGACTCCCTCCAACTAAAAATTGTACTATTACAGAATATTTCCAAGACCAAAAAATCTATATAAAAAAAAAACCTCCCCACAGGGAGCCTAGCCACAGGCGAGCTCTTTCCCCGCAGAGGGGTGAATTGGTTGGCTGTCAAGAATATGAAAGCTGAGTCTCATCTGCTGGAGACCCTGAACCTAATCTCCCAGCAAAGAATGATATTGTGCCTGTTCCAGCCATACTGATTCACTGTCAATCTGGCCCAAAGCTGCTCTCAGCTGCCCACTTGACCTTGTCACTGCAAAAGCACTTTATTTTCATTACATCACTGTTCATTCAGACCGGCAAAAAGTGCCAAACAAAGGCCATTTACTCAAAAGCATTCTTCAAAATATCATAACTTGCTTTAATTACAGTTTTCAGCTAGGTAGACCGACAAGAGCAGTCACTTTCAAATGAAACACTTCAATTTTTACCCCTCCATTTAAAAGGGAGATAATTATCCATTAAAAGCCCCGCTCACATGGACAATAGTCTCTCTCAGGCTGTGCTGCCATATGCTAAAATAGTATGGTTAAACAAAAGACACCGACAATGATTTTTGCACAAACATGTTTGACGACAGAGGTCTGCATGCTCTCCTGGGAATTCAAGGGTGTATCGCATTTGTAGAGGTGACAGGGTTATTCTAGCTGTTCACCGTATACATCCTTCTTAATCTTTAATTAACTGCCATGTCAACATATTGTTCAACTAAGGTGCTGCTAAATTGATATTCTGTTTATATACTAGATAAATTAGATCATGAACATGTCAACATCACACGCTTATGTTAAAATGTTACATTCTGCTTACACTCATGAAACTTAGCAAAAGCTTATAATGGCAACTTAGCGTTAGTAAACAATACTGATAAAATATTGGTTCTAAATTTCTTTACTTGGCAAAAGTCTAATAAACCATCATTATTTAAAATGACTTTTTAGAGTAAAGTATGTACTTTTAAAAAATATTTTATCAGCAATTTATAAACGGTACATTTTAAAATGTCAAAATGCTGTTTACTATCTCAGCTAAGTGCATTTTTAAAGGGTCCTTGATTATGATTTCACTTTTTTAACTTTAGTTAGTGTGTAATGTTGCTGTTTGAGCATAAACAACATCTGCAAAGTTACGACGCTCAAAGTTCAATGCAAAGGGAGAAATTATCTTTTACAGAAATTAGGGCTGCACAAGTGTTTACGTAATGTGTGTGTTATGTGTATAATAATTACATTTATATAAATACAAACACATACATGTATATCTTTAAGAAATATATGCATGTATAAATAAATATATGTTTTTATACAATTTATATTATATATAAATATAAATATTTTATGTATAAATATAAAATTTTCCTTAAATATATACATGTATGTGTGTGTATTTATATGTACATAATTATTATACACAAATACACACTTATATTACGTAAACAAAGACTTTTATTTTGCACACGATTAATCGCGATTAATAATTGTGCAGCCCTAACAGAAATCACTTTTTAAGGACTACATCAAGCTTTTTTCCGGACTGGTGACATCACAAACCCCAAAATTTACATGAACCCTGCCCCCGGGAACACACAACAAAAGGGGGTGAGGCCATGATGGGATGCTTTAGAAAAGAGCAAGAGTTGTAGTAGAGTGTTGTTACTATGTGGTCATTTTACGCCAGACTGCTTCACAAACGAGAGTCAATTCAATGCTGGATTTGCACAAAAGATTAACATGATGGCATATACTAGTCGATGAGTTGAATCACGTCCTCAGCAACTAAATAAATTTATCCATTCTAAAAGTTGTAACTTCTTTCTGAGGGTCTCCATCAGTCTCCGACTCCAGTTTGAACAACATAAGGCTGAACACCGTTACTGACAATCATCATTTTGGCTGCGTGAGAATCTCCAGCTTTGTTGTTGTTCAGCAACTGTTAAAGAGCTGTTAAAGCTCCACCCTCTTCTGGAAAGGGGTCCAGGAGCAGCCGCTCATTTGCATTTAAAGGGACACACACAAAAACTGTGTTTTTTTGCTCACACCCAAATAGGGGCAAATTTGACAAGCTATAATAAATGATCTTTGGGGTATTTTGAGCTGAAACTTAATAGACACATTCTGGGGACACCAGAGATTTATTTTACATCTTGTAAAAAGGGCATTATAGGTCCCATTTAAAGTTCTATCCTGTGCTAGTGGTGCAGAATTTACACTACCATTCAAAAGTATGGGGGCAGTTAGATTTTTTTTTTTTTTTTAATAAATACTTTTATTTGGCAAACATCCATTAAACTGATCAGAAATTACAATAAAGACATTTATAATGTTACAAAAGATTTCTATTTTAAATAAATGCTATTCTTGAATGGTAGAGTTAGGGTTGCAAAATTCCAGAAATTTTCAAAGTTGGAAACTTTCCATGGGAATTAACAGGAATATATGGGAATTAACGGGAATATATGGGAATTAATGGGAAAAAACAGGGAATTTGCTAAATTGAAGGTTAGCCTATAACAGGGTACTTAAATGTAGTTGAAAAAAACATCTTGGTTTTGGTTAAAACAACCAGATTTAATGCAATTTCAGTTAATTTTTTACCCTGCACATTTCTCAATCACATTCACACAGCACACTACTTACTGCAGGGCTATTAAGGCCACACCCCCTGCATGCACTGTGCATTCCCCCAGTTCATAACATGCACATTTGATCAAAAATACCGAAAAAACAGTAGTATTGTAAAATATAACCATTTAAAATAATGGTTTTCTATTTTAATATACATTAAAATATAATTTATTTCTGTGATGCAAAGCTGAATTTTCAGCATTATTACTCCAGTCTTCAGTGTCACATGATCCTTCAGAAATAATACTAATATGATGATTTGATAATCAATTATCAATGTTGGAAACTTAAAATAGAAACTCTTTTTGTAACAATATACTACCATTCAAAATTTTGGAGTCAGTAATTTTTTTCTTTCTTTTTTTGAAAGAAATTAATACTTTTATTCAGCAAGGATGTGTGAAATTGTTAAAAAGTGATATTAAAGTGATATTGTTAGAAAATATTTCTATTTTGAATAACTTCTGTTCTTTTTAACTTTTTTTATTTATCAAAGAATCATGAAAAAATATTCAGCAGCACAACTGTTTCCAACATATCAAATCAGCATATTAGAATGATTTCTGAAGGATCATGTGACACTGAAATAAATAACACATAACAATTGCTGCAATAAAAATATATTTTACATATTTACTAAATTAGAATTAATTGAATGCAAAAAATAAATGACTGTTATTTCATGTTATGACCAAACAAAATGTTTATGTTTTTATATGATACATTTTATATAAATATTATAAATGTATATAAATTTCCCAAAATTTCCAATTAATTCCCATAAATTCCCGTATATTGCCAAAAATTCCTGTTAAGTTTCCAAATTGTAATATTTCCAAAATTCCCCAGGTTAAGTTCCCGGAAATTTACTGAAACTTTCCGCCCCTTTGCAACCCTAGGTAGAGTACATATAACAGCATTCAGTATAAGAATGAAAAAGGGACTAAAAAAAATGCAAATACTCTTACCACTCTCAAAGCAGGCGTCAAAGATGACATGACCTTTCTTGGGTGGTCCGGTGTATCCTGGTGGGGTGATCATCAGTTTGTTCACATTCCCCACCAGAGCATCCTCTCCCCCTGCTTCATTATCTGCCACACAAAATTCAGAAGTCCATACAGTAAAGTCAAAAACCTTGTGATTTGGCCACAGTTTAAAACACCAAAAAAAAAATAAAATAAAAAAAAATCAGCATTGACTTTTGTCTGTCTGTTGCTGACTTCATAATTATCAAGCAACAGTTATACCATAACACAGCAATTGAAATCGGCCATCCAAACAGGGTTGTTGATCTGTGTGTACTGTGTGAGAAAAAAACATTGCCAACATAGAATCTATTGAGTCTTTAACTCATTTTTACATTAACATGAGCTGAAAAATGACAATAGAAACTACACATAAAAATAATAAAAGCAGAAACTATAAAAGAAATGGTTCTCCCAAAATGGTGTCTTAATTTACTCCAAACCTGTAACACTTCCTTTCTTACACTGAAGCCAAAAAGAGATGTTACGCAGAATGACAGAACTCAGTCACAATTCACTTCCATTGTATGGAGGAAAAAAAAAAAAAAAAAAAACACCTTAAAAGTGAATAGTGCCTAAACCTTTCATTCTGCTCAAGTCTTTGCAATGAGATGAGGGTAAATAAATGAAGATGAATTTTTATTATGGGGTAAACAAACCATTTAAGTGGTGCTGAATATCCATATCCAAAATAAAAAAAATTAGAAAATATTAACATAAAATTAACATAACTTTAAAAATCTATACACTTAAAAGGTAGTTGTCCTTTTTCTAATTAAATAAATTCTACAGTATTTGCCTGTGTGTGTGTGTGTGTGTGTGTGTGTGTGTGTGTGTGTGTGTGTGTGTGTGTGTGTAGGTGTACAGTATAGAGACAGAAATACAGAGGGAGAAATATACAGTATAGACATAGATAGGATGTATTTATATAGGAATTTCAGAAGATTTTCACAGAGAAGGCTGTCTGATCATATTACTTCTAACATAGCTTGTGTAAATATTAATAATAGCAAAGTAGTAATCTTCTAGTCTAGCTGGTCAAGACTTGTAAAGCTAGCATAAACGAGTAACTTAAATGTGTAGTAAATTTTACCAATAAATGCATTTCAAACCTAGTATAGTCTCGTAAAGATGCTGTAAAGTGTGAATATATTAGTCACAGTATCTGGAAACGTCCACTTTAACAAGGCTGGACTACAAACGCACGTGGTGTTGCGACTTGTGCAGCTGAATTTGAATATTTATGGCAATACATACACGCTTTGTAATATCTTGACTCTCTGAGTGCTGGAAAGTATAACAATAATAAGCTTTATTCGGCTAACGTTAGCAAACAGTTACTGTGTTTACATGGACGAAGCGCTCATATCATGCATCTAACGGCTAAATTGCACGCTCTACATGTACAGACATCATCCAAAGCGTGTCTGTCAATAGAAAAAGGTAAGATGACTCAGTATGAATGTGTTTTAATTTTACACACCAGTATCGAGATGCTCTCTGCTGCTTTCTTCCATCATCCGTTCATACAACCTCACACAGGATAGCGACGCTGAAGGAGCGTTTCCAAGACGACGGCGTGCTGCCGCGCGAGAGGAAGGATTTGACGTAAC
This sequence comes from Megalobrama amblycephala, assembly GCF_018812025.1. NCBI lineage: Eukaryota > Metazoa > Chordata > Actinopteri > Cypriniformes > Xenocyprididae > Megalobrama > Megalobrama amblycephala. The sequence continues at coordinate 10,688,099 of NC_063055.1, forward strand.
CAGCAGGTGCAAGCGCGCGAAAAGCGCACAGCTCCCCCAGCCACACGGATGTCTCCCCACAACGCGCCAAGTGAAGCGTCCAAACGGAGAGGAAATGTCAGCAGTGTTTACAGAGTACAAGCCCTTTATTAGCTGCTGATAAAACATGCACTTTAACATCCACTATATTATGCGTTCATGGTTAAAAAAAAAAAAAAAAGAGAGAGAGATTTGTGTGTATTTGATTTGAACCCACCTATATAAAAGTGTACCTACTCCTAAAAGTTTAACTTAAAATGTACAAACTTTCTTTTCTGGGAAAATAGGTCAAACATATTGTCCCTCTCACTAGGAAGTAGCAATTTAAGTAAATTATAATTCATGGCTGACATAACTACAGACTAATGGCAAAAAATAAATAAATAATATGTTCCAAGTTCAACCAAACGCCCTGATTCAATGGGAAACAAGGCAAAGGAGGAGAGACAGCTATGTGTCCTAAAATTATAGGGATGTGGATCAGTGTTGTAGTAGTACTCGTGACTGCAGTCCGAGAACAGAGAAGTCTGTCTTGAGTCTCAGCCCAAGACTATGGAAATGGGAGCATTTGGACTTGGTCTTGATTCAGATTCAGTCTATTCAGGTCTCTGGTGTTGACTAAAACACTGATGTGGATGCTATTTGCAGGGTCATTCCAGACTAAATTGAACAACTGAATTCCTTCACAAGGAAGCCATTAACAAAAGGTATTAAGAAAGTAATTTTAGTGTTAATGATCACGTGATATTGGGTGGCATGTTCTCGCACTTTAATTTCGGAAACATTTTTCTTCAACAATCATGTTTGTTTCTTACCAAGCACCACACAAATAGCCAGTACACAAGCTAAAATAAATATTTAAAAACAGACAGGTTATGTCTTTTTGTCTGTGTTTGATTTACCCTGATTTTGCTCTGTTTTCTCTTTCCTTTGTTCCTTGTTCCACCTTCTGGTTAGTCTCATTGGTTACTCATTGTTTGATCTGTGTTCACACCTGTTATTCATTGCATTGATTGGTCTGGTCTGTGTATTTAAAGGGTTTACCCAAAAATGACATTTCTGTCATTAATTACTCGCCCTAATGTCGTACCCATACCCACAAGACCTTTGTTCATTCCCGGAACACAAATGAAGATATTTTTGATGAAATCTGAGAGGTTTTTTTTATCTCCCACAGAAAGCAACGAAATTACCACATTCAAGATCCAGAGAAGTAAAGACATTGTTAAAATAGTCAATGTGCACTGTAAAAAGTAATACACTCTATCTACTCAATAAAATTGTGGCAACAGATTACAAGCAATATTATTCATTAAAGTCAACATACAAGAATTGAGTTAGAATTAATAAATTAATTCCTTAAAAGTCAACCATTTAAAATGTGTAAAATTAGCAAACACTGTTACAAAAACCACAAACTGACATAAAAAACAATAAGTCAAACAGGGCAACCACTATGGTGACCAAACTTTTTCAATAAAATCAACATCTAAACCTCTGTTAATTTGTGTGTTTCTCTTTCATTCAGTTACTTTACTTGTTATCATCAGGTGTCTTAAATGTTGGCAATAAAAAAAAGAGTTATTAATTAATCTTTGATTTTTGTTTAAATTTTACTTAAATTTTACTTGTTTTAAATGGTTGCCATTTAAGGAATTAATTTGATATTAAACTCAGTTCTATTTGTTGAATTTAATTAATAATATTGCTTGTAATCTGTTGCCAAAATTTTATGGACTAGATATAGCGTATTATTTTTTACAGTGGGTGGTTCAAACTTAATGTTATGTTTTGTACGCAAAAACAAAACAAAAACAGTGACTTTATTTAACAAATTCTTCTCTACCCTGTCAGTCTCCTACGCAGTTGACAGTGCAGCTCTTCCTTGTTTACGTCTGAACGCCGGCTCAGTATTGATCGACTCTGTTCAGGTGGGCAGCACAATGCATGATGTGTTGCTGAAGCAGGAGCCGGCCAACACAGAGTCGGCTTTCTGCCGTAGAACACAGAAGCTCTTCAATGTGTCTTCAACGTAAACTGGCTAGGAGACTGACAGGGGAGAGATGAAATTGTTGAATAAAGTTATTACTTTTTGTTTTGTATTGGCACACAAAGTATTTTCGTCACTTCATAACGTTAAGGTTGAACAACTGTAGTCACATTGACTATTTTAATGATGTTTTTACTACTTTTCTGGACCTTGAATGTAGTAACTTTGTTGCTTTCTGGGAGATAAACGATCTTACTGGTTTGGAACGACATGAGGGTGATTACTTAAAGACAGAAATTTCATTTTTGGGTGAACCATCCCTTTAAGTTCTGTGTTTTTCTCAGTTCACTGTGTGTCTACGTTAGTTATCGTTGTGTTATTCTGTTCATGTTTTGCCAGTTCTAGTCACCTGAGTATCTTGTTATTTTGAGTTTTGTTTTATTAAAAGAATTGCTGCACCTAGATCCGTTATCATCATTGCCTACAACCAATGCTGACACACAGACTATTTGACACAAAAGTTTATTTATCACAACAATGTTATTCGATAAACATGAATATTATCTTTACTATACAGTATGTCATCTGGGTAACACTCAGATTCACAATAAAGTGGCAGCAATGTGTAGGATGTTTCAAATGGCCACATACAGTTTGAGACTTCAATTGTTCTACCCTTCGGAGTGACTAGGATATAGCGATGCTCACTTTTGAATAGAATTCACTCCTAGATAAGAAATAAAGCAGATTAGCACTCAACATTTAGGCCTTGTATGAATAAGAAAAAAGAAGCATATTACTATACCTTGAACCTGATATTTCTTTTTCTTATATTGTGAGGACAGATTGCAGTCATCAACCATCCCTCTTCAAGTGTCTAATTTTTTTTTTTTTTTAAATTGCAATGTCCCTCACAACTGACACTGGCTGTCTCTCAATATAGATTGATTAAAGTGTATGGATTCCAGGACAATTGGAGCATAGCCTCTGCCATCAACCACAATCAAATCCGACCTCATTCATTTTCCATTAATAGTGCAGCTTTCTGATTAGCCTGCAAATGAACAACCATATGACTTGCGTTTCAGGAGGACACAGGCATAGAGACCCTCAGCCACTAATTTTCAGGTTATGAGTGGAGCGGCGAGTGTCAGAAGCAGATGAAGAGAACGGGGGTCGTCTTTAATAAGATAAAATTGGCAATGATTTTTTTTCCTTGCGATCATATTTGATGGCAAACTACAACCAGCAGGGCAGCCGGAGTAGTTTGATTGTTTTAAATAATGAGGAATTGTGCTGCACAGTACACCCTTCAAACTGAAAATTGAAAAGCTGTCCTTCATGGTATGTCATTCCCTAACATCTCCAATTATCTGGCTCCATGCCTCCCTGTTTATTTATTGAGACTGTCAATTCGTATTATGAATCGGGCGACAAAAATATAGATCGCTCAAAACGATCTCCTCCTTGTTCTTTTGTGTCTGCAGACGTCTGCGCATGCTCCAGGGTGCATGCGATGTACATGCGTACACCAACCACGTAGATCTGTGAACAAAAAGCAGGAAATATAATTGTAGGGGAAACAGAATCACAGCAGATATTCCTATGACAATTGTGACGTGCCTGCAAAAGCAGAATTTCTTCTTCGCACACTGGTCCTGTCATGCGGTCTGCCAAGTGAACAGATGATTTAATGAACCCATCAATCATAGAATACAAAAGCGAAGTACAGTCCACTTCTTGATCCTCTGATTTTTTAATTGGTTCCCACGAGACACAATGTTTTTCCACATCAAAATAAGTTTTACCCCTCCATTATAACCAACTCTGCTGCTAACAATCATGCGAGACAAGTGTGACGACAACGACTAGGATGGCAAAACTGGATTGAGCTAAACATTAAAGATGAGACTTTCTCTTTGGGCTGGAGGTATCTGAAGCAAGCGCTCTAAGAATAGTCAACTTGAGTGTATGTAAGTGTGGGTGTGCATTTCCAATGTGCCCAACATGTTTTTGGTGGTGTACAGGGAAACCCTTTTTAGACAGACCATGTTGGGAATCCACGCATGAGTCCCTTGCAGTGAATGGCAGGTCATCTGCATGGAACAGACAGCACACAGGAGAAGCGGCAGGCTCTGAACAGGCTTTATGAAGACACATAGAGTCACTATGGAGACAGCAATCAGAATCCTCCTGGGACCCTGGTGGACAGAGGAGGGAGAATGAGAGGCAGATGACTCTGGAATCAAGCAGTAGGCTCTATGATTCAAGTGACAGCCCATCCCAGTGCGTGCTCACGTACACACACCATCTCCTGAACGATTTTTAACCAGGTCTGTTGTACATGCTAAAATCCAGTATGGGCTACGATACTTGATGAACAGGAAATCCTGCACAATGATAAAGTAATTACAGTGTGAGTAAGAAAACTGTGTTTTTTAGGATTTTTAGCAATGGTGCCTTAGTAGTATGCAACACACTGGATGGATTCTTAAAGGATTAGTTCACCAAAAATGAAAATTCTGTCATTAATTACTCATTTAGTTCCAAACCTGTAGAACACAAATTGATATATTTTTGATGAAATCCAAAAGGTATCTGACTCGTCCATAGACAGCCATTTAACCACTACTTTCAAGGTCCAGAAAAGTAGTAAAGACATCATTAAAGGTGCCCTAGAATCAAAAATTGAATTTACCTTGACATAGTTGAATAACAAGAGTACAGAACATGGAAATGACATAAAGTGAGTCTCAAACACCATTGTTTCCTCCTTCTTGTGTAAATCTCATTTGTTTAAAAGACCTCCGAAAAACAGGCGAATCTCAACATAACACCGACTGTTACGTAACAGTCGGGCTCATTAATATGTACGCCCCCAATATTTGCATATGCCAGCTCATGTTCAAGGCATTACACAAGGGCAGGACGTTTGGATGTGCACAGCTGAATCATCAGACTAGGTAAGCAAGCAAGAACAATAGCGAAAAATGGCAGATGGAGCGATAATAACTGACATGATCCATGATTACATGATATTTTTAGTGATATTTGTAAATTGTCTTTCTAAATGTTTTGTTAGCATGTTGCTAATGTACTGTTAAATGTGGTTAAAGTTACCATCGTTTATTACTGTATTCACGGAGACAAGAGCCGTTGCTATTTTCATTTTTAAACACTTGCAGTCTGTATAATTCATAAACACAACTTCATTCTTTATAAATCTCTCCAACAATGTGTAATGTTAGCTTTAGCCATGGAGCACTATCAAACTCATTCAGAATCAAATGTAAAAATCCAAATAAATACTATACTCACATGATCTGACGCATGCATGCAGCATGCATGATGAACATCTTATAAAGATCCATCTGAGGGTTATATTAGCTGTGTGAACTTTGTTTATGCACTGTATTATAGTCGAGAGCTCGGGGGGCAAGGAGCACGAGATTTAAAGGGTTAATGATGCCCCAAAATAGGCAGTTAAAAAATTAATTAAAAAAAAATCTATGGGGTATTTTGAGCTGAAACTTCACAGACAAATTCAGGGGACACCTTAGACTTATATTACATCTTGTGAAAGAACATTCTAGGGCACCTTTAAAATAGTCAACGTGACTGCAGTGGTTCAAACTTAATGTTGTGAAGTGACGAGAATACTTTTTGTGTGCAAACACAAAACAAAAATAAAGACTATTCAACAATATCCTCTCTTCTGTGTCATTCTCTAGCACTGTTTACGTTCAGCGCTTCCAGGTTCTACGTCAGAACGCTAGCTCAGTATTGGCAGACGCTGCTTACGTGAGCAGCACAATGCTTGTGTGTGATGCTGATGCAGGAGCCGGCCAATAACGAGTTGGCATTCGGACGTAAACACGGAAGCGATGAACTGCGTTCACTGTGTCAACTGCGTACGAGACTGACAGCGTAGAGAAGAAATTGTTGAATAAAGTTGTTATTTTTGAGCACAAAAAGTATTCTTGTTGCTTAATAACATTAAGATTGAACCACAGCAGTCACATTGACTATTTTAATAATGTCTTTAGTACCTTTCTGGAACATGAAAGTGGTAGTTAAATTGCTGTCTATGGATGTGTCAGATACCCCTTGGATTTCATCAAAAATACCTTAATTTGTGTTCCGAAGATGAACAAAGGTCTTACGGGTGTGGAACGACATGAGGGTGAGTAATTAATGACAGAATTTTCATTTTTTGGTGAACTAACCCTTTAACCCAATTCTTTAGTTTCAAACCCATAAGATCTTTGTTCATTTTCGGAACACAAATTAAGATATTTCTGAAGAAATCTGAGAGCTTTCTGTCCCTCCATAGACAGATGCAATTACCACTTTTAAGGCCCAGAAAGGTATAAGATATCATTAAAATAGTCCATGTGACTTCAGTGGTTCAACCTTTATTTTATGAAGAGACGAGAATACTTTTTGTGTGCAAAAACATCAAACAAAAATAACAACTTTAACTATTTCTTCTCTTCCGTGTCAGTCTCCGATGCTGTTCACGTGTGTCACAGTCACCGTCTCGTCCCATTGGTTTTGGTTGTCATATGCTTCTTTGTTCCTAGTTCCCGCCACTCATCATTCACCATGGACATTAATCACCCTCACAGCTGTTTGTCATTTACATTGTGTATTTAAGTTCCTTCCTGTCTTCAGTTAGTTGTCCGGTATTGTTTATGTCAAGGTGTGTGTTGCTACCCGTTCTTCTGTGTGTTCACAAAATGTTCACGAGTTTTGGATTACCTTCTTCTTCCTCGTCTATTTGCCTGCGGCTACCCATGACAACGTGAGCACCATGATGCATGCGTAGCCGACGCAGGAGCCAGCCAATACTGAGCCGGCATTCTGACATACCCGGAAGCGCTGCACTGTGTTTACAATGTGAAAAGCTTTGGAGACTGACAAAGTCTTTTTTTCCTTTCTTTTTTTTTTCCGCGCAAAAAGTATTCTTGCTGTTTCATAAAATTAAGGCTGAACCACTGTAGTCACATGGACTATTTTAACGATGTCTTTACTACCTTTCTGGGCCTTAAAAGTGGTAATTGCGTGTTCTGAAGACGAACGAAGGTCTTGCAAGTTTGAACGACATGAAGGTGAGAAATTAATGACAGAATTTTCATTTTTGGGTGAATTAACCTCTTTAACTTCGTAAGATTTGCCTATAATGATGTTATTCTAAATGGATTTAGCAGATGCTGTGGAGGTACAAAATGTTCTATAATAACAAAAAACAAATGTGATACAGTTTTTAAAAAATGCCTCATGCACACACCCTCTATGACGTAAAAATGGTAGTGTTCTCTCTCAATGCTCTCTCCATCTCTCTTTTTTCATTTGGCTTCAGTCCACCCTAACAGATGGGTCGGTGTCAATAGGCTGCTATTAACTGGACACACGCCTCTCATGGGGCCTGGAGACCAGATCATACTGTACCATACGCAGTTTTCAAAAAGAGGAAAGAAAGAAACAGCTCATTTTCCTGCAGTCATACCCACTTTCAGCTAACCTCCGCTTTTCACACTCACTAGAAACAAAACAGGTTGAAAATGACTTATTCTTGCCTGCTTTGTTATTTTGAGAGGAAAACATATGGTTTTGTGGTTTGCCTTGTACCTGAGTTTAGCTGCGTCCGTTGGCATAAAGATGATGATTAGGTTTTGCCATAGAAAATATTATATTTAATATTAAACAATTAACAAGTAATTGTTTAACACAAAACAACATAATGAATCTTGACAATTTTATCCACTCTCTTTATAATTACAGCTAAACATTTTAAATTAAACATCCTGTGAAAGTCTAATTTAGTATGCATACTGAATAATATTTTTTTAAATGGTAAGATTACAAAGTTATGCGGTCATTGGCTGATGGGAATATATCTGCGAGTCTATGACTAAATCAATGAATAACAATGACTTCAGGATTGCTCATGCTTTTATAAGTTTGTCCATATAAAAGAATTATAAAGGAACAATATTTTAAAATCTAAAGCCAAGAATATGAGTCACTAAAACCAGCTATTTATAGTACAAAAACAAACAAACAAACATTAAGTTAAAAAAAAAAAAAATGATTTAAATCTGATTTGATTACTATATTTTCCTACAAATAAGGCTACACAGAAAATAACCTGAATTGTTGGATAAGAATCAGGTTGTTTATTATTCTTTGCCATTCTCAAATCAAATTAAAGGGTTTGTTGATGTTTAATTATTCAGAGGACAGGTCATTAATCCTCGGATTTCTCCAGCTATGTGGGAATCGTTTAAGTTTCTATCTAACTACTTCTGATGAATCATTATGATTATATTTCAGCAAATTCCAACACAACACATTTGAAAGACAAAAAATGTCTATGCAATTTAATAATCAGGATTACGCCCATTTCTTTATGCATACAGTACAATGGCCCCAAAAAGTATTTGAACACTTAAGCCACATTCAAAGTTTATAAACTTACACTGCATCAAACCAAGTGGCATATGTGAACAAATGATGCTAGACCTTTCAGAACTAGCCAAGGTCACGTCATATTAGTTTAAAGTAAGTTCACACAGTTGCCTCTAGCATTTAACCACACAGGTTACTTAATCACATTAAATATACCCCCCTAACATTTGACACCCAGAAAGTATGCTTGTGCAACCTTTCTGTAACATAAATACCACTTGGTTTGATATTTTGTTATCAAATGCAGTGACATTTATATATATACCTACACATTTACATTCATACATAAATATCCAAATGCATTTTGGGGTCAATGTAGCTATGTCAAGCAGTGACTCGAAGCACCGAACAGTGTGCAATTACGCCAATATCTTTCTCTGACGCCATTTCAGAGGAAGAGACGTGTCCGTTTCACAAATATGCTCCGGGAACGACACGCCGAAATCTCAGCAGGGGTTTTCTCCGGCTAGGTGCCACTGGTCAAAGTTTTCTTAATGCTATTGGTCTATAAATCAGCCCCGTTCTCTCCCATACATCAAACGCGGCTGTCGCGAGGCGACGAAGGCGCGGGGGGAGGCGAGAGAGAGGAGAACGGAGGTGAGCGGGTGCCAAAGCGATCATGTGTTCCCCGCAAGCAGCAGGAGGAGAGCCGTGAAGCCAAACGGAGAGGAAAAGATGAGCCAGGAAAGGCAGATGTGCCTGTGTCATGTCTGTTATGAACAGTCTTCCCACCTTGTGGTAACACTGTGAACTGTAACTGCAGGAGAGCGTGATCGAGAAATAGACAGAGGGAGCGAGTGGAGGGTGGGGTGGGGGTAAAGAGAGATAGAGAGAGAGAGGGAGTGTGAGGAAGGGAGGGAGCAAGGAAGGAGAGAGAAAGAGAAAGGGTGAGGGATGGAGAGAGAGAGAGAAAGAGAGAGAGGAGTTTAAACTAAGAGCTATGTTTTGGGACGAACTAATCTGCTAGAGAGCAGTGTGAGGATCGGAACGCATTGTGCGAGCGAGTGTGTGGAGGACAGATAAGGGAAGAAGCCCGGCAGACCGACTGCTTGTTTTAATGTGCTGACTCTGGGGAGCTAAAAAAAAAAAAAAATATTGACTCTTCAGTCGTGTGCCGTGAGCCAGGGCACAAGCGCCACATTTAACAGAGGTGCACCAGAAAACACGGGCGCGAGAGAGGAGAAAATACATCCAGCCAGACAGCACATATAGAGGATTTCTCCTTCCTTTTCTTCTTTTTTTTTAATCTGTTCATTTTTCTTTCTTTTTTTCCTCGGGACTGATTCCCATTTCCAGTAGAGAAAAAGGAGCCGTAGAGCCACGAGAACGCAAAAAAACACCACAAAAAAAAAGCGACAAGAAACGCAACACCGCCAACAAGATGTTTGAAATCAGCCGAACACTGAATGCTGCTTTGTTGAGCAATGAGGTAAAGGAATTGGATTTTCTTCTTCTGTCACCTCACTTCTCTGAGTGTGTGTTCATTATTCCGTTGTGCGTACGTTTCTCTGTTTTATCAGTGTGTCCATGCTTCTAAATGTGGCAGCTGACAGGTCTAAATGAATGTGCAGGGATTGAGCATTTAGGTCCAGTTAAACGGCTGCTAGCTGAAGGCAGAACCTCTTTGCTCTCCGGGCGTACTGTAATGGATGAGAGACTAGACTCGCTCTCTCTCCCTCTCCCACGCACAATCATTTCATTTTCTCATTTACTCAAAGCAAGATAGCTGTAACTGCTGAGCTTGCTTGATGACTTGCCCATCTGGGGCTTGCACTGACTGTGTGCGTGCGTGTCTGTGTGAGTGTAGCGCCAATGTGAACGTAAGCACACGGCTCTCTATAACTGTGGCAGTCCAGTTTTCTCTTTCCTTTTGCCTCTTTAGCCTGTATATTTCGTTACCACCTTGGCTAGCATTCTGTTCTCTTCCTCTTCTCTTCTTTTCTCCTCTTCCCTGTAAATGCGCACCTCGCGAGCAGTGTCTGAAGATGATGGTAAGATGTTCACAGAACTCGGCAGTAGCCCAGGCGGAGGGCTCCTTCCCAGGCATGGGCTCGCTGCTTTTCCCCCGAGATCCATCCAGCCAACTGGGGGCCAGGGAGCTGGGGGTAAGAGGATAGACGGATCCGTCAGACAAATGAATGAGAAAATAGATGGCACAGTAGAATAAGAATACTAACTTCATTTAGGTAAATGTGTGCAGCCCTAAGGCTTGAATTAGCCAGTGTTTTCATGCCTCATTGTGTGATGATACGGCCGCCCACTCCGACTAGATCTTTCTATCAGTTAGCCAGAGAGAAAGAGAAAGAGCAAGACAGATTGTGAGAGAAAAAGCAGCTTGTCTAAGTGTATTGTTTGTGTATTCCTGCTCAGAATGTGTTTGTGCGGCAATGTAATGATGCCTAAAATTGAAAGTGCGCCACGTGTGTGTGTGTGTGTGTGTGTGAGTGTGTATGCGAGTGTGTACGCTTAAAGTCATTTGAACATAGTAACGTTAGATGGCTAAAGGACAGATTTTTGTAGGTATGTTTTGTCTCGGGCGTCATTTTGAATTTCAAACAACTTTCCAAATGTTGTTTTGGTGCTCCATTCAGCACAAACGTGCTTGGAAATGTGTGAAATAGAAAGCATGCGTCTTATACTACGCAGTCAGTTACAAAACTACCTCAAGTTAAACAATATGTGAGTGGCTCCATTGTATTTCTTTCATTCGTAGCACATCAGAATTAAGCCGTTTTATTTCTCCTCTGATAGGTGGCCATAACAGAGCATACTAGTAGATAAATAGCTGGCTAAGGCTTTCCTAATTGTAATGAATGTGTTTTCACTTAAGTCTGGAGCTATGAAAGTGGATATCCATCCTTACATTCTCATTCAGTCATTTCTGAAATTCTACTACAATCTTGGGGGGGAAGAGAGATGGCTGTATGGGAAAGCCCTGGCTGGCTGGCTGGCTGGCTGGCTGGCTGGTGCTGTAAGCGCCGGTCGGTTAAGAATAAATCCCTGACTTGGTGCATTAAATCGACACGAAACTGTGGGTGTCTAATCTGTGATGGGCTCTCGTTCCTCGTCTCCACAAAACAGGATCAGCCTGCCTGCCTGGAGCCGCACCACATTCTCACACAAATCAGACTCATACTGACAGCACTGGAGCTCTTCTGCCAGTGCACAAACACACACACACACACACACACACACAGTATACATACACACACTCCGATCGCATGCAGCTGGATGTTCATAGGCAGCAAGAGCAGATTTTTAAACCCTTCTTTGCAACCTTTCTGAGGTGTGTGTACACACTTGCCTTAAAATCCTCCACAGCTCAGGGATTTGAAACATTCTGAATATTCATCCTGGTGATTCTCCAGCTCTAAGAAGACAGAAAAAAAAAAACATGGCATGTAAAGTCATAACCATAAATATTCTCATTTGAACTACAAAACCTTTACAAGTAAATCCGGAAAATCATTGTCATCCAGCAATCAGTCACTATTTGGCCTGGGAAAGCGGAAAATCTATGCAACGTTTAATATATAATGAAAATTAGTGACAGCGATATGTATGCGGCACTATAGTCGTTGTGAATCGTGTGACTGCGCAAAGTGTTATTCTGGATTTTTCACATTAGCAGGACACAGTTTACAAAAGTAAAATCTTTTTTCTTTTCTTTTTTTTTTTTGAAGATAAAGATGGTTTGATGAGAAGTGAAGATTCTCTCGGTTTCTCTTTCCACCTCGAGAGACTGTAAACAAACTGTTTTAATGTTCTACTTTTGCACTTTTCATGTTAAAGATAGAAATTAATAGAATAAAACACTGATATACCATTTTCAGTTGCTATGTCTGGCATAATTTTATCTATTTTTTACTGTTATACAATAACGGTCATTGTACTTTATATGCAATTATTTATTTCCAGATATGAAATATACTCTTGCCAATATTCTTGTTTTTTAATTACATTTGGATAATAAATTGTGCTGTTTATTCATATGGGGCAGGGAAATGATGCTGGACTGTTGCTTCTCATAAAAATCTGCATTTGTGACTCACATTTATCTGCAAACACACAACTCACATTTCAGATTGTAATTAACCAGGTTAAATCAGACCATCGTTACAATGATTAATTGTGCCTTCATTAACTGAAGCCAGATCATTTGCATACATTAAATCATTGTACAGGGAAGAAGCAGAGGTCTGTCTAGGCTTTTTTTTTTTTTTGTGAGAGGGAGATTTCATTCTCCTTTCTAGTTCTCTGTCAGTATTTTTTTACATGCATTAGGTTGCTCTCAGACATCTTGCTGAGGCAAATGACTAGAACGTTCCATTTGGATGCAGCTTTTTCAATTATATTTCTATATGCGCAGCATGTGTAGATTCATATATCAAAGTAATGATTGTATTTTATGATTAAGCAAATCAATCAAGCAATGAAAACACTCAGAGCTAGATCCGAAGATGTTTCTACAAACATGAACTGACATTAAAATCCAAGCGCAATCATGAGAAGCAATGGATCACTAACTCAGAGATCATTTATTTATCTGTGCGCTTTAACATCTACCTATCTGGAATAATTGAATAAAATAAAACGTTTTATTTGCGGAAGTAGCAAAACAGTTGCATCACATAACAGTAGTTATGTTAGATTCTGGTACACTTGTGCCAAGCACTCTCATGGGTTCTCGAACATCCAGAAGACATTGAAATGATTTCTAATCACGGTTAATAACCGCAGTGTTTTTTTAATTAAGCATGACACATTGCCACTCTAGATACTGCGCTAAGCAGGATACGGTGTGATTTCCAATTACAGAACATTTTTCAGCATTCAGCACAAATGATGAAAACCTCTGAAATAGCACAAAAGTACAATCATGAGAAAAACAGCACGTTCCGATGAAAATACATCAGACTTGGTAGGGTTATGTGTTGTGTATTAATCCAAACACATGAAGATTTGCAGGATTAAAAATTTCTGATGCTGATTGGAGATGCTGTTGATGTGCACACACGCTCTAGCAGTCCACAGGTTACTGCTGCTCTGTCAAATGCTTTCGTGCTCGCTTTCTAACTTCATTTTCAGCCATTTTTGAAGGTTACGTTCACTCCTAAATTCGTTGGAGGGAGCTGAGAAACAAACAGAGATGAGGGGGAGAGGAGAGGGAATTGAAGAGCGATTGGCAAATGTCTGTTGGCAGTGCGAGAGATAGGCAGGGTCATCTCTATTTCACAACAATGATTAGCTCTGCCCATCTGCCGGCTCGACAGGCTCCTCCTGCTGTGATTGCAGTGTTCTCTGTTCAATGTAGCCCTGGAAATTAGTTCATTTGTGCTGCTCAACCCCAGCCTAACTGTACTGAGAACAGGTGCAGCATTCTACCCCCGCACAAAGCCGTAGCGAGCGTGTGCGCGTATGTGAATCCTCTACAAGAGCAGCCGAGCAGCAAGTAAAGCAGACTCATCAACTGTGAAAAGATTCGCATCTCGCAACACAATAGCAGTAGATTGCAGTAGATCAACTTCCTGTTCAGAAATAAGCACCTTTTTCTCCTTCTAGTAGGACGTCTCTCCTTGCGGAGTTATTAGCGTTCATCTCAGAATTTCGACATCAATACCTTCTTACCTCTGTGTATATTTAGCCGGGTACAAAAGCTACTTTGTTAAACCAAATATGACACTAGCACTTTATTCTCACTGCTGAGAATTTTGAGTACTTCCAATCAATATTCTGTCCAAATTTAATTTCCAACAGCTCTGTCAAGAAGCCTCAGTCCGTGATTCTGTGCTAGTGTGAAAATGGCAGAGCCATCACAGAGAAAGATCTGGAGCCCAGAGCCCTGCAGCTTCAGAGGCCGCCGCTATTGTCAGGGCACTTTGCCATTTTGGAAGAAAAAGCCGCAAGAATGAGCTATTTAACCTGTGGGTCACTCAACGGTCATTGAGCGCACACGCACAAGGTATTCGTGAGAGAATTAGCCACCTTTCACTGCTCAAACACAAGTGTGTGTGTGTGTGTGTGTGCATGTGTAAATGACAGAGTGCAGAAACAGAGACTCCTGTTCCGTAAACTAGTGATGCAGGACCACCTGTTTTAATAGACATACACCAAATGTTGCATAGGACTGCATCCAAATACTGTGTGAGCATTATGGTGACGCTCTGAGCTCATATGGATTGTAAATAGATGTGAAATTAGGAGAAACTAAACAACATATTCCAAATTTTGGGAATACCAAAGTAAACCACATTGTTATTTTTATGTAATCTGATGGATGACAATACAAATGATTGTCTGTAAAAAACAAACATAAAATATGAAAAACAATTGAAAGCAAATGGAACTGCAATTAGATCATTTTTTGTGTTTCAGTACTACATAATCAGTGACATTATCTATCTATCTATCTATCTATCTATCTATCTATCTATCTATCTATCTATCTATCTATCTATCTATCTATCTATCTATCTATCTATCTATCCAATATAAAACAGCACAAATGTATTCTCATGAATTGACTGCAATAATGGCCCAGTTGACTACTGAGTTTGGGTCTAACTAAAGAGGCAAACCCAAGCTACAATACACATGGGACCCTAGACATCTTCTTAAACGTGCCTAAGGATGCATTAGCTCATGCAATCTGGCTGCAGAGCCATAAATGCTCACAGTTTTGTGATTTCAGGTTAAGCAGGGAAAGAGGATGAGAGTGCATATTAAGAAACAAATTGAATGAAATTAAGTTTGTATTGTCATCACAAGCCTGCATGTGTGTGTGAATCTCAGTCACATAAATATGACACACCTCACTTACATATACGCACTCGCACACCTGCAGCGTTTCAGGATGCTCGTGCATGTGAAAGTAGATGAAAAAGCTCCATTGGGGGCCGTCACCACTGAGGCGAAGAGCAGGTGTCTCCAGCCAGGCAAGAGAGAGAACCAGGGCAGCCTGGCTCAGTTGAGTCTTAGCCCCACCAGAGCTCCCCTCGGCTGGGAGGACAAGTGACATCTGGCCCCTTTGCCTATGTAGTGGAAGACACTTCCTCCAGGGACGACAGTCACTACTGAATCTCTGAGCCCCGAGTCAGTATGGAAAAATTTGATTTTTTTTTTTTTTCACTGCCTTTTGATGATTTCACAGGGACTGGGTGTTGATGAAGATTGGAGGTCTTGAAATCTCTCCCCTTTTTTCTTTGAAAATACAGCTTAAAAAAAGAGTCAGTGAAGAGAGGGGTCAGCGTGAGTGATACAGGCACCATGACCTGGAAGTAAAAAGCCTGTGATTTCAGCAGCAGGGGGCGAGTGCTGGCGATGATGGTCCCCAAAGAAAACACGTTCACTTACCTCTCTCTGCGTACAGAATAAAGGTCTAGTCTTCATCTGGAGTTTCAGGGCTGTGATTTCTGCAGGGAAAAGGAACATCAAAACAGAGGATTCAGTGAACAGCAAGAGCTTTGTGTTTTAAGTGAGACTATTCAAGCAAAGCCATAAAAAGATACAAAATAAAAGAAAGAGCAGAAAGGGGGAAAAAATTACAAAGGAAGAGTAATTTCTATGGCTGAGCCAGCACTCAAGACTGTTACCGAGAATGCATACTAAAATTCACAGTATTTCCAAATGCAGAAAATAGTTCATGTTTCTTTCAGTAGCAGTGCTGTTTTATTCTTCCAGAAAAAGAAATAGACATTTTAATGATTCAGTATTTCAGGAATGATGATGGAGTGATTTCTAAAAGAGAAACGTTAAACGCTTACACATGAATGTGTGTTAAGTGCATGAATGCTCGCTTGTCTGGTTTACCCTGGCTTGCTTAAGTACTATAATTAATGGTTTTGTTAATTGAACAGGAATTGCGAAGGCGCTGTAGTGTAGAAAGCAGCACCAGTAATTCATCAATTTCAGTCTTTTTCTCCTTCTCTTTTTCACTTTGCATGCTTGTTACTTTTACAGCTCGAGCACTGGTTACAAGGACAACATTAGTTTGCAAATTATATGAGCTACCATATTTTAAGATGAACTCAATTCAAAATTAAACTGACCAATTGGACAAGATTTGTTTACTCAAACTGAACAAAACATGCTGCTGATATTTTACAGGAAAACAGATTGCAAAGACTCAGTGAAACACTGTAATATGTTGGATTGCATGTTAAATACATTAAGAGAAGCAGTCAACCCTGACCGGTTGTTATTAAGGAAGTCCAATCATCCATCAGAATCGGCGGCCATTTTGTAGTAGGATTATCCGCTATGACACGCAGGCTGTTTCTAAAGTGATAAATGTGCTCTCTGCCTGAATGATAGCCTGTGCCCAAGAGCTGACATGTTGACGAACGGTGCTGTTTCCCCGAATTGATAGGTTCTGAGCCCATACATTTCATTGATTCGTTAATTGTTCGAGGGAGTTGGAGGCGCCTGACTGTCATGAATAAATGATAGATGCCTGGCATGTGTGCATTACCGAGGAAGACCTTTGAGGCGTGGTGTTGCTTCCTCAGAGACGCCAACCGTCCTCTTCACAGCCCCGAGGAGCTGCTGGTCCCCGTTAGTTTCCCCTCACATTAATAATGCATTCTCTCTAACAGCAGTGTTCAGCATTAAATGCTCTGCCATGGAGCCTGTTCAAAAACATCAATACAAACTCACTGAAATAACCCTGTTTCAGGCAGAGGGGGGAAAAAGAAGTTACATATGCTAATTGCTTCTTAAGGCATTCCTTCTGTCTACAGCTAGCGGCTCTTGTATCTTTTTCTCTTTCTGAATCTTTTCCTTTCTCTTGCCTTTCTCTCGTCTGCTCTGAATAAGTAAGGCACCATGAATTCTGGGAGAAAGACAGCATGGATGGAGGGGAATGGTGCAGAAATACTGACGATGCTTTTCCCAGGGCTCAGAAAGACAAGGTGATGGAGTATCTACAAACAAGAAAAGATAGGTGGGAACAGGGGGAACGAGGAAAGGAAAAAAGAGAGATCGATGGCACATTTCTGTTCGATTTTACCCCAGAGATATGAGTTGTACATATAATATCAATGAGCTAAAAGTGACATGCCAAATTCTATGGGTGCAGCTTTAAAAAACTACTACACGATTGCAGTTTGTCATTTGAATATCAAGTCTAGTGGAACAGTTTTAGTTTAGCATGCAAGGGGAATAGTTACAATATTTACCTATTAGGTATAAATAAGTGTGTGTATATTTGTATATATTTGGCAGTCATACATGTTGTGAACAGCAGAATTTAAATAGCATAAGATATATAGTTAAGAAACTATTTTTCCATCGCTTCATATTAGAACTATGACTTTTTTCTTTCCTTTAAATCTTAAAAGGCGCCAAAACACACCATTATTTAGGCACCAAAACACACCATTATTACAATTCACTATAGACTAATTAAAATCCACTATGGATATTCATTGTTGTAGAGGAATGAATAATATAATGAATAAGATACATTCATCTTGTGGTTGCTTTTAGCAAAAGCTGGCCTGGTCAGCACAGTGAAAGCGTGGCCCCCTCTCTGAAGGGAAGCACTGATTAAAGACCAGGCCAGATGGACCACAGCGGTCTTCCTCATCGTGCTCGAGAGCTCCGACTGCGATCAAACACAGCAAAGGCCACCCTACAGCCAATCGTCATACAACTCGATCTTCACCATCGCTCAGTCTCCCTCCAGCCAACCATCAGTGACTGCACCACACAAATGAGATGGAGAGAATGTCAGTGATGTTAATGATCAGAAAAGAGCTAAAGTGTCTTGCTCAATGTCACCTTCATTTTGAACAGGACACAAGGAGAGCCACCCACAGGGTTAGATGTCTGCTCAAGGATTCACCGGTGCTACATTTATCTAATTTTCCTCACAAATAATGTGACTTTCCTTAATGTAAAAAAGAAACATACTCTCATTAAAAGTCATCATGATAAGTAGCATCAAAATCAGCATGATAATTATTAGTAGTCATATTTTTGACCTTGATATATTTTATTAGCACTGAAAATCTACAAAACTCTTAGAGTCTCTGAGTAAAAAGTGAACAGACATGGATGATACATATGTTTTACCAGTTAAATCTTAACTCAAACATTACCTGAATCCTTATCCTCTAAAATATCTCGGATAGGAAGCACAACCCTCGTTTTTGGACAGGTTTTTCGTATTTGAACGTGGCGAGCTCCATCTGGGTGAGCCGAGCCTGAGCTCAGCAGCCTGACACTTGCAGTGCTGCCTGGCGGTGAAGCCGCCAAAAAGAGTTGATGTGGTGTCGAGGTTCTCCTTTGAGAAGGTGACAGGAACAGGAATTGGACTGGGTGATACTCATGTCCTCTGACAGAAAGAGATATTCGCTTCAGAGGGAGAAAACTTCACCCCTTACTCCCAAGACGAATGAGAATTGTGACAATTGGGATATGTCAAATAAGAAAGAGAATTTGATGTGAGGAGAAAAACATATTTGTCCTTCAACAAATCAAAATTGAATAGAAACGGTATTTCTGGGAATATCCATTTTTTGTTTTCTCCTTAATGTTTTTCTAAAACAAAATTTTAGCTTTTTTATATTAACTGGATTTTTCAGACAAAGTAATTTGAGGGAAAATACTAACTAAAATAAACACACAGTTTTTTCTCTATCTAATCTACTAGTGAATTCCCAAATAGCAGGACAAAGAGAAGTGCCGCTGGAGAATTTTCTAAAATTTTAAAACAAAGCTCCAAATGAGATGTGCAATTTTTAACACACTTGAGCTGACAGCTTGCAGGGGATCTACACTTCAATGTCTTTAAATAAACCTGTTATTATTCAGGGTGAAAATTGAGACTAAATAAATACTCCATCTCACTGGAAGATTTTGCTCAGTTGAAACAATTATCACCATGTCTACTGCATGTTTTAACATGTTAAACTCTCAGAATAGATGCCTGGTGCTCATGGTGGAAAAAGGAGTGTATCTGAAGTGAATGTGTAAGATGCATATGGTGGAAATCGATAACATTGACAAGACACTGATTGAGCATGAGTAACACACTCATCCAAGTGGACTGCAGGTTTAAAATATTTGACAAACAAGAGCACTTGGATTTGTGGTTATGGCCAACGGAAGAAGTCAGGTGGTACGTGTGTGTTTGGAAGCAGGGAGAGATGGGGCATGCAAGGTTCAGAGTAATTAGTCAGATTGAGGGCTGAAATGAGGCAGTGTGAGAGGAGGCTGGGGCTAAGCATTTGTGTGTGTGTATTTGTGTTAGAGGCCAGGCTGGTGGGATGCTCTAATTGGAGCTAAGCGGCCGCAGAGGATCAGAGGTACTCCAGAAACAAAGGAGCACAGGCAGAGAAGGGAGAGAGGGAGAAAGAGAGAGGTTGCAGTACTGGGTGTGTGCATGTGTCTCTTAGTGTTTGAGCGAACAATAACTAAAGTGACATTTTACATGCTCAGCTAGCAAAGGCTTTGACCAAACCTCTGACTGCATGAAAATCACACACATGGCCAAACTCAGTTTTGAAAAAGAGAACAGACATTCTACATGAATTTTTAAACAAGTTTTGAAATGTATACATGAATATTTTCATTTCCAAGAAAATGTGTTCTAAAAAAACTGCATTTCAACCCACAATGACACAAATTAAATTCCAATTTACAATCCAATTTAACTACTGTATACCGAACGTATCCAAGATAAAAAGAATACATTTTCAGTGTCAATTAGTTAGCTGAGCATATAAAAACACCATTTTACAGAATGAAAATAAATCAATTAGCCTCGTTGCTTTTAGCTCGTTACTCAATTCGCATGCTGCTTCACTTTTAATGGCTTTTTGACAGCCGATAAATGATGTGATTTACATTAGCTGGCCTGTTATAAAACCCCTCCGCCGGTGGTCAGAACAGCCATCCTTTAGCTCCACAATACCTGCATAAAAAACCCATTTGGCAAAATGGCTGACATAAAATGCATGTGGGTTGGAGGACAAATAACGGCATCTTATATAAAATGATGCTATCTTAGTTTGACTGCTATTACCTGCTGTTCGTTTTTCCGAGAGGCTTATCCAACGCATGATGACTAAATGAAAGTCATTTATGTGTACAGACATACACATACACTTTTCTGCAATAGTAAAGATCCCTGAGGTCACATCCTCCCACTCAAAACCTCCATGTATTCTTGGCCAAACCTCCCACCGCAGACCTCATGCCAGTCTAATCCCTAAGACCCCTCCCTCCATCTGTCCCCACCCAGCCCAGGAGTGAACAGAGAGACAGAGGGTCACACGCAGCCTCTGAGTCATACTGGACGCGTTCCCTCAGCCTGCACGTCTACTGTTGGTGTACACGGCCTCAATTCAAATCACTCTCTCATACTGGATGCTGCAAATGGGTAGTTGACAAATCAATTTTTTTTTCATTAACAGGATTTTAGGTTTATATTCATAAGTGTGCATTTTTATTAGATGCTAAGGCTGCTCATCATTTTTCACCACTTTTAGATCCTCAAACAGTCTTGTGCTGTGATTTTTATAAATACAAATATTCCACCTAGTTTCTCAATTCATAGGGGTCCATAAAAATGCATGTGTAATTGTATAACAAATTGAAAACCATTTTAGTTGCGATTGGCAAAACGTTAAAATGCAGGACAGTGCTTGACGACAGGTCAACTACCCAAATACTGCATAATGATAGTGATTAAAAACAAAATACTGATATTTTCCAACCATAAGCTATTTTGAAAATAGCAAGATAGCTGGTATATTACTATAAAGTGCAGATATTTTTGATTTGTCTAATGCTTATATGTTTTTAGTCATCTGTGGAATTTTGAACACAGGGAAAATTCAAATTGAACCTTCCAGATGGGCCTCGTCTCCTCTTCTATCTGCAGCATCAGCTGTTACAAAGACCAGCAGCTGACATTTAGTCCTTTATAAAGATTTCCAAGAAAGAGAAGGAAGAGAGAGAAAGAGAAAGATAACCGTCATTGTAAGAATCATTGTTATTTATGATTTGTTGATGTTTCTTTGACTCCTGACAAAAGCAACCATAGTGTAGAATACCCAGTAGTGATGAACATTACAGTAATGTCACAACATTCTAATCTATTTTCTGTTATTTATTGTTGTTTGTAACTTACAATTGCCAGGAGCTGATCCGTTCTTCTATTATTGTCTGGAAAAGACAGAAAGAAAAAAAAATCAGGAGAATAAGAGAGCAAAACATTCAATCTATATGCAATAAACCCACTCCACTGAAATACAACATGAAAAATACATCTGCATAAAGGCACTCAGCACTTTGTTTACATCCAAATGAGAGTGCAGAGACCTTGGCATTGACTACCCACATGAATACGTCTCTCTCACACATACAGATCTCTGAAATGCCAATAATGTACAGAAAGTAAGAACCTATACCGAGTGTAGCAGTCTCCCACTACCTTTTTCTCTCTTGCTCTGCATAAACACGCAGTATGAAAGTGAAAGTCAAAGCACACATTTCCACCTGCCACCCATGTGATGATGAGAAACTGGGGGCATCAGAAGGGTGGTGAGGGATGCTGCTCGTTCTCGTTCAGTTTGGAGGTTGTGAAGAGTTCAGTGATGGTTTCCATCAGTGGTTGCTAGACTTCAGAATGGTAAACTCACACAGGTTAATGGACTGACTCAAGTTTGCCTGTGCTATGATGTGACGTCCTGTATAATTGAATCAAGCCTGCATATGAATGAAACGACAGGCAGTTTTTTTCTATCTCTCTCTCTGTTGGTGGGAGGGACCTGAATTAATGTCTTGTTGTGAGGAAGATGAAAGGTAATGCCTTCTATAACTCACATGGTGCCACATGGTTCAGTGAGCATAATGGGAAGCAAACAGAATAACTAGATTATGGTGTGTTTTGTGATATGAGCTGTGCATTGCGGTTTTAAACGATGCTATTTTTACTATCATGTGAGTGATATATGTAATAAATGTATTAATATTATATATATATATATATATATATATATATATATATATATATAAGCACAACATCCCGGGCCAAACTGGGCCAAACGCATTTGAAAAGAACAGGGAAATATAAATAGTCTACATGAAGTTTGGGTTTTCTCGGGTCGAGCTCTCAAGTACTGTGTCCCTAAGAGTGAGGCCTGGCCATCTAGTGAGAAATGTCTTTCATTTTTTATGGCTCCGCTGGACTCTCATGCCAAAAGTGGTTCTTGTCAAGTCAGTTACTCACCATGAGGGACCTCCGCTGTGGTTTTTAGAAGTGCAGGTGCAGAGATGATAAGACCACAGCCGTTTCTCAGCCCATTCCAGCCCTGTGATTTGTTCTATTGTACCAGTACAGCAGCACAAAGACCCACACCATATTAAAATGACACCCCCATTATTTCCCCACAACAAACCTGAGAGCGAAATGCATTCACACAAAACTCCCCGAAGACCCATTGAATGTGTAACATTAGGATTGTATATGCGGAGTAAATGGGTGCAAGCAGGAAATGTGTTTTTGCCCGTGATGAATTCCATATCTTGGTAAATAAAACAAGATCTGAAATCCCTTCATTCGGCGAGCAGTCGCTCTCGGGCAGCCCTCACCGGTGAAGATGTGAAATGGGTTTTGTCAGGGGTGGGAGCGGCTGGTCTCGCGGTTAATTATTGATTCAGTGCGCGTGCAGCTGCGAACAACAGAATGTGGGAACAGTTTGCAATAATATTTAGAAATGAGAAAATGAAAGAAAAAAATAATGCACTGGATGACATTATTTTAGAAGACTGTTCTTTTCACCTGAGAAGATGCAATTGAAAGTAGTGTGTGCAGGAATGAGGGGGAGCAAGATGAGCTTGTGACGTCACTAGATGAGAAGGTTGAGATCATGAATATTAATTAGCTTGTGCTGCTGTTGCTGACGTTCTACACTAATTTAACATTAAGATAAAATAACAAGCCGATTTTTTACATTACTTTTTTTTAAAGTAATTTGTATTTTTAATTTTACATCAAGATACTACATATAAAGATCACATTCACAATATTATTGACACTAAATAAATTCAATTCCGTATTATTAGTAACCATGATTTGTGAGACTCGCCCTTACACCTGAAATAATTGTACAAATACATTTCCTGGATTATTAAGATCTACGACACAATATTTAAACAATTTTTAAAGATTAAACAACAAGGGTTTAAACCAATCAAGGCCTTCATTGAACCCACAGCAAAAGTATTCCAAACTAAACTTTGGAAGTTTTAAAAGTACACACATTATTGCCTATATATACATATAATAATGTAAACGTGTAGGCCTATATACTGTGTGTGTGTGTGTGTGTGTGTGTGTGTGTGCGTATTTGTGATTTATGAGGACACAAATTTGTATAATGACATGGGTATTACACTGTTATTACGACGTAAACATGAAATATGAGGGCATTTCATGAGCCCTCATATTTAAAATAGCTTTAAAAAAATACTAAACTGTTTTATTAACAATGCAGAATGTTTTCTGTGATGGGTAGGTTTAGGAGTAGTGGGATATAATGTAGTTTGAACAGTATAAAAACATTACGCCCATGGAATGTCCTCACTAAGATAGCAAAACAAACCTGTGTGTGTATGTATATACACACACTTTTCAACGAGGTCTTCAAACGTTAAAAGATAAAGTTATCTTTCGCCAAGTAGACTCTTGCAAACAGATGCCTGATGAAACAGTTCGCCTGAGGGGGTAACCATAGCAACAATACGCTGTGACCAATAACTATTATTTACCACTTTGTTATATGTATATTTCACAAATATATCATAAAAACGTTTGTTAATTGTTTAAAATTCTCAGGTCGGTAACTGTGGCGCCAAAATTACACAAATGCAAGAGACACACTTCAACAGATTACGTCCCCAAAAAAATGCATTTAGAAATTACTTTAAAAATAGTGAAAGTCATTGCATAATTCACACACTGATATGACAAGTTAAAAAAAAAACACTGTATATGCGCGGGCGTCTTCCCTCAGGTTCCAAATAGTAAATAAACCCCTATTTTATTAACCTAGTCATCACAGGTACAGTTTGCTTTTGACACTACACTTTAACCCAAAACGTTTTACGTGTTACCTGTCTTCCACACGCAACCGAGGGTCAAATTAGCTGTCAATCAGAGCCCGCTATTTCCCCAAAGGCGCGACGCTCCCCACTCGCGCCTCACCCTCTCCAACCGTCTCCTCAAGAGCAGCGCGCGCCACCCCCTGTCTGTCCCCGCTCAACCAATCAGATCTCACACAAGCCTGACACTGTGTTCCATAAATGGTGTGGAGGAAAAAGGGACGCTCGCACTACTAGCTCCACAGAGTCAAGGGAACCGATCTTTTTTGTTTTTATTGTTTTATTTTGGATATTTCCCCTCAGCTACATTCATTTACGAAAAAATAGGCGTTTTCCGAGCGCAGCTGTAAGTTTTCGACTCCATCTAACCATCTCTCTGCCGACCTGTCTGCATCCGACTGTCCTTGGGTCCACGCGACACCTCTCCTTCAAGACTTTCGGGAACGACTCCCCCAAAAACGCTCAAAAGCGCAACGTTTATTTTTTAACCGGGTATCTGAATAAAATAACGAGCTTTTTTTCTTTTTTCCCCTTCACCTCCGGACACGAGAATGGTCATGGTGAGTAATGTGCTCGCATTTGAAAGAGAATTACACTGTAGTGAAATCACTGAAACACGCTGTCACGCGCAGCCTTAGAATAATCCCTTCATCCCTCGTAATACTCCTTCACCAACTTTGCTCTTTTCCTTTCTCTTAAGCACATAAACGGCGACAATAGGGATGAAGACAGAATATTGTTATTTAGAGATTATTTTTAGGGTGCGCATTTTGCGTAAAGGTGTGTGTGAATGCGTTTGCAGTTATGGTTTTGTACAAAGAGCAGGTGTGTGTGATCAGTAACCTGTGCGTTCTTCAACCTGATACTCAGTAGACAACAACTGTGGTTTAATTAAACATGTTTCGTCCCACATTTGCCAATGACTAAAAATATGGCGTCTTAATTGCCTAAATCAGTTAGTGTTTACCACTTCTTTTTGCAGTTTTTGATATGAATGCACTGACTGTACAAATATACAGAGATAAATATAAAGTTTATGTAAAATTATATATAATACATTACAGAACAATGACCATTGTCCAGGGCAACGTTGTATAAATTGACTTCTCATTTGTTTCTGGCCATGTTAATGTTCTGTCAACTAAATTTAACATTAATGTATTTATTTATTAGTGATTTATTAAGCCCTGTTATAAAAGGCATAATGTAAAGTCAGCAGGTCATGATTGCTGAATAAAACCTGTCATAATGATTATCAGACTGTAAATTACCTGTATGTGTATATATACATCCTGTGTGTGTATGTGTTTATGTTTATGTTTATATACATATATATATTGTGTGTGTCTGTATGTATATATATATATATATATATATATATATATATATATATATATATATATATATATATATATATATATATATATATATATATGTAAAGCTTTAACATACTCCGCAATCACTGCATGCTTTACTTGCATTAATTAGCAGTGCTGCGCAGGCATCCTATTACCATAATGCCTGTAGGTGCAATCAGTCTGCTCTAACTCAAGCTGAGACCTCGGTTGCGATTGATTGCCTCTGCTGGTTCCGATAGGGCTTCTGCTAGCCGAAGCGCCTGTGCCTTCGTCTGCAAGGCTGCCAGAGCGAAAGTGTTAATTTTCCAGAGTAGAGCAGATGACGGACAGCTGAGGCAGCCAGTGAGAGAAGTGAGGAGGAGGGGGCTGCTCTGACCTCACCAATGAGGAGGGGGCAGGGAGTGGGGCTGCAGCGTTCAGCTCATGCCGAAGCCCGTGCATTCACAAGCAGCCTCACTCGGAGGAGGAATGCCCACTCTCTCTCCCGCTGGCCGCACGCTGCCTCGCCACCGCTGAGACACATACAGAGAGAGAGAGAGAGAGAGGAGAGACCGAGAGAGATCTCCAAGTGAGGAGACATTAGCACGGCTATAGGCGAGAACTCTGCCCGCCGACTTACAAATGGAGTGGAACGGGTTTAAGATGGTAAGGATGCTGCGGTGGTTTTGTGCAGACAATTGTGTGTGTGTGTGTGCGTGAGTGTGTGTTTGCCCTTGCTGTGTCTCACTGCCTGCAGCTGCAGTGGCAGCATTGGAGTCTCTCTCTGTCTCCTTTCTCCTCTTTTTCAATTCTGCATGCTACTCCTCCCCTTTCTCTTAGGATGAGAGGAGCTTTATTTGAGAACAAGGCTGAGAAAAGGAGAAGAGCAGAGAGGAGAAGAGAGGAGAGAAAGGACAGGTGTAGCAGGTTCTTAGATGCTGCGGTTTAAAACCAATCTATGATGTAGAGGCAGTGTTGAATCTTAATGCTCACCTTTTTTTGCTCTCATCTTCCATTTTCACCCTCATTTTAACGCTTGTCGCTTCAGTTTGATCTGTCAAAATAATACAGCCATATTATTCATATGAGTAATGTGATGATAATATCATTTTCTAAATGATTTCCCAATCAAATCCATATAAAAATCACATTTACGATGCATACGTTGAAGGTTGTGTAACTGTGTACTAGCGTACATGCCAGAGTGTAAGTTTGTAAATGAGAATGAGTGGGAGTGACCTCGTGTGTGTGTGTGTGTACGTGTGCATAAGAATCTATTAGGCAGTGTGCGAGGGTGTGTTTCCGTGCATGGTGTAGTTAGTGTTCAAGCACGTCTGGAGATCACTGCCTGTGTTTGCCCATCTTCTCTGATAGAGGTAGGGTAGGCTGCACTAAACATGCTGCGCTGTGTGTGTGTTTTGCGAGTGTATGTGTCCATTGTTGACTAAGGGCTCAGAGACTGCCTCCCCCGGCTGTCACCAGGCTAGTGGGAGACTGTGCCTGCCAGGAACCAACTCTCCCCGAGAGAGAAACGGAAAGAGAGAGAGAGAGAGAGAGAAGGAAGTAGTGAAGCTTATAGACAGAGCTGGGTAAGAAAAATCCTAGGCCTAAGTTAGCACATCATTTAAAGGTGGAAGACATCATAATTGCACCGTTTCGAACGGCCAAGACAGCACAGATATATGTATTTACTAACTTGCGGTGACTGTCAAATTCCTCATCTGAGTGGCGTGCCATTCAGATTCAAATGTGGGCAGCATTATTCATTTTTCAGGCAAATGTTTGACTGTTTGTGTGTGGGCTTTAACATGCAATCAAAATGCTAATTGAAAAGAGAGTGATTCCCAACAGTGAATCCCTGTCTTACCTCCTGCCTCCCTTTCTTTTGTGCGAAACACAGGCAGAAAAATATTTGGGCAGTGAGGGGGCTTGTCCACAATGCTTATAGTGAGAGAGGAAATAAGGTGTGGGAGGGAGGAAGTTAAGGGGAAAGAGCTTCCACATAGGCCTATACATTTCTCCTCCTCCTCCGCAGTGCTGACGTCCCTGCTTCATGCGATCCTAATGGCCATTACACAGAACTATGGCCACGTAGGCACAGCTTCTCCTCTTCTTTCACCTCTATCCTTCCTCATAATTTCACTCCCTCCTCCAAGCAGCCTTACTACTCTGCTTTAGGGCTTTCTCCTTTGTTGTCCGAATCCAAGGTTGCATATCAATGCTAATAAGGCTAAAGCTGGACTGAATATTAAAAAGGGGTGGATGAGGGCGCAGGTGGACAACTGAGAGAGAAAGAGATAGCGAGGAGAATAAGAGACGAGCTGCCGAGATGCTGAAATCTGGGCAGCAGGGGTGGGAAAAGTGCCCCAGGATGTGTGATGGCTGGGTGGAAGAGTTTGCACCCCTCTGCACACAGCGTGACTACAGATGACAGCTGAGTGTCAAAGTGGGCCACTTGACTTTTCTGAGAGTTAGAGTAGAGGCTCAGGTTGCCCCCCTCTGGCCGAGAAGACTTGGGGGCTCTGTGAGCATGTGACACCACTGCATCCATCCCTCATGGTTCCCGCTGCAGGAGAACAGCAGCATCAATCTAACTGACTGGCTCGGCGTGCTTTTGCAACGAGCCCTCAGATGGTGGCGCCGTAGAGCTTCCACCTGAGTGAGTTTTTTAAACATGGTTCATTGTGCAAGTTTCAGTTTCAATATTTCAGGCACATAGCACTTTCAGTATTGCTTTTCTGTATAAAGACATTAATTCTGTTATTGGAACTTTTTGTCTACTTTAGAAGATATTCATCTTGAACCAAATTGGGTTGAATAGCTTTTAACAGTTTTTTTGATGTAAGAAATTGTCAAAAAAAAATGGACAATTTGGTCCAAGAATGATTGTTTCTTTAATATTTAATGTCTTTATAATCAGAGGATGTGCCAGATGATAAAATTATTATAATGGCAGTAAATGGACTCATAAAGACACAACAATTGACTGAGATTAGATCAGATAACCTGGGATACAAGATGGGATACTGTGATATAATTTCTCAATCGTGGAAAGAACAACCACACAAAATAGAATTATTTTCTCATCCATTTGATTTAACACACTACATTTAAGATTAAAGGACAACAGAATAGCCCCGAGTCTTTTATATATCTGCTAAATAACATTAAAGACAAGTGTAGCCTTTGCTGTATAGTTTTATAATTAGAATCCATGCCAGATGCCATTTTTAAGTCTTTATGTTCTCGTTGCTATTCCGACATGGCATCGTTAAAAGAGTAAACAACACTCTGTAATCTATTTGCTATGCTCTTCATTCCGATTTGAAAAAGTATCCTAATACTTAATCGTTTTCAACAGCTCTGACAGATTTAGAACACAAATGTAACCTCTGAATGTAATTACTGAATGAGTCTCACTCTGCCAACTGATTAGAGAAAATGCCTTGAGAGTTACTGAGGTAACTGAACATCCAGCTCTAGGGAGGATAGAGCGCACTGACAGGTGAAGTCAGAATGCGCTTATTAGACAAGTCTCACATTCAGACTTAAATAACTCAGAGAAGATTTCAGTAGCTAATGTGAGCTTTCATCACATTCCATTTTTGTGATCACTTCTGGGAGAGTTTTGCCCTTAGTGTTTAAATGAGAATCGAGCAAGCCTATGAAGAAAACCCTTGGAAATTGTGCATGTAAATTTGAGCTCGAATTAAGATTGACCAGTTCAATGAAATGCTCTTATAAAATCTGCCCATAGGTAAGAGATATCGCAAATGAGATCTCTTTAACATGTCAGTTGTTTCCCCTAGATGGCAAACTTTAAGTCACCTACTTCTCATTCTGAGAAAAGTGCGTTTCAAAAGAAAATGTCACATGTTGTGCCAAGATACCAAAGTGTGCAATCAAAAGTTGAAATGTTTAAACGTTTCTGATCAAATTATTCCAGGATAAAATCATTGGTGCTATATTGCTAACATTAACTTCATTGCTCAGTACTTTATTTTTTATAAATAATCTTCAAGAGAAATATCTGAGAAAAAGTTGATACTTAAAACACTACCGAAATTGCTCTCTTTTCGCCAGTAATTCTTCTGATGCTTGATATAGCAACACCTTAAATAAAATTTGGGTAAAAATTGTATGGCCTTTATGTAAAAGAATGCATTAATAAGGCTCAGGTAAGATTAAACAATGTGCTATGAATAATAATCTAATATAATCTTAATAATATGCTTTCGCAAAGAGGCCTTTTATTATGTCAAAGCTAAATATACATGAATAACAACAAAACGTTCAGGTTTAAATTTTAATAGGCGTCCACAGTGATTTCTCAGTTTGATTCATCCTCATTTTCCTTGCAGAAAGCCGAGTAGAGAGAAAGAAGGAGAGAGGGAGAGAGCAGGCTTCACAAGCGCAAGCATAATAATTCCTCTGGCGCAAATTCAAAGTGCCACGCACAGACAGACGATAATCAGCCGAATATACACAGCACACACAACCTGCTTACCAACACAACACACCGCTCGTCCTGGCAAACTGACAGATGCCTCTCCAGATACACATTGTGTATATGTATGTATATATATATATATATATATATATATATATATATATATATATATATATATATATATATATATATATACTTAGCAAAGTCTCGATCACAAACAGTGATTGTTGGTTAGAGTTGATCACAACAGAGAATAGAGAAAGGTAAAAGAAGCGCATTACACCCATTTCTTTCAAGCTGGCTCTCATCCCCTATCATTCTAGCTTCCGACCTCCCTCTTCATCCATCCCACTTTCTTTGTTTCATTTCTTCTCCTCTCTCCCCCTCCCTCTCTCTCACTCTCCGCCTGTGTGTTTTGGTATTCATACAGACGTTCGGATTTGAGTGGCAGGCTCTCTCGAGACTGTGCACAAACTGCACATTTCTCTGATCTACATTTTGCACCCCAGGAAAAGACAGCAGCAGCAGGCGAGTCTTTGCTCCCACTATTGCAAACGCAGTAGCTTTTCTCTCCTGCCTATTAGCCAATTAACTGACCTGCCTCCCGTGACGCTAAAGGACATCTCAAGGTCATTCACATTACAACAGCTCGCCTCACACAATCACATGGAAATCGAAACCTCTAAAACATTTACAATGCATAGTTTTATGACAAAAAACGACTGATGCTTTTTAAAAAATTGCATAATGATGGCTGGTATGGCATTCAAAAGAGCACACTTGAGGAGAGATTTTATTCGTACTTGTTTCCCGTGGGTGAAAAGGGGGATACAATGAGGAGAAGAAATGAGACGAGAAAGGGAACATGGATATAAATGTCAAAGATAGTTCTGTTCTCTGAATATCAGGGTCAAAGGTCACAGCAGTAAGGGGTTATGGAGCGTATGAGGCACGGTAGCTCCCGCAATGGACCCCGACTGAGAAAGGGCAAATGGGGTGGTCCACAAAAACCATCTTCCCCACAACAGTAACCATAGATACTGCCGTTGGCATTTCACGAAGGGATTGCTTCGCGTGAAATCTTGCCCCTGTAGATCCGCTCGGGTTGTGGATATTGTTATCTCGCTGTCAAGAGGAGTTAGGTTGATTAGAGGTGAGAGCAGACCTTTAGCAGAAGTTGCTGTCTTGTCCGGGAGCAAATGTCTTTCCTTACACAAACACACCCTGCCTTTTTTTTCCTTCCGAGAAGCCAGGCATTTATTCCATTAGGCCTCCATCAACCTGCAATCAGGAAACCATGGTTAGTAAAAGCACATCAGACAAACACTGGTAAATATTCTAAGCACAATCCAAAATGCAAAAGAAAGAAAGAAAGGAAAAACACTATTCCCCGCACAATCATCTCTGAACTCTGATTCTGATGGATTCTATGAGGATAACCCTATATTTTCTAGCACATTATATATGAGCATAGATGGTCCCCTGTAGGCAATTTCAATTACAATGTACCCCGGCATTGGAAGATTAATCTGCTCTTTTGAATGCATGCCACATTTGCTGCTTTCGTTGATATTCTGCAGAGGTTTTATCTAACCAGCTGCAATGGAACACATTAGGTTGCTCTCTCCCTCATAATGCCATTCTTTATATCCCCACCTCCAAAGAAAAAAGGACATCCTGGAGATGTGTTGACACAGTGTTTAGGTCATTGCTGTTTTGTAAAACAAGATGACAGTAAAGTCTATCGCTTCACTATAGTTGCAGAAGAGCGGGGGAAAGAAATGCCCTCTTGTAAATGACATCCATTAATCTGCATTTTGGAGCCTATATGACTACATTATAGGCCTGACATATATGAAGAGGTTAACAGATTGAATTTCATTCACCTCGTTGTCTCTCATATTGAGATTGGTGCTATTTATTAGCTGCCTGTGCTAGTTAGTAATTCAGTCAATCTTTTATCAATTACCTCAGCGTTCTCTTATTAAAGAAGATGCTGTGGGGTTACTATTCTGTCTTGCTGCTTCTTTCTTTTATGAGCTGAAGCACAGAACTTAATCAATAACTAAACTGACTTCATGCATAGAGATGTTTCTCTACCAGATGCGAGTTTTGTAGGGTTAAAGATAGAAATGTATTGGTACAGATATTTTGGCCAATATAGATATAATTTATTTGGCTGAGAAAAAATGCAATGGCCATGAATATAAATATATACAATCTTTTGTCTGTATTCTTAGAACAGCAACGCTTACAATAAAGCTCCGTCTAACATTTTGAATGCTTAAAATTCATTAAAACATCATAATGTACACTTTATGTAAAACGCTGTTGGTTTGAAAATGGACAAGCCCAGCATTTGGGTTAAATGTTTGCTCAACGTGCTGGGCAAACCTATTTTGAGTTCATTTTAACTGAGCAATACAGTAATTTTTAAACAATAGTTGAGTTAAATAAAACTACCCAGCAGGTTGGGCAAATATTTAACCCAAATGCTGGGTTTGCCCATTGTCAACCTAACTTGGGTTGTTTTTAACCCAGCATTTTTTAGAGTGTATAGTAGACAAATAATTTAATGTTTGATTCTGAATAAGATATGCCTATATATGACTAAATAGTAAAAACAATTTTTACATTGATTACCTTTTCCCTCACTCATAATTTAATTAAAACAAATTTAATAACACTGTTAAATGTAAATCTTAGTAAATCTCTAAATGAAAATCTATTTTTCATACTGTAAATTATGATGTTGTGATGCCAATTTCATTTATTATTCAAAATGGTTGAGTATTTATTTAGACAAAATAGTATACAGTTTAATTCTGGAAATTTTTCGGTTATCAGCTATAACATAAAAATACTTATCAGCTTGTTGTATCAGCCAGAATTGGAATATTAGTGCATGTGTATTTTAAAATATTAGTTAATATATTGGAACAGTCATCACGCTTCCCATTTATAGGATTGGATTTTGTATCCCTGTCGTTCTTCCGGACTGTAGTTCTTCCCTGTAGAAACAAAAAAAAAAGGCAGAAAATCAGGTGTGTTTGTTGGTGCGAAGAGAAGTCCAATGCTGGTGAAGAAAAAATGTTTTTAAAAAAACATGTAGAAGGTAAGGGAAAACAAAAGATCACAGGGGAATGGGAAGAGAGAATGATGGAAGAATTGTGTGTTGTGTTGGAAAGGAAATGTGCAAATAAGAGATGATGTTTTGGAAAAAAGAGAGTGTGGAGAAAGGGACTTTGAGAAAAAGGCTGCAGGAAGATGAGGAGGCTGAGATTGGATTAACCAGAGCTCGTGTGTGGTTTGTTAGAGTAAAAAAAGAGAGAGAGAATAGGAAAGCTCAGTTTATGTGTGTTCAGAAGCCCACCTCATCCTCTCAGGAACTTGAGAGGCAGTTAGCTGCCTTACGAACACTGTCTTCCTTTCCTTTCGCTCCCCTCACACACAAACACACACATCTACTTTCAGGCTATTTGTAAAGCTTTTAATGTTTCTCTATAATGAGCAAACATTGCATGACAAGCTTAAACAGAGGAAATAATTAAAAGACAAATATATGGTGCAAGGTCTTTAGCTGGGTTTCACACTCTGCATAACAAAACACATTCATCCTCATTTTACCAGCTCTCCACACTCACTGCAATACTCACCAAGGGCTCCCAAGCGCAGCTTTAAAACTCATCTATATAGTCTCAATGTGATTTGTAGTTGGTAAAGCAGCTTGTTAGCCGGAGAGGTTCAGGAGTGCACAGTATGCATAGTTTCCAGGGCACGGAGGAATGAGGCTGTGCATTCACTCTCTCTGTGCCCTGCGCAGGTGCGGCACTGTTCTGCCACCTGCCAGCTACCTACAGCCATGTCAACACCCCACCTGGAGCTGACACAGCCTGCATACTGCATGCACAGAGTAAAAGGAAACCACATAGACACACTTGAAAAAACTAGAGAGACAAGACACATATACACACAACCTTGACAGAGGAGATATCTGAGAAAAGACTGCATGTGCACAGGATAGTGTAGGGCTGGGTGGTATGATGTACAGTCTATGTGATAGTACAAATGCGTCAGTCAGTAAATATTATATGGAGTATATATAGGATTTGATTTAAAAAAAGGAAATCTATAGCCTACTCAGCAAAGTGTCTTGCATGTGATTGCTTGTGGATGTCGTTGTTGAGTGTTTTAGTTTTGACAGTTTTTGCTGGAAATTATAATATTGTAATTATATAATTGGTGGTATGGTTCTGTTCTGGTCAAGAACTCCCCAACCATCCATGCAGCCTAGTATGGATAAGAGCAGGGAGCACAGGGATAACCCCGTTAGGGTAAACAGAACAGAACCAACATGACTGTATTACAGATATCATTAACATTTTGAATGACAATAAATTAATGTAACAACATAAATTAAGATACGTGACCGTCTGATTCATAGAGGAATATCAGAAGGCCAAGTCAGGACTGTGGATGAGTGAAGAAGCTGGGGATGAAGGAGGGTAATAAGCTCCTGAACAACACGAAAATGCTGTAGATAATACTGAAAGGTGGCATATACAGAGATGCTGTGATAAGCGTCGAATTCCTATAAGTAGACATGGATCAGCTGAGTCAGCTGATGCAAGCTTGACTGACGTGACCTGCCAGAACTGATGCTACGCGTGATTTTATTCAATATATTTTAATGACATATATCATATTAAATCAACCTATCATTATATCATTTGGAATAATATATGATTATATTGTGTTATATATACCATTACATGACAATCACTCATACCTTGATATAATACTTCAATCATACCACCCACTCCTTGTGTAGTTCAGAGATTTCCTCATACAGACATGGCAAGTCCCCCAATGGTGAGAGGCACTAGTACAATATCTATATATGTGTAGGGGTTAGATAGAGTAAGCAGAAGGGTATGTGAAAGAGAAAGAGCATGTGGGGTTGGGCAGTGTATCTCTGAGCCTGTCATTGACAATCAGCTCGTGGTCCGAGGCTAGTTGACAGACAAGGACAACACATGCACATACCCAAAGAAGTCCCCTGTCTCGCTTTGATTATTACTCTGCACATAAAGTGAGGTTCTATATACAGATGTGAGTGATTTTAAAGACACATCCACCAAATACTCACCCATTAAATCTGCTTTGATATGACACAAGTGTCTTGTGTCTGATAGCGAAGGCCTCTCCGCGTCACAAGCAGTGCTCATGTCCATGGTAGATATCACAACGATGGCCAGGGGCTGGACCATGTCACTGGCGTGCCACTGGGTGTGTATGTGTGTGTGTGCAATGCCAAGCCCAGCAGGCCGTTTGCCCCATACTGCCTGAAGGA
This sequence comes from Megalobrama amblycephala, assembly GCF_018812025.1. Lineage (NCBI taxonomy): Eukaryota > Metazoa > Chordata > Actinopteri > Cypriniformes > Xenocyprididae > Megalobrama > Megalobrama amblycephala. The sequence goes on from NC_063055.1 coordinate 10,723,831, forward strand.
CGCGAGTCCTGCCGGAGCAGGCAGAGGGCCAAACTCTCTCATATTTCCATCCGGAGCCTGAGGATAGAACTGGTCACTGGAGCCACACAAATTTAAGTGTCATCCCTGAATCAAGATGCTCACCAATTTTCTGCTCGCCTTGGCAGCGAGCTGGGCCGCTACCAGCGGCTAACGGAGCCAGCGGCCCCATGGCAGCATGGACTAGATAGTGGATTTTGCAAAAAGCACACATACAGTCGATAAATCCAGCTCTATTTGACTTTTTTGCATGATCATGGCTGCGGTTGTTTGTTTGTTTTTAATCTTCATCAGCATGCGCCGCAGTTGTGTAACTTCATGAAAACATTCATTTTTGCATTGCAGTTCATCAGCACAGCATTGAAGAATTTTTTGTTCCTTTTTTATTTGAAAACTCCGCTGAACCCTCACCAACACATTAGCCGCACTGTCACATTGGGCGCTAATTCGTCTCCACAGAAGATCTGCGAGAGAGGTTAATTTAAGGCCAAGGAGATCCCACGCACTGAGAGAAAATACAGCCATTCATCCAGAGAGAGAGAGAGCGGGGAAACTGCAAAGGAGCGACGGTGGATAGAGAGAACGAGAGAGAAAGAGAGTGGGGTCAGCTGATGAGGTCAACATTGTGAGATTTGGAGAGAGTGGGTAGGGAGAGACGCAGGTGTTTCACCAGACCCGTAGCCCAAAGGAAAAACACGTGTCACTGATGCTGCCGTCCCCCACATGCACCCTCGCATTTTCTCCTCCTATCATCCTTCCAGTCCTTTCATCTCCACCTTTTCCTTCCTTTCATTTCTTACAAGATTTTTATGTGAAATTTATATGAACAACTATTCAATTTCTATAAGAAGATAGAACCAAGATTTTGTACCTTATTTCTAGTACTTGATGTGTCAATCTGTATTCATGTATTTTTCATTATTTAAAATGTCTGATAATGGTTTCAAGCAATTAAACCCTCAGACAATCAATCATCTCTCCATCATCCAGGCAATTAAATGAGAAAATGGATTTTTTTTTTTTTCAGCTTAAATGATTTCAATTTGGACACAAAAAAAAATTATATATATATTGTATTATATATTATAGTTGTATTATATCTTGTAGGCTAGATCATCTGAAGCTAGAAAATCACTTATTAAATTTTAAATCTATTTACAGTGTGCTGACCTAAAGTCAAACTGCTTAATATTTATCTTTAAAATACTAATTTTTTAATAACATAAAATTGCTCAAGCAATGATCTGCGAATCCCTGCCATCCCCGCTTTCAGCATTCAGGTGTTTATGTTTCTGTAGTGGCCTGTATTCAACCTCACCTATTACTCTACAGACCTGTCATTATATAGTCACCCTGAATCATCCCAGGAAGCATATCAAAAGGTCAGAGTAATTCCTCTGAGATATTCATTGGACTCTTAGATGGGAGCAAGGAACCCATCTCTGAGAAACAGACGCTAAGAAAGAACACGAGGCATGGGCCAAATGAACAGCAGCCTTCATTACTGATCAAATGAGGCTCGCTGTAATGATGGGGTAATGTGATCAGGGTGTGGTCCTCTGCTTTCCACTAACGTCCTGGCTCAACCAGGCCCATCACCATCACCCAGGGGAGAGAGCCAGAGAAATTATGGGAGAACCTTCTTAGAAGCATCTATTGATCTGGCGTAACATAAAACCGGACTTCATCTACAGAGGGAAGAAGAAAATGTGTCAAGCAAAAGTTAAATGAAAAATTGCTTTTATACTGAGGCATTTATTATACGAAGTCCCTCAGAGGAAGAATAAGAGGGAGAGAGAGGTACTCAATGAGAGGAGGAAGGGAGGGCGGAGAAGAAAAAATCCATTTGGTAAAGTAGATGCGGATCGATGGTGACAGAGCGGAGCAGTCTTGGCGCATGCCGTCCCACATTACTGCCCTGATTGATCTGCCGGAGTGGCAGTCTGACCTGAGGGCTCTGGAGGAGGTGTCCCACTGAGGAGGGGAGCCCACGCAAAACACAGGGAGAGAAAAATAAAAATCAATACACACAGAGAACTTTACTGACCTGATGTTAAGATACAAGAAATTTATGAAGCTGCGTACCTGAATGGGTTCTGACAGCTCACATCCCCTCCAGCAGTTCAGTGCACAGGAGGGTTGGAGTCTCGGGGCAAGTGCAGCGACCTCTGTGAACATTAAGGAGACTTGTACTCTCCGCACAGAGACTCTGTTGAGTACAAATTTGTTTATTTCTCAAACTGAGAATAATTTTAAGGGATTTTTTTTTTTTCTAGGGTTACTTACCTCACTCCTGCTGTTTTGTAAAAGAAGATAAAAAAATGACGGAAAAGGTTATTCCTCGGCTACATGTTCATGAGCGGTATGAGTAAACAGAAATTATAGTGCAAGAAAGAACATTTCAACATGAAATCCTCCCTGAGATAGCTTTGAACCCCATGAGTGCGTGTGGCAAAAACATCAAGATCATACATTCACATATATATGCTGAAGGTGACCTCCATTTTGTGGCAGGCACTCTGTTTTAACAGAGCCTCTGTAATGTCAATTATCCACCATGAGGTTGTGTGATACGGGCTGTAGGCGCATGGAAATGATTGTGAGATGCTTCAGAGTCCAGTGTGTTTCCTGTTTGGGGTTAAGTATGGGTTGTTTGACCAAGAATGTTCTGCCGTGGATGAGGTGGCTGATTCATTGTCCATCACGCGAGCAGAAAAGAAAAGCGTGGGAGATTTTTTTGATTGCAGAGGGTGAGGTGACATCTCTGTTTTATTGGTTTTTGTGCTGTGGCTACTGTGGTTAAGGTAATGGTGAAGATATGCTAAGCTAAGATGAGATGCAATTTTCTTCAGTTTTTTAAAACCCCATGAATCCGCTAGACAAACCTCAATTTTCTGACAGGTGTTAACGTGAACAGAAAACAGGAATAGGCTCTTTGTTGTTTTATAATATTTTATATCATCAACCTTATCCGTCCTTTTTCCACGAAGAGAAAGACATTTCTAATTGCATATATCTGCTAAAAGTCATTTAGTCAGTGTTTAGGAGAACATTAGCATATAGATGGCTTCAAAGCTAACATTACATGGACTAAAGCCACAAAACTCTCAGCTGGATTTCATGGGGTATTTACTATTGGTAGGTATTTAGTAAAAAAAAAAAAAATTTCAGTGATTCTTTCTCATCGGCATATTTCTGCGCATCTACATTTAGTGTGTGTATTTTGTTTTATGTGTGTGTGAGAGAGAAAGAGAGAGAGTCGATAAGTTAATGTAATGAAGTAAATATATTAAAAGACTAACTTACCTTACATCCTGCAAACTGTGGCTAATCACTTCTGGTGTATCTGATAAACGATTTAAAGGAACAAATGTTAATTTAATTTAAATGTTTGTTGACATTGTTTAATTGATATGAACAACAGCAGTTTGAGTAGTTTTATTTTTTGAACAAAAAGAATGTAGAGAGTGAAGAGAGAGAAAATAAGACAGAGAGAAAGAGAACAAAAAGCTATTTCTCCATTGTTACGTATTCCACATTTGATTCCTGTGAGCTTTGAGAAAAGGTCAGTGAAAACAGAAGATGAATTCATTTATAGTCTGTCCTCTCCCTTCTGTCGCCCGCGGACATTGATCTGTCCTCTGTAACCAGAGTAACAGCGAGAGCTTTTTAAACCTTACTGTGAATGATGCACCAAAATTCTGATGCATCATTTGGCTGTGTCATCCTGTTTCTTATTTTTTGAACGATTCAGCATGTGGATCTAAAGCTCTGGACTGGTTCATGCAGATATGTTGTTTCATTAGAGAACAAATACACATCACGTTTAAAACTGAATGTACACTTGTGTTTCATCACTAGAACAATAAAAGTGTTTTGTTACACCCTGCGGTCCTCAGTAAAACTAAAACCAAGGTGGCACTTGAGATTAAAAAAAAAATCCCATGAGGCTCTTTTTTAAATTACAGACCCATGCCCCAGATAACACTACACCGAGAGCTGTCAGCAATCCACCTGCCCACCCCATCCCTCTCTCCTCTCCCTCCTCCGCTGACAGTTCATTTTTCTCTAGATCCCGACACCTGGGCGCTTACACGAACGTTTTAAAGATCTGCAGAGGACGCCAAGCCCCTCCCCCCCAGCCCCCCTCCATCCCTTCCGATGCAGAAGTGTCTCCTCCATCATGTAGTGCTGGATGCCTCCTATTACACTCCTCCTCTATTCCATCCATCCAACAGAAAGGTCACGCTCAGAGTCTCCCTCTTTTCCTAAATTGGCTGTTTTCCCCGTTAGTGCCACGGCTCAAGCTGTGATTGCGGCAGCCTCGGTATTGGTCCTCTAAGGTCTTGTTTACGAAGCTGGATTTGTCAGAAAACCCATGATATTAAATCTACAGTAGGAGGCTCGCTGTTTTTCACAACTTGCAGTTTCTATATCCTACACAGATTTGTCTATGGCCTGGAGTGTGAAAAAATACTTCCATTTCGTCAGCAAATAGGCTATTCTATATATCACCCATTCTCTGCATGCACTTATAGCACCCATTTCAATTATACTATATATAAAACCCAAATAAATTCAAATGTTTGTGTCTTTCGAGTCCAAATCAAAGCCACCTGTGTGTTTTAGTGTGCCTGGAGACCGTCAGGAGTGTTTGTTTGGTATGGAGAAAATGGGCATGTTTGAATATTGACCCTGCCCCCCTCCCGTAGGGATCGACAGAGACTCAGTGGCGTCAGGCAGACCTGCCGCAGCTCCAGGGCTGGGCTGAGAAGGGACTGCTGACACAGCCAAAGATGGTAAGGAGACTGCTGCCCACTAACTGCCATTTTTACCCCCATTAATAGCCATATTGCTACTATGAAATTGTGCTGTGAGAGGGAGGGTGTGTGCAGGGGTAGAGCGAAACAGGTCTAATGATAAGTTTTAACGTATTATTAGTATTATTACTGTAATTGCTATTAGGGGTGTTAGCTGATAACATATTTTGGATGGATGTTGTATTGTCAATATGTATAATGTCTGTGCAACATTTCAGTGTCTTGTGCAAGTAGAAATATTGCATATATGTATAAGGAATCACTTTAGAATGTAAAAAAGATTTGAGTTTGCATTGTATTCGCAAAAAAAATCCAATTTCTTCCCTTTATGTCTCCTTGAATTTCACCTGAAGATGATTACCAGTGTTGTTTTCTCCTAGATTTAGCTGTCACAGGTCCATATAAATAAGAGCCGACATCTATAGGAGGGAGCACTAGCATCAAAAGACTCTGGTAATAACTGGAGAGCATTACCAGTAAAAACACACATCAGAATAGAAGCCTGACATTTTATCATCTTAGCTAATAAGGCCATTAAAGTGCTGTGTTGAAATGGCAGGTGTCAGGACACACACTGAAATGCATCTATCTGCAGTGCTGTGAACACACACATACACACACCTCTGGCTCTGCGTGACTCAGGGACATTGGACTGGTTGAACCTGTATTTTTATCCCCGTCCTGACATCCTCTAAGGCACTTATGTAAGACAGAGTGGCAGAGCCTCTTCCTTCCCGCATTCACACGCACACACACACGCTCGTAGCCTGAGCCGGGCCGAGCAGCGTTCAGAAACAGTCGGCATATCTGCCATTGCTTTTGAAAAAATAAAGGAATGTAATCTGGGGCTACTGTTCAGTTGAATCAAAGGGAAGATGATGTCTGTCCCCCGGCTGACACCAAGGCCTTTGTGATGGCTTAGCATGTCTGCCTGTCTGCTTGCCTTGCCTGTCTGTCTGTCTAACTGTCTCCCTGCCTTCTACAGCTAAAGCACAAACAGATAGAGCCAGCTAGACTCTGCCTTAGCTAGCATCCAAACCGCAATAGTTTATACTGTACTATTCCAGTTAAAGGTGCTGTAAGCACATTTTATGAATGCCACTCATTAAATGCCCCTATTGCTTGACAAATATCACTGAAATAGATATCCTGAGAAATCACAACTGTCTCTGTGACAGCCCTAGACTCTGCAAAATCTGAAAGCATATTAAAAAGTCTATATGTGTATATGTACTTGTACATTATAATATATATATACTTAAGTATTATAAAAATACAGTGGTCTATTTCAATATACGTAATATTTTGTTTTAAGCTCCTAGACTAATCAGCATTTTGAACAAATCACTTGAGTGAACGATTAAATGACTTACTCGTACAGTCCAATGTTTCGTTCCTGAATGATTCAACATTTTTGAATAAATCAGTTAGCTGAATAACTCAGTGAATCACTCATAAAGACAGTCAGTTGTCGCCACCTACTGGTGCAACAATGTAACCTGCAGAAAGAGTCACTAAAAATCCTCACAGTAAAATCTATTTAATGGCCAGTTCTGTCCTTCAATCTAAACTTAACTACTCAGGAACAGTAGTTAAAGGAAAGGGGGACACTACACTGACCCCTGTCAGCTGCTGGGGCAATTGTCCAGCAATAGTAAGAATGTAAAAGAACAATTACCCTTCTCAATATGACAATGAGGTAGTTCAACTACAGGAAAATAATAAGGCAGCATATAAGTGCTAGTGAAGGGATCACAAAGGAAAGATAGGTATTTAATTGGCCATCGAGACACAACAGGTCCCTGGAATCAGAATGAAAGGTGTCCACTTTCATCGGTTCCTTCTCTGGAATATTCAAAGCTCTTATCCCATGAGGTTTGAGCATTTCTTTTTTTCCCCTGAAAGAACAGTGCACAGCAGGAGCCGCAAACAGACTTAATAAGTCTCCCCTCACACATGCACACAGATGAAAACACACAGAAATAAACATGTACACACACACATCAATCAAGGCCTGCTGTGGCGATGGCTATTTTGTCCCTTTGTGTCGCCTCATCCCTCTTTGCTGCAGAGAAGTGCGGAACAGGATCCATTTACATGCATATCCTGAGAGCTTTGCAGATGAGCCTCCTATGGGCTGCAGGCAGCTTTTTTCTATTTGTCACATCGGAAAAATGTGAACGTCTACAAAGACTAAAAACAGAGGCACAGCAATTGATCCAAAAAAGGGTGAATGCAAACATCTGTCTTTTTTGTAACCATTTTACTCCTAGTGAAACATTATATATCCATACAGGTATATATATATATATATATATATATATATATATATATATATATACACACACACACACACACACATACACACACACATATATATATATATGCACACTTTTTTTCTTTTATATAGTTGCTATTGGTTAACATCGTTAGGGTTAGGTCATGCAGCATAAGTGATGCCATTTCAGAGGAAGAGCACGTTATTACATTTGAAGACTTTTTTTTACATTTTGGAATAACATGCCTGATAAATCATTCAATAAGACCCAAAACAGGCATTAAGGAAATAAATAGCGTCAATTTTGATATTACATTGACTTTAAAGATCACTTTAAAGAGACCAGAGAAATGCTGCAGCTAATTTTGATGGTTTCTCATTATAAACAACTAAATAACTGGTTTTAGCATCATCTTTACTGTGCCTGTGTGTTTTTAAAAAATACTCCAAGTGCAAACACGAGCGTAGTGTCAGATGGGGAAAAATTGTTAACCTTTCTAAATATGCCCACTTTGATAAAGGAGAGTCAAACTTCAGAGTGCAGATGCAGAGTATTTTTTGAAGAGCTAAAAATAAGTGCAGCTGAATTTCAGCTTAGATCCATTTTTTTTCTCGTCCTCATCTCTATTATTTTCCACTCTTGAATCTATCAGCAGGAAACATTAGCACTTTTCCTTCACTCACTCAGTGCAGATCTTGATCTGAATTATGCCACATCCAGTCTGAGAGAAAAAGCAAATGAATATTAAACATGGTTGATTTACAGAATCAGCTTAGAACGAGCTATAATCAGGTCATGCTTGCTGTTTTAAATCTTATTTGTTTGTTTGTTTTTTTCCTTCTTCTATCCTCTTTTTGGTCTGAGACTTTTGTCTATCAATGAATGAAAAAATTCATTTAATATTTCTAAAAAACTGACACTAAAACACACAGTACACAATGGGAGAGTGTTACACTGTATCCTAACCAGACTCGATGTGACCAGATTCTAGTAACTTCCAGCACGCAAAAAAATGAGAGGCAATAAAATTTACAGCCAACCAGATTGTATTTTCTAAAATTCCTCTTATGATTTTTAGTCTCTGCTCCTCATTGTTTAATATGCATGAGGAGCAGGATTTTGTCCAGTAATATTTCAGCATGTTCGGGGCTACTCGAAATGATGGCGCAGAAATAAAAACCAAGCGGCAGACAAAATGTAGTGTCACTTTGTCACATCACATTTTAAGTTTTTGCCATGGCTGTCCAGACAGTCGGAGAAGGTCAGTCTAGTGTTAAAAAAGGTGTAAAAGCTAAAGCAAAATCTGTCTTCAACATGCGCCTCTGACTGACGTAGCTGTTGTTTGTTCCCCTGAGAAAATCTCATGGAGTTTTGCTTTTGCAACCATGAAGACTTACCTCCTAATCTGATCTCGCTCACACACGCTCACTCGCACGCATATCTTCAACCTTCGTGACAGTCAGAATATGACACGATTCCAGATGTCACCCAGCCCCCTCAAATAGAGTCGGGTGACAAAATTAAACACACATGCGCTCACACACAAACATGCTTTATGCAAATGGGTGAATACATTTAACTGCGGTGTGGAACAATCTTGAAATAAAAAGTTTGAGGCTGAAAAGCAGCACAGACTGGAGCCTCCTCTGTTCCTTCTTCCCCAGGGCCAGCAAGCTTCTCTTCAAACACCTGCTCTTAAAAGCGCACGGCTAAACCAGTGGCAAACGCTGTTCGCCATGACAGTCGTTCCACGCTGAAGGGCTCACATTGTTACCCTGTCAAGTTGAGCCAACCATCAAAACGCACAGCCAAACTCAAAAATATCAGTGATAGAGCGAGGGCAAGGGAGGGTGGAAGAAAGCTAGTGAAAGTCTAGAGATGCATAAACAGTTTTTCAGTAAGTGTGTCATGCATTGTATTATTTAGAGTCAGTCTGTGAGGTTTTGCAGCTAATAGTTGCTGTTGCAGCTACATACACCAGATTATTCCACACCCCTTTATCTGGGATGTCAGTAACTCCTCAGATTTTCTTAAAGTAATCAATATATATAGTATATAAAATCATATATAAATCATATATATATATATATATATATATATATATATATATATATATATATATATAAATCATGTATATATATATATACAGGGTGCGATTTGTGAGAAAACCAGAGGGGGGGATGTTTTGAAAAGTTTTTGGGGTTTTTTTGAAAATTTGTTAAAAAACAGTGGAGCTATATACTATTTTTGGTATATAAACTGGTAAAAAATCTTCTGATTTAACCTTGAGATTTGAAGTATTAGATAGCTTAGATATTTGCACTACTATTTACAATGACACTAATAATTCTTCATTTCTGATAGAAATGCAAAAATCAATCGGTAGTTATTAATAGAATAACGAGACACAAACCTTTACATTTTAAGACCTTTTAAGGCCAAAAAATTGGATAACAATTTAAAACCATGTCTACAAATACATGCCTGCACAGTTTTGAGACAGCTTTAATCGCATGTTTGGTCATTTCATGACTTAACTTACAACAGAACAACGACGGTCATTGCTCGGTCATTTATTTCTTCTATAATAAAGTAATTACGCAGCGCGCGCCAGCGCATTTGCGCATACAATTCTTGAGTGCGCGCCGCGAGCACAGTATAACGGCTGATTGGACAGTCATGTTAATGTTTTACCGACATAGCCTAACATCTCATCTGACCGCAGTTCACTGTTCAACTGAAGCTCCCTCGCCGTCACCTGCACCTTTTCTGCGCTCGTTTGACTTGAGCCGGAATGCACGTCTGAAAAGTGTCCCGTTTGTTGTGGTCGTAAAGAGACAGTCCTATATAATAGCAGCGTTTTAATTGGTGATGTTTTAAAAAAAAAGATTTTTATTTTTGTTATTTTATATGCTCTGTTGGTGGTTTGTGGAGTACAGTAGCATCTCCCCCGGGGATAAAAATAATTCAGCAGAGGCAGGGATACATAGACCAGAAGGGGGGAAATCCCCCCCATCCCACCCTACAAATCGCACCCTGTATATATATATACACACATTTGGGGGTAATGCATTACAAGTAACTTGAGTTACATAATCAGATTACTTTTTCAAGTAACTAGTAAAGTAACACATTACTTTTTCATGTTACAACAAAATATCTAAGTTACTTTTTCAAATAAGTAATGCAAGTTACTTATTTTTACATTTATTGACTGACAGCTTTCCTGTCCCCATGTTGAGAGAAATAAGTGCAGAGGTTGAGCGCTCTGTGTAAACGTGATGGTTATTGTAGTTCTAGACTAAATGTGAACATGCATTTACTCATCTCACTTGCACGAAAACATTCAGTATTCCTCAAAATGAATAAAAACAGTGATATGCAATCTCAGAACTTTACGCAAACCTGTAATAATTAACTATATTACATTACACAAATATACTTTATGTATTTATTCTCACTTTATTAACCAATGCCTTTGCTGCTGACCTTCAATGTTATAATTCAATCATACTAATTAGATTAGATTAGATTAGATTAGATTAGATTTAAAAATAAGAGTGTTGAACTTCCTTCTCCTGTATCCTATTCTTTTTTAATCCAGAATGTCAGCAGAGCTGAAAGGTTTGTTTGAGCTGCGCCCTCTACTCTGCAGGCATAAATATGCATTTCCTTCAGCCTGAGGCTTATTAATTTCACTTTTGGTGTGAAAGGGCCTTAACATTTGCCAAAAATATAACTTTTTTTTGTTGTTATTAAAAAACAAACAAGCAAGCCCAGCCCAGGTGAGAAAAAGTAACTCAAAAGTAATGTAACGCATTACTTTTCATAAGAAGTAACTAACGCAATTAGTTACTTTTTTAGGAAATAACGCAATAGTGTTATGTATTACTTTTAATAATAACTTTCCCCAACACTGATTTTATATACTATATATATTGATTACTTTAAGAAAATCTGTGTGTGTGTGTGTGTATATATATATAAATCAGATTTGTAAATTCTAAAATATGCATTTTCTTTATGGTTTAATATCATCATAAAAATCTGTCAGGAATTAGTGAACTGCATACGTTTCAGATGCCACATCCTTCAAACCTTCTTTTGTCTGCAGATAATCAGCAACATGGAGCCTCAGGTGACGAATGGGCCGAACTCCGCCACGGCCAACGGGCCCTCCAGCAACAGCCGCAGCTGCCCCTCGCCCATGCAGACCGGCTCTAATGACGACAGCAAGACCAACCTCATCGTCAACTACCTGCCCCAGAACATGACCCAGGAAGAGTTCCGCAGCCTCTTCGGCAGCATTGGCGAAATTGAGTCCTGCAAGCTGGTTCGAGACAAAATCACAGGTAATAATAAAGACCGAGGGGAAAAATGCATTTCATTCGCATAATGAACTGTGTGTAGTAGAGGCAGAAGAGACACAATGTCTTGGATATAACAAAAACATTTTAGTTATAATAAAACATCTAAATATTAAAGTCATTTTAAAATATTCAGCATTTTGAAGGCCCATCCAAAACCAACAACCTTGTATCACAAAAAAATGGCATTTTTTTAACTCCACTGTTGAATGTTTAATTAGACAAATGAAATTAATAATGAAGTCTTACATTAAAAACATTGCTTCATTGGGTCTGTTCAATACAGTTGTATCAGGTCAGACCACAATTTCAAGGAAATCCGGGAGTTGTAAACACTGGATGAGAAGGGCTATTCTTTGTTTACAGTGCCCAGAGAGAAAGGAGGAGAGAGAAAGAGGACATAGAGGTGTTTAAGCAGCACTCCCCTGCTAATAAGAGTTCTAATCCCACCGTAGTGACTATGTGGGTGGTAAGCAGATGGATGGCGAGGCTGCTCAGAAATAATGCCAGATAATGGCCTCCATTTTATATCCTACTTAGTGACACTTCGCTCTGGATAATCTCATTAAAACAGGGCCAGGCCTAAAGCCACTGGTTTTTAGACAAAAGGGGAGAGAGAGAGACATAGAGAGTGAGAGAGACTCTTGGCTCTTGACCACAGGTTTTGTAGGATTTCATTGCCACTCAGTCAGATGGTCGGGCAAGAGAATTGTCATTAGAATCATCGTCATGAGAGTTGACACATGCTCGTTTTCAGTCTTTACATGTGGGAAATTCACTAAAGTCTCAGGATATCCTCACAAACACCAAATTGAACGCGTTTTATTAAATTGATGGTTGTGTGAGCGAAAAGATAACGTTAACCAGGATCACTCACTGTCTTACCACTCTGTCCTTGTTCAGGCTCAGGAACACATAGTGCATCATAAATATGGCTCTTCCCTGTACTGCACTCTTTGCTCTGGGATCCCAGGGGTGCAATTTCCCAGTTCAGAATTTTAAGCTAACAAATCGCTTCTTGATCATTGTAAAAGCAGAGTGAGTTAGGAGACTGCAGAGTTCTCTCTGCTGCCGTCATTAGCTGCTGTCTGGGGTTCAAAATAGATTGCGGGGCATCAGAGATTGTATCTGAACCTCGATGTCATAATATTTGACCAGATCAACCTTCCTGAGCTCTCCGCTCGGCTTTCATCTATTGGGTATGGACGTCGACGAGAAGTCACTTCTCAGCTTTTCAAAGAATTTTGACGTACGAGAGAGCCTTTTACACGGCAGTTGAAAAGCTAGAGAGAGACGGCTCCCTCGACAAGGTGAGAAGCTTTGGGCCTTTGCACGTAATAGACAGGCTTCTTCTTTTCCCTTTTTTTCCTTCCCCCGCTCCTGTCAGCTTTGATGAGACGCAATGCAGTGATGTACCGTTTGCCACGGCTACTGTTCTCTTGCCCTGTCAAACCCGGGTGATTGCCGCTTGCCAAAGTGCCACCCCAGATTGTTTATCCGGCCTTCTCTTCTCTTTCCTTTCCTTGCACTTTCACATACATACATGCTCTCTCATCATCTTCTTTCCGACCTCTAGCTGTACTTGAATACACCGGAGACCTGAGGCCCGATCTTTTATTTAATGTAGTCATGCACGCATGGATGTTTTTTCAACTATGGGAGCTTTGGGCCCTAAAGCCTTTTAGAAAGCAAAATATCTTAAAACACATTGTACAAACTAGTCTACTAACTATGTCCAACTATGTTTACACACATCAACCACTATTCATTCAGCGATGGAAATGGCACTTTTTGTGAATCAGAATTGAATCAAATCAGTCACTTAATTTTGGGATTAAAGTGGCCAACTCCTTTGTCTTCTAAGGCTTATTTCATAGTTAACATGTGATGTATCCTAAATACACATGATTAAGTACTTCACTATTTGTGCATAATTTGACAAAATTACAGATTAATTGGAAAGTAAATAATAATAAATAAAAATAGACTAGTTAAAAGGGAAATTTAAAGTTAAGTTAATAACTTCAATTCATAGTTTAAGATTGAAAGTCTAGGTCTGAGACAAGGGTAAAACAATAAAATCTGTACACAAAAGGGCATTTGAAGGCACAGTAAAGTTTCCAAAACAGTGTTAATATGACCTTTATATAACAAAACAAACAAAAATTATAATGTAAGTCCCTATAGTTGAAGAAACAACTTTGTATATGGTAAGAATACACAAATGTACTGACAAGCCGCACACAAAACAAACACGTCTCTGATTTTTGTTTTATTCATTGCACAAAATTATTCTGAGAATTTAAAAAGAACAGAGGACTAATATTTATCAGCGTTTATGTAAACTGTCAGCAGAAACGGCTTTATCACATCCCTCTCAGTGGGGAAAGCATTTCAGAAGTCATTACCACAAGGATTGTGTCGAGATGCCGAATAAAGCAGATGGCGATGCTGCTAACTTAGCGGAAAGCTTTTGTTTTTAAAGGTTCATATCAAGCTGAAAATCCCCTACTCTAAATGCACACATCCCCAGCACAGTGTTGCTACCTCAGCAACACCCCATTCTGTGCTAATAATGAGGATAAACACATAGCCCATAGGGAGTAATGGTGATTTTCTTGTGAGCCAGGAATCATATTGAATGAAAACTTTTAATGGAATACATTAAGAAAGTGTTAACGCTTCTGGCTATCAGCACAAAGCAAAATGGAAAAGACTGATTGAGCGGCAGTTCGAAAGGGGAAAAGAATTGGATACTTGTCAGGTTTTCTGACACGGTGGATTCTTTTTCTGCGTGAAAATGAACACAATTGTGTTTATAATGATATGGCAGAAAAAGGACACACTCAGGCAAGGACATGAATTGATTGCGTCTGTGATTTTCCATCTGATGAGGAGAGGGGGGGAAAGAGCGACTGCAGATAATCTTCTGTTCATATTCTTCAAGCAGTAAATAATTACCGCACGATTAAAAATGGCTTCTGAGAAACAGCGCCAACCCCCCCTCGCACCACCCCCCTGCGGTTTAGGCCTCTCCCTGTGTAGCAGAAAAGCAACCGGCACATGCTATCGCTCCCAGCCTACTTTATCGCCTGCCATTTTGCTTCATTATTTTCCCTTTCTTGTCCAATCCGCAGATGCCATTGTTGGTATTTAATGGCTTGGCACAGGCGGCGGTGCTGCTATCAGTTCGCTCTGTGTTTAACACTTATGTAGCTTACATCAAAGCTGCTTTGTGCGACTGCTTGTTCAGGTACACAACCCACTCGCACGCCGAGCACCCAACCATCTGTCACGCTGCTGACCCGAACGCGGTGTCCGCTGTCTGCTGCCAAGCTTAGCGTGTGCTAACCTTAGCGCCAAGCTGAGCCGACATCAATACGGAGCCGTATATGACTTCTGTCTCTACACTGACCAGAGTGCAGTCTGCTCCGCCCGCCAGCAAATTAAGAACGGCATGTGATTTAAAACCAGAAAGACATCTTAGCATTCCTTCGCAGATGTGCTGGAACTCAGACCATCATACTGATGAAAAACTGCAGGGAAAAGCAGATGTAGTGGCATGAAAAATTCATTGTGCTTGATGTTTGCAAAAGCACGTTGAGGTTTGAAACACCTCAGTAAGTGTTAGACTGCTGAGAATGTGTGAAAAACCACCATGTCAAACATGCGCCGTGTTTATCTGATGCTGTAGAAATAAAACATGAACTGTTTTCCATGTTTTGTCATTTCCTGTTAAAAACAGCATTAGGCCGAATTAAACAAGCCAACACATGCAACACGGCATCTAAATGGCAAAATCGTACAGGTGAAATTGGTAGCTGGAAAAAGTCTGATAGAATAGCAGGAATTAGCTATCGTAGTGATTGCAGGGAACACTAACTTCCCAACATAATTCAGTGCTGTGATGTGTTCCGCGCTCAGTCTGGAGTAAACAAAGTAAATGATAGGTTGTTATTCAGGGTAAAACATTCAGACCTCATTTACATTGTTTGACAATGAACTTTCTCTCACCATCCCAAAGCCGCTGACAAACATGAGCACAGGAATAAACCAATCACCTGTTTTGTTTTCTTTTTCAAAGAAGGCTATTCACCCTCTATTGGTTATATAAAAATGTGCATGGGGGAAATTGACTTCATTTTCTCTCTTTTATCTTTTTTTTTTCCTGCTGACATTCTTTAGGCAATCATGTACTTGAGTTGGAGCCATGGCCTTGCGGTTAGCAGTTGTGCGGCAACAATAAGTTGTGCAAAATTTAGAATTGAAGAATTGGCCCCCTTTTAGTACGAATGTGAATTGGCCACATCCCACAGGAAGTTCAATTAGAATTGGAATGACAGGAAAAGGAATTTATTGAATTGCAATTCTGCAATGCATTCTGGGGAGTGTTCTTCCACCCTGGACCACAAAATGTTTGGAGCTTTGCTTAAATTCAGTGAGTCATCTTTTATCTATATAATCCAGAACCAAGCTTAAACAGCAACAAATTCTCTGAAATCCAGACAACATTTCCATTAATGCTCTAACTCATATTGCAAACTTAATTGTTCTTTTTTCCCTAGTAATTTTACTAGCCCACGAGGTGCTGCTGAGGTTAGTTACAAACATTACCTTGCGGTTAGCTTGGCATTAGCCACTGGCTCCATGCAGCTCCAGCAGTTCCAAGAGAGCGTGGGATCTCAGCATTCCCTGGGGTGGCTGCCAGTGTTGTCATCTAATATGCGGGGTCTGACGTCGCTTCGTTGGGGTGTCCCAGATTTACAGGGGCTTCTTTCGTTTCCACATGCACACTCCTCCCAGACAGCCCACACACTGCAGGCTACACGCCAACACGCCGCAGGCTCCGGCACAGCAGAGTGGGGGAACGGGGGCGGGAGATTCCTGTGTCTTCCAGCTGTCGCCAGCCTGGCACAGCAAAAATACAGACGCACAGCTTCAGATGGATTTACAGTGTAGGGTTTACTAGGGAGTGAGTTGATAAAGACATTGGGTAAATGATAAAATTGATTTCCCGAATGACACTACCAGTGTGCCGGCCCACACGGAATCTGTGCCTTCAGAACGCTGTAGAAAGTTCGCTCCTCCAGTTCATCAGTCTATGCCCCATTATCTTCAATTTTATATCATTCACTTAACATCTCACGATGTGATTTTAAGTTTCACATACAATTTTCTTAATCTCACAATTGAGACTATTTCTCAAAATCAGGACTTTATATCTCACAATTACAAATAAGATTCAGTAAGTTCAGTAATATTTTTTTTGGGGGGGGGCCAAATAAATGAATACTTTTATTCAGCAAGGATGCATTAAACTCAATTTATATTGTTACAGAAAATTTTTATTTCCAATAAATGCTGTTCTTTTGAATTTTCTATTCATCAAAGAATCTTGGGGGAAAATGTATAACGATTTCCACAAAAATATTAATCAGCAAAACTATTTTCGACACTAATAACAATAAATGTTTCTGAGAAACAAATCAGCATATTAGAATGATTTCTGAAGATTCATGCGACACTGAAGACTGGCGTAATGATGCTGAAAATTCAGCTTTTATATCACAGGAATAAATTACATTTTAAAATATATTAAAATAGAGAAAAAATATTTTCAAGTATGATAATTTCATACACAGTGGATAAAAGATGCCCTATTTTTTGTTAAAATGGAAAAAATTAAACACTGCCTTTGTGGTTCCATGGATACATTTTCAAGAATTTGGTTACCCTTTTTAGAGCATGTTAAATCTCTGCGGCTGGATACAGGCTCCATTGACTGATTGACCATCTATAAAGCACTATTATTTTTGTTTTTCCCAGTTGAGCTCTTATATTGTCAAGTTTGTAGCAGACATTATTTACTACGCGCATGACTTGATTTTCCTCCAACTTATTGGGCCCAATTAAGGCTTAATTTGTGTTGGCCTTTGTCTGTATTATTACATATGGTTCTGTTGTAATGTATTGTATTCTGTGCTCAACCTGTTGGTTGGGTGAAGGACTGCGTGTGGTGTTTTTATATTGTTGTGTTTTTTTTATATTATCATTATTATTATTATTATTATTTATTATTTTTGATGGGTGTTGTCTCTATTGTTGTGAAAATTCAATAAATTATTATTAAAAAATTATAATTTCTATCATGACAACTCTTGAAAGATTTTTAGCATGTAATGGAGATGACAATCTTAATGTATTTGGTCTTGGCGGAATAGATCTGTTATGCTGCTGCTGTTGATCATTGCTGTTGTTGTAGGTTATTGCTGCTGCTGCAGAGCAAGTACAGGAACTTGCTACTGCCAATACATACACCGAAACGCTACTCTAAACATGTAAGACATACTGCTTCAGCACAAATAGCATATATAGAATTACCCTTAGCAAATCTATACAGGTGGAGCAGGGGAAGGTGGAGGGTTTCAGAGGAACCAGCTAGTTAAATGTTGAGCAGCAAGCTCATTGGCTGCAGATGTGACATGAACAAATCAGCTTGTGCCATGTAGTTAACAATGTAAATATCATCAGGTTGTGTTAGGGATCCATCTAACCATCTAGAGTTTCATGACAGAACTTGCATATATCACAATATGACTGTTAACTGTATTTTTGACAAATTAAATGCAGCCTTTTTTGATCAAATTTTACCAAACCCAAACATTTGAATTGTAGTGTATGTTAAAAAAGATTAGTTCAATTACAACTTTAAATACGATGTGATTTTATATCCCTTAATGGAACTTTATATCTTGTTTTAAAAATCTCTCAATTACCTTTTTTTTTTCAATATCAATTTAATTTCCATAGAAATAAAAAAATAAAATAAAGGCAATATTTACTTTTCCTTGTAAAACATACTGTAAAATACACAGCAGGTAGGTATGCACAAGGAAACAGGCCTTACATTTGTGTAAGGTGAGGTAAGCTAATGGTTTTACACAACCTCTTAGGCGAAATATGAATCTCTAATGCAAATCCAATCAGAATGATGCTTTTGTCTGGGAGAGAGCACTTAGGCATCCCTTAAGTGTTTTATGTACAAATGGGTCGAATTAAGGCTATTAGATGCAACGATAAACAGCATTAAGAATAGAGATTATCTCATTGCACCTTACATTATCTAATTACACTTCAGTCAGCTTTTGTCTCTTTGGATGGAAGATCACTAAGCTAATTAAAATGAAGTCATAAAGTCCTATGTTGCTGTCTTTTGGCATTACACAAGTCATGATGACCTCAGTGATGCAGCTGTGTATTTATATTTCATATAAAATAAAACAAAAATGTCTTTGAGATGTCTTTTACTGCAGAGACATGTTTCTGTCCCAAGATGCTGTAGCGACAAGGGCAAAATGTCAAGCAAGCAGTAGCAGTGATACATTTGTTTTGACAAATTGAAATGGATTTTCGTCTTTGCTTCTTTTGCCTTCCACATCTTAAATGTGACTAAATTTAAGTCTGACCAAACAGATTTTCCTGTTCGTAGCCAGAGAGCTTTGTGATATCAAGGTGCGTTAACGTCAGATGCTCGTTGAACTGTCATCTTGTGTCTGCGCTGCTGTTCTCTCCCAAACGAATGCTAGTTTCAGCTTTCCCACCTGATTCAAGCTTAAGGGAACTGCAACTGTCGACTCAACATGGCTGCCGGAGGGTTTGTGGAGGGGGGGGGGTGTTGCTGGAGGCAGTTTTGTGTTTGCTACAATGTTCATCTCATTTTCAATCAATGGAAGCACCGGGCCTTTAAATTATGTATCAACAATTGATGTAGAGAGAGGGTGAAATTAGCGAGAATCCAGCGTGAAGAATTTTAGCTCACTGCCAAGCAGCAGAACAGCGAAAATCAGTCAAATGTATCTTTCATGTGCAAAGCTTTGATGATAAATGATTTTGAGCACAGTGAAATATGCGTGTGTGCGAGTGTGTTATTGTAAATAATATGTACCATGAAGTAAAAGCGTATGTGTGTGTGAGCGAAAGAGAGGAAGGACACCCACCGGACACACTCATTTTATCATCTCACACACTCTGACTCCTGCTGCTGAGGTAAGAGGCGTAATGGTTCAAATATGACTCCTCCAAATGGAGCCTCTCACTCCAAACAGCCTCAATTTAACAGAGAGAGAAACATCTCATTCCTCCCATTTAACTCAGCGTGCTCCTCAAGAGCTAAAGGAGACCCGTATGGGGGGGAGGGGTAGCTTACGCCTGCCCTTCCTCATCTTCCTCATCCTCTCTATCACAGAGACAGTGTTTACGAGAGAAAAGAGGACAGCGGCTTTGGGACCTCGTGACTCTAGTTGTAACATCACTAGACTAATAATCTTTTTTTCATGTACACATACTGTGGGGTCAAAAACATGACAACACACTTACGCTATGTCTCTCGGGAACAATATACAGCTGTGCATTTCATGGATAATAATTCTGTATCAAAACATATCAGCATATTAGAATGATTTCTGAAGGACACTGAAGACTGGAGTAATAGCAGCCGGAAATTCAGCTATTTCACCATATTACTGTTTGTACATGTTTGTCATGAAACAAACTGAGCCTTGGTGAGCATAAGAGACTTCGTTCAAAAACATAAAAAAAAATCTTACCGACCCCAAACTTTTGAATGGTAGTACACATTGCTTGCAAACAGTTTTATTTCATTAAATATACATGGCTACAGTTGAATTGTTGTCAAAGGAGAAAGATGCTTTTGGGTCCAAAGGATGCTAAGCAGTCAAACCTCTACTTTTTGTTTTACCCACACTCTCAGAACACACACAACCACACAACATCTCCATCAAGCTCTCGCACATCACTATTACGCTCCAGCTTCAGCCGTGTCCCATCGCAATGAAAAACCCATCAGGAGCCTACACACTAATAGTCATAAGCTGTTTATTTGTGAAAAATATCCTTTTAATTGGTGTTAAGCATTGTCTTTGAAAAAGCCTTTCCAATGTTTCCAAATTTGACTGCACATCTATCCTGCTGGGGAACAAAAAGTGCTGGAAAAATGGAGATCCGCACTCATTAAAAGCCCATTAAAAGCACAATGCATCATTTCAGTTTCAATTTTAATTGACAATTAAAACATATAAGTTAACGTAACCATTATACTAATTAAACAGCATAGAGGTAATTCTCTTTTGCTGTGGCATTTGATGTTTATGGCATATTCCTAATGGGCTCTGTCAAAATCCTCAATCATCTTTTTGCAGTTTCACAGTTTATGTATATCGATCATCTTACTTTACATCAGAGAAAAGCAAATATTCTTTTTGATTTCATGTAAACAGCACACTTGGCCTTGAATGATTATGCACAAAATATAATCACACTTCTGTAGACCAAACGTGACATGAAACATTCACAGAACAGGTATGATGCAGATATAGCAGAGCGCTGACTTTACCATGAAACATTCTCTGTGATTCTTACTTCCCTCAATAATAAATTCATGAGGCAGACCTGACTGTAACCCTCTCCGGTACCTACGCGGCTGTCCATTGTAGGTAACCCTGGCTGTGCTGAAGAGATTGTGTTTGTGTGCGCTTTGTATTCATATGCTGTCTCTGCGTGGGTATATGATCTGGTTGCGTGAACAGAATTTTATATTCTGTGTGTAGGTGTGTATACCACATATGTATGTCCAAATATACTGTACCGAGTATATATATATATATATACTTATGTATGGATATCATGTGTTATATTTATTTTTTTATTTGTCTGTGTGTTTTAAGGAAGTGCAAAAATACATGGGCTGTCAGAACAACTATTCAGCTTTACTGAAGCCCCATATAATTGGGTCCACCAGACTCCGCCCAGTAAGCTTTGTGTGTTTAAAAACACAGCTACAAAAAAGAAAGAATGGAACAGAATGCAGGGGGTCTCAAGACACATTTTTAACTTGACACACTGTCTTGAAAACACAATGATCACGGCACAGAATGCTGAAAATGCAGCAAAAGCCTAGAAACAATAGCCATACATGCCTAGTCTGTTCATAGACTGACATTTAAAAAACAGCACAGACTAAATGCAGGAGTATATAGCCCTTCAACAGATGTTGAACTAATAAACAAGCTAAATATTAGGTCAGATTCCCTGATTTGATTCAATTCTGATTCACAAGCTCTCTATTCAAATTCAATTTTTTGATTCAATTCTGATTTATAATGGGGTTATTTCAGGCCTAGTCCACACGTACACGGGTATTTTTTCCTCCTTTTAAAAAAAAAAAAAAATGTGTCCACATGAAAACGCATAAACACGCTATGAAGCACTTCGAAAGCTATGAAAGCCATGTTGGCCAATCAGAAGCCTGGAAAAAAGGATATTACCGGTTCCGATGTCACAAGTTAAGGTTTCCAGTTTCACCATCTACACGACAACATTGCAACCGGAGTTTCTGAAAATCTTCACCCTGGCAGGAGTTTTAAAAAAAATTCGGTTTCATTGACCAGATACTGCGTTTGGCCAAATCGCATAGAAAAAGCTGTGGTTTTGAAAATACCCGTGTTCGTGTGGACAGGGCCTCGGTTATAATGTTAATTTTGCTTACATATGAAAGCCAATTCTAACTGCAGAGGAAACCTATGGTACATTTAAAGAAATATTCATTTTAAAGCTGCGTAAGTTTTGCCTCTTTGACGCCATCTCTGTTTGAAACCGGCAATTGCAGTTATTTGCGGAATTATCATCTTTATGTGGGCTGTGCCTCGCCAAAGTAAATCATGCTGCCAATGGTGATTAAATCTAACGATCACTTGGCTCATATCACGTCATACTGTGCAAATTATTATTATTGTTATACTTCGTTCACAAATTGTTAATGTTAACAACATCAGCATTGCGTGACTATGTGTATTTAGTGTGTATTAGCGCTACCTGTAGATTTCAATTTCTATAGTCTAATCTCTGACGTTAATTTGTCATACCATACAGTCCGCCATCCAAATGATAAGTTTAATTATTGCACTGCAGCTGCTGTGAGAAAAGGCTATAAATGATCCGCCTCACATGCAATATAGCCTAGTTAGCTGATGTGACGCAATGACACAAAGACATGCTCGAATTTCCCGCGAAAACCAACCAGTACCACCCGAATTATAAAACATTATCACAAGCTTACAGTTGTGAATCGGGCTAAGGTAAGGAGATAGTTTTGAACACTGGCTGGTTATGTACTTGCTCAATAATTGATTTTGGATCATTTTTAACCAAAAAAAGTTACAGACAGCAGCTTTAAAAATTAACAACAGAGCTTAATCTATGCAGTTACTATTACACTAGATAATCAACACAAACAAAAAACTGCTCTGAAGATATTAACTAAAGTAAACTTTAAATTGCACTGTTATTAAAACAATGTGTAAAAAAAAAAAAATACATCAGTTTCAGTTACAAACTCATAAGAGAATAGAAACTCTCTGAATGCATCTATAAATGTACAAATCAAAACACTTTGAGTAGAAATTCACATGAAAGAGTAAACAAAGGTTCTTTTAAATAAAACAGTAATGCTCTCTAAGATTTTAAAGATACAAATTTCATTGCCGGTTTTTAGTGTGCTGACAGTTTAGGATGTTAAAACTCTCCCTGTTGAGTTGCATCTCATTATTCAACCCCTTTAAAGCATCACTACTAAAATATTAAAAACAGTAGATAAACTAGTCAACCTCACTGATCAATTACTCTGTTATTGGACAACTAGTCGAGCACCCTTCTCATCCTGTATGTCCATAAGCAAGAGCAGCATGCAGCAGTGAGTTGTGTTTATATAGTGGGAGTTTGTTTTATGACATGGCTATGTGCATGCGTGCATGTCTGTAATATTACATTTTCTTTGAGGTTGTGCCTCTGCAGTTTGTTAGAGAGCACAGATGAGATATGGGATATTTAATAGAGATCAGTTTAAGGTTCTGTTAATGTGTCTGTTCGCGGGGAAATTAAATTAGCTAAATAATTGCCTTGCCAAAAAAAGGCCCTTAGAGATTGTCAAAACAACTCGCAGCCTCCTTTCTTTAAAGCAGGATGATTTTATTCTTTGTATTGTCATAGACTACAAAGACTAATAATGAAATTATGCACTTAAATTAATAATTAATGAACTCACTAAGGGGTTCTTCTTTTAATTTTCTTAAAATATTAAGAATATGACTCAGTTCCACAACAATCCTCGTAACCCAAGTGTACGTAGGTGTGTGCGCTAGTGTTTTTTTCTTAGCAAACTGGTCCCCCTGGTTCTGGTCCCCCACTGAGATCTCCACTGTCGCACCGCTGTGTGATGGAGAAGGGATGTGTGTTGAGTGTGTGTGTTATATTGGTGAGAGAAATCCCTTTGACTACGGCAGTGGCCTTGGTCGGCCTCACCTTATCCTCAGGCAAGAACTCCAAAGGAGGCAAGAACAACTGCTAGCGACGTTATGGAAATGCCATCAGGCAAAGGGGCATTACAAAACAGATTGTTTTATGAACCCATTATTGTACGCTCAAACACACAATCATGCAAACACATGCATCCACCCACACGCACATATACACACAATGAAAATGGCATTATGGGGCATGCCAACGTGGGGCCAAATGCTCTGGGCCACAAAGGAAGGAGCGAGGAAAACAGCTGAGATGGTGGTGACAGAGAAAGACAAATGGAGAGGTTAGGCAGAGTCAGTGTCTTACTTTTCTCGGGCTCGTTCTCCGAATGTATCATTATGCAGAGCTAAAGTTCTGCATGACAGCACTTTGGAAACACACTTCATTTACACTAACCTTTCTAAACTATTTCCATTTTCTTACATACAGACATGTTGGTTTTCCATGTTAAATGTTCCCCTTCCCCCAATACTCCCACATTAGTTAACCCAATGTTGCTGTATCGAGCTTGTCAGGCTTGCTCTAAGCTATGAAAGAGCAGTACCTGAGCAATAAAATATTGTCAAGGATCAGAGAATTTATATTTAAAGAAACTCTGAAACATCAGTGTCAGGCTTTGAATAGTGCCGTATCTCTTATTTTGCCGGTTCTTGCCGGGATCTTAATGAATGACAGAGGGATTGGTAATCCTCCATAATCCAGAGAGAAAGAGATAGAGGCATGCTGTTTGAAGCGAGGGCAGCACGAAATTCTCTGCTCGCCCCCCACGGTATCTGGTGCGCTTTAGCTTGTGTTTGTTTGGCGCAGGGTGTAGCACTCTTTCGCATTTATGATTCACTTTGTGTGTACACTGTGGACTTAGCGCTGTCTGTTTCCATTAATGAGGATAAGTGCAGCGCTGTTCTCTAGTTCCACTGCACTTGTGTGGCGAGATCTTTAAAGAACGAAAAGGAAAAGGGAGGAAAAAAGAAGTATCACACAGGCCTTTAGCTGCAGGGTTTCTATTTAAGTCAAATAGCAGCTGATGTCTGCCTCGCCTTCAGAGGAGCAGCAGACGGTTAGAAGAGGTTAAATCAAAATAATTCCACCAAAGACTCTGTCAGAGGTTTCCAGCGGAAGCTTTCGCTTAATGTGCGCTTTCTAAACAAACTCAAACTAGTCACTGCTAGTCAGGCTAATGCTACATATATCATTAATTGTTAATGTCGTCTAGCTCATAATGTATGCGTAGTTTTTGTGATGAATGCTTTTAAGTGGTTTAAAGAATTTTTTAGGGCTGGTAACTAAGGACAAGTGATTGGCTTTCAAAGGAAGGGTAGTTAAAAGAAATGCTTTTACACTTTTATGTCTTTCCAAACACAATGAAAAGTTTTAAGCTAAAATAAGTTTGTTCTCTTCCTTCTCTTTCCTTCACTACAGGGCAGAGTCTTGGCTATGGTTTCGTCAACTACATTGACCCAAAAGATGCAGAGAAAGCCATCAACACGTTAAATGGACTCAGACTTCAGACCAAAACTATTAAGGTATGTGACTACGCTAGAAGAAATCATAAAGTTCAGTCTCACACATGTCAGGAATTTAAAAAGGTGCCTGTTTATAATTAATGAACACTAATATTATTTTATGCTTTGCCATCACATAAATAAATTACATTTTTTAAATATATGTGACCCGTGCTGGCAAAATGAGTCTCAATGAGCAAATTTTCAAAAATGAGTTATTGTTATTTTCACAATCTCTATTTAAAAAACCTTGGAATCTGACAAAAAATGACTGAGCAACACCTGTTTGAAGTCAATTTTGAGAAATATCGAGTTAAAGTTCCAAAACAAAATCACCTAGCAACTATACCTTAAAATCCCTGTTAATTAGATTTGGCAAAAGTACTGACTTCAGTACCAATCGGTAATGAAATTTTAAAAATGTGATGCTTTGAGCGTTGTTGAGCGGATTCTTAAACACCTCTGATTGGCCGTTGTGTTGATGCGCTCATCGGATATGTCTGTGATTGGCTACAATGATCAACGCACAGGAGCATCTGAAAGTACACGGAAGTGTTTGAATTTAAAAACGCTTTGAAAGCAGAAGCGGGAGTGTTTGAAAGCAGGCGTCTATCAGCGGACTGGTCCACGACAGACGGCTGCTTTCAAACGCTCCCACGTGTATCTGTGTAAGCGCTTGGTGAAGAGCGTCATTGATGACTATTTACAACATGTTTTTGAAGCATTGATTACTGAAGCCAATCACAGATATATAAACACAATGACCAATCAGAGGTGTTTACGAATCCGCTCAAAGCGTCACATTTTTAAAATTTGACTTGGTACTTTTGACAACTCCACTGTTAATAACACCTAATTTGGCACACACCTCGTCAAAACCAAATATCTATAGGAAAATATATATATTCAATTTTTTTCTCAATATTTTACTTCAATATTTTGAAGTACTCTAATTCTGTGTATATTGGTATTGCGCGCTGTCTGGGGCGTCTTTGTGCGTGCACTTCGGATATGTCAGTCAGTGCGAGTAAGATCAATTTGTTTACATGAGCATGAGTTTGAAAATCACATTTCATTGGTTCAGACTCATGCCATCAAATATTTGCTATGAATATTCACAAAGTTGGAATACTGCGCTTTAAAATGATACCAAACTTGGACTAATGAGGAGGTTGCTGAGGGAAAGCGTGAGTGGTGAAGCAAGCATTTTTATGGACAAAGGAAAGGTACTCCTCTCAGAAAACATACAAATAAAGATACTTTTAGATGTTTAATTGCTATTTGAAGCATTTGGATTGCTAGATTAGGGCTTAATGAACTAATTTTTGTGAAGACCTCAAATTCGACCAAAATCAACATTTTTGACTTGTTTTGCCTGTAACTCGTAATTAGCCCGTGCGCATTCCGACTCATTTTGCCAGCATGGGTGACATATTAAAATAGAAAAATATAAAATTGTGATAATATTTCAAAATATTAGATTTTACTATAGTTTTGATCAATTGATCTAATTACTTTTCATAATTTTTTTTAAATGATTTAATTTTAATATTTCAAGTATGCATTAATTGCTAAATTACAGCATACAATTTCAGAAATGATATACCAATTAATTAACCACATAGAATTAACAGATTTTGTATCACATTATTTTTGTATAATTAATGTAAAAACCATGAACAGCTGTATTGCGGTGTATCTGTATGCATACCTGAATGTGTCGCCCTCAGTGTTGGGATCAGCGCTCTGGTTCATGTTAGGTTACTGCCTGCCTGTTGTTTACCAAACACTTTTCAGCCAAAGCAACCCACATTACGCTAATTGCAGGAGCGGTCCCCCCTGGAGCCAGTGCCTCTTGCTCAAGGGCACAGCGTTGAGAAGCTTCTCTCCAGTTAACAGGTCACCCGCACCTGGGATTGAACCTATTTAAACGTAACAGATAACAGAGACGGTAACAGAGCAACATCTCATTTAGGTGGAAGCGCTCTCCCAGTCACCATTCCTCACGTCTGCGCCAGTCAATTCACTGAATGTTTCCTGTCACCGTTTGTGCCAGTGGAAGCTGCAGTGATTAGTACATGTGGCGTACACTGGATCGTGCTGGGCTGAGGCGCGGTGGCACAAAGAGAGAGGAGGGCAAATCTGACTCATTAAGATGCAGAAGGAAACAGGAAAGCAACTGAAGGAAGAAAAGGGAAAAATAGTGTAATTGATATGTAAATGAATCTCCAAATGTCAAATCATGAAGTCACACAAAAAGAGGGAAATAGCATGGATAATAGAATAATGTGGACATGCTAAATAGATATCTAAAATGTGTCTGGTTTACACTGTAGAAAAACACATCAGTTCTGTTTTATTCTATTCTATTCTGTTCTATCATGTTTAAGCAATATTTTATTTGGATATATGCCATGTTTTGTTCTTTGTTGTTCTGATATGTTCCATTCAAATTCTGTTTTGTTGTCTTCTGATTTGTCAAATTCTATTCTGTTTAGTTCTGATCTGTCATTTGTGTTATGTTCTGTTCCATTCTCTTGTCATATTCTATTCTGTTGTCAGAGATTTTTATTATGTTTTTTGTTCTGTTTATGTCCTGTTCTGATATTCTATTCAATTTCATTTTATTCTCTTATGATTTGTCATGTTCTATTCTGTTCTGGACTCTATTCTTTTCTATTTCACTCATTTCTGTTCTATTATTAAATGAAATTATGGAACTAAATAGATCCACCACAATCTGATGGCTTCCATTTTCCTCAACAGTGCTTTATTTAGAAGCAGCAGCTGGTTTTAACAGTAAATTCTGACTGCTGCTTACGGCATAATCTGGCTCTGTGTGTGTTTTCATCTGGCCTATAATCCTAGACCTCTCACTTACATCCGCCCTAATCTAATCAGATTGGATTTCGCCTGCTTATGAAAACACGGCTCAGTCTGCGCGGCTCA
This sequence comes from Megalobrama amblycephala, assembly GCF_018812025.1. Lineage (NCBI taxonomy): Eukaryota > Metazoa > Chordata > Actinopteri > Cypriniformes > Xenocyprididae > Megalobrama > Megalobrama amblycephala. The sequence continues at coordinate 10,752,144 of NC_063055.1, forward strand.
GTACCTCTTAACATAACAGCAAAAGAACGTGCGTGTCTGTTTGTGCATTTGCGTGTGGGAGCTAGAGAAAGAAAAAAAAGGAGAGAGAGAGAGAGAGAGAGAGGAGAAAGAAAAGACTTGTCAGGGCTGTTTTTGAAAGAGCACAGCACAATGCTCACAAACATGGGCTTTTTCCAGAGTGGCAGCATGTGTATGTGTTGGCCGGCAGTGTTTCTAGTACTGGTTTCAGCATCAGCTAAGAATCCATCAGAGACAGAATGACTCACTCTGTGTGTATTTGCCGATCATCACAGCTTCCTGCCACGCGGCACTTCTCTCAGTGACAAAACACACTTCCGAGGAGGCAGCGGTACACACATACATAAACACACTGTTAAAACACTGCACTTACCGGCCAAACACATCAGGCTTTTCACTCCCATCATAGGGCTATGACCGAGTGACTCTTGAGCTGGTCCTTTCAACCCACACCCCTTTTTAGAGCACGATCCTAACAAAAACACAACACAAAAAAATAAAATGGCTTCAGTTCATGGCTACTTTGTAGTGTGAATCAGTCAAAAACTCCCAAGTTATCCATTTGAAGCATTTTAACGAATCATTTACTCAATCCATCACAGCAGTTACTGAATTAACATCTGAATCACTGAATTGCAGGGCTTAATAACTGTCATTCAGCGCTGACTCAAACTAAACCAACATTTTATGTGAACTTAACCCCATATGAACCACATTAGGAAATGAGGGTTGTGACTTCAGGATAATTTCTTACTGTTGAAGTTTCACAAAATGTTTTATTGATGTTGCCACCATTTTATAAAAGCATTAGGAATATTGCTTTAATGTTAAGAAAATTTTGCTTTTTAAATATTAAATATATTTAAAATCTAAAATATGATTTAATATATTTTTTATAATATATTATTAGTATTTATTTAATATATAACAACTTAATATAACATTATTAACATTATTTATTTGCATGTTTAATATTAATATTATTTTATAAGACATAAATAATATTATGATATAAGACTGGTATTAAGTTTAGTATTATGGTATTATGTTATGAAATTTGAAACACTGATGTGAGCATACAGAGATTTGGCCTAAGGGCACAATTTAGTATAGCACTAAATTTTGTGCAGTCTGTTGAGGAGTTGTCATAACCTGCAGGAATGATGTTGCTGAGCATACTTCTTATAAACATGTCCAATTTCCATCTCCAGCAACATACACACTCCAACAAAAGCAGACTTACGGGTAATAAAGGAAGAGTCTTCCGTGCCTACATACACAAACAAAAGGCATGCTACTGTGCACAGTGCTGTTCACACGCGCATCTCATGCATGATTGATTTTTTTGCCTGCACACACACACAAATGTGAATACTGGAATTGACAAAACCAAAGATGCTCCCGTTTCACACACTGTCCTAACCAAGTGCAAAGTGAAAAGCAATTTGTCTGTCCACAATGAAAGAAAAAAGAATTTTGGACCAATTCCGCACTAGACGGCGCAACCAAGTGCTACCAGAGTGGGGGAGCTTCATAAGAAGGCTGAGCTCATGAATATTAATTAGCTAATACTGATGATCCACACTGATTTGACATGAGATACAATATCAAGCCAGTTTAAAGTTTCATCTTTGAAATGTCACAACTGAAATGTCACCAGTTCAACATCAAGATACTAGAAATAGATTAAGATATTGAAAATGAACTATACATAATCATTTGATAATGTAAAATTGTCAACAGCTGTTGATTACCCGTTGCTCTACAAAAAATGTTGCTCTCTAAAATTTTTTTTTTTTGCTCAGTTAATGAGCACAAAGGGCCCTATCATACACCCGGAGCAATGTGATGCCAGGCGTGACACAAGTGTGTTTTGCTAGTTTCAGCCTGACGCAGTTATCATTTTCCTGTCCAGTGCCACGTTGTTTAAATAGCAAATGCACTTGTGCCTATCTGTTCGCCCATGGGCGTGCTGGTCTGAAAATTAGGTGTGTTCAGGTGCATTGTTGGCGTGTTGCTATTTTGAGGCAACTGAAAACAACTGCGCCATTGACAAAAACCTTGTCTAAAGTCAATGGCGCAGTATTTTTTTTTTGTTATTTAAAGGGTGCGTTAGTAATATGCGGCTATAGGCGGGTGCACAAGGCGCATACATTCTGCTTGTTACACACATAGGGACTCGCAGCAGCACACAAACAAGTCAAATATTAAAAATAAAAGGATTACAACGCTTTCCGTTTCCTCTCTGGAGAAGCGTTCAGTCATTCCGCTTGCAAATTCCGCCATGTAAATAGCAATCCACCATGGCTTTAAAGCGAATGGGAGATGACACTCTGATTGGTTTATTGCACATTACGTCCAAAACACACCCTATGACTCAAGACTAGGTACAACCCCTTTGGACCATGAACCTGGCGCCAACCATTTTTTCCTTTGTTAAACTAGCAAAAGAGGCGCCTTGCACTTCAGAGCATTTGCTTAGATTGTTAAAATAGGGCCCAATTTAACATCTCAAATTTTATGCAATAACTTCATCCTTAAAACGAGCAGAATACACAAACTCAAATATAAATTTGCTTTAGTAGGTTTGATGCATGAAATTTAGCACCGCACGTGCTCTGATTTCTCCACCTACTTATTACTGTCAATGTTCGTCTCTGAATAAGCACATCCGCTCTGGTAATTTACTGTCAATGGATAAATCTGCCTTTTTTATTTCTTGTTTACCTCTATGAAATATACAACTACTGCAAATAATCAGAAATTATGTGCTTTTAATGCAAGCCGTACATATTTTTATATCAGCCGACTATGTTTGGTTGAGTGGGCTAAAAGTCTTTGGGCCCTGAGCAGTGCTACAGAAATAGAAACCAAGCAACCATCAAAATGTGCTGTTGTTCCTTGTGGTCGCAGCTGTGGTCGCAGACGAAAACTGTGATTTACATGGAAGAGCTTTGATTGCTTATCGCTTCATCGTGCCTTGCCTGGATGGATCACGTTGTCACTCCAATCCGTGTTCTTTGTTAATCATCTAGATCTTTTTATCTCCATATTTTCTCTCTCTTCATCCATCCGTCCATCTCAGCATGGGTCAGAGAAGCCAATGTCTTTATCTCTTCTATGTGGTCTCTCTTTTTTACACCTCTCACGCTATCGGCCCTCCCCCCTTGTTCTCCTTTCTCTCTGCACTCCATGAAACCTCTTATTCAGACCAGCACCAGCCCTCTCAAAAGATGCTCTCCTGCTGTAATACGGCAAGAGAGAGAGGTGAAATCCTCTGTCTCATAACTTCTAATAAGTGTGTTCCAAGGTCATCCTTCTCATAAAGCCTCCATCGTAACCCCACCCCCCATCGAGCCAGGATGAAGACAGACCATCTAATAGCAAAAGACAGCTGTGTCTGAGTGGATGAGCGAGAAAAAGGGGAAAAAAGAAGGAGAGGGTAATTATCCGAAGTGCAGTTCTTTGCTCTTTTCAGTGGAGCAAGAAAAACGCAGTTTATGAGGGCCCTCCTGCTGAAATAAGCTGATGATGTATATGTTTACAAGAGGCTGTTTAGACGAGAAAAAGGAAGTGAGAAAAGATGTCTGTGGTGGTTTACGAAGAGTTTATATTCTTTCGTAAGTTGCCGTGTCAGGTTCAGGGACGTGCTGTCGCTTGAACACATCAGCTAATGCAGGAAGTCCATGAAACAGATCAACAGAGCTGCGTTTCACCGGCTAAAAAAAAAAAAAAGAATGAGAGTGAGAGTTTCAATCCAGTCACAACTTCCACACGCTCATCATTTTGTTGCACACACACACTTCTCCATGACACTTCTCCGTTTCTCAGCAAAACTCCGGCTTTGCCTTCCTGTCGAGGTGTGATGGGAGAAATCCCACTGAGGGCGAGAAGAGCGTAGCCTTGTGCTGTGAGATACGTGTACACACACACACACACACACCTCACAGCAGACAGGGTGTTGATAGATCTGACATCTGGAGCTGCTTGACAGGGCGAGAAAAAAAAACAAAAAGAAAGAGGAGAGGAAAAGAAAAGAAGGGAAGAGAGGAGAGGGAAGAGCCTGCCAGGGTTCCATGCCTTTTGCCTTCTCCATTTAAGTGGATTTGAGGAGATTACGGCGGAGTGTTTAGCATGTTTAGCTCAGCATTTGTAGCAGTGTAACAGCCTGTGATGGCTCTGCTGCCCAAATGTCAGAACTAATGAAAATATGAGATGGAAAGGCTGCTTCAACCATTAATGGGAACAGATTAAATTGACGTGAGCATTAAAAGGGCAGGAAGATAGAAACATCTCCCCATCTTGAATTAAAACTGAACTGCTGTAGCAGGAAAGAGCGAAGACAGACAAAAACTCATGGAGTCAACAAGAAAATTCAGTCTGTTAATGGATTTGTTCACCTAAACATGAAAATGTTGTTATCATTTTCTAAGCCACATGTCGATTCAATCCTGATGGCGTACTTTCTTCTGTTGAACGCAAAAGGAGACATTTTGAAGAAAGTACTGGTCGTTTTTTTCCAGTACAGTTTAAATGAAGCTTAAAATAAGTATAATAAAAGTATCCATAAGACTTGTGAAGTGTATATTTAGGCATGCGATCAGCTAAGGACAAAAACGGAAAGGAAAAGCATTTTTTCTCAATTCAATATGACTAAACAACAAGAATAATAATAGTTGTTGTTGTTGTTGTTATTATTCAATATAATATTTTTATTTTATTATTTATATTGTAAAAAATAAATCAATAAAGAAATATATTACTATTGCAATAATACTGTTGTACTGTAAAAATTTCTATTTAATAAAAATAATCATGATAATACATTTGTTTTACAGAACAACAGTAAAATTATAATAGTAATATTTATGGCTGTATGAATTTAGTTGCTTTCAAATGTTAATTTATAAGGCTTTTATTTTGGAAGAAAACTGCTGGGAGACCTTAAAACATCTCTTTTGTTGAAAACAGATTTATAAACAATTCTCGTTTCAGATTTGGGAAGATATCCATGCATGAAATACAAATGAATTTGAAAACCCATATGGAATAAATCACATACTTGATATTCAAAGACTTCTAAAGACATAGCTTTGTTGACAGCTTTGTGTCATGAACAAATTGGAATTTAAGTAATTATTTACTGAAAATCTTGAGGTACGCTTATAAGAGTTCATCAAAAAAGTAGAAATGGTTGAATCATTCTTTTGATTTGGATCTTTTCAATGAATCACTTGTAATAAATGATATTTGTATAAAAGCAGTCGTATGGACTATGATATTCGGTGGAATATGTGGGCGAGTAAATAATTTTTGGGTGAACTATCCTTTTAAAAATAATTCTCATTCAAGATAATCCAGGATGAGCCACAGCACTGAAATTTCCCACAAGGATTACTTAAAAAATATCTAATTATCCCTGTACATTTGTGCAAAGTTCAGTGCCGTTATGGTACTGTACACTAAATTTGCCTTGATTTGATTGAGAGAGTGCAGTGGGTGAAAACTGTATCATGTGAGTCAGAAAAAATAGAGACTGGTATGTGAAGTTGAAAACAAGTACGGTGTGTTTTAGAGTGTGACAGACTCTGTCCAAGGTGCTGCCGAGTTTGACAAGTCGAGAGAGGTGAGAACGTGCCATATGAGTGTGTGAGCGAAAGATAGAGGGAGTATGGAGAAAAGAGCGCTGTCCAAGGTGCTAGTGAGCGCAGCGCACTGATATTAGAGCATGTGGGGAATGCGAGGGTGAGGGAGCTATAGATGGCTTGGCTCTCACTCTAGGCACAAACAGAAGGTTCCAAAGTGTTATTCAGCACAGATGACAGCCAGCCTTCTCTCTCTCACACACAAGCTCTTCCATCATGTGTGTTTTCTGAAAACAAATTAGCCTTTATCATTTACTGCTGTGTGCTCTAAGTGAGGTTTATGAACCTTATTCTAAAACGAGTCAATCTGTACAACTGTAGAGAAGAAACTGAAACTGTCCAATTATGTCTAATTAAATCCATGCTTGATTTACTGTTGATACTTTGTAACTTGTTAATTCTGTTTATTTTAAATGTTAAGAGTTATCCTCAGAAATAAAACATGGTCAGACGTGGTTATGACACTATTGTGTTTCTAGATATTTAATTGAAAACATATTTGGCAACACTTTACAATAAGGCTCTATACATTAACATTAGGTAATGCTGTAAATGTTTTTTTTTAATGATACCAACTACATTTATTAATGTAAGGTAATGTTTTTCTCTATATATTCTAATATTATTCATATTTAATATTTAAGTAGTATAAACATTAAAGGGTTAGTTCACCCAAAATGAAATTTCTGTCATTAATTACTCACCCTCATGTCGTTCCACACCCGTAAGACCTTTGTTCATCTTCGGAACACAAATTAAGATATTTTTGATAAAATCCGATGGCTCAGTGAGGCCTCTATTGCCAGCAAGATAATTAACACTTTCAGATGCCCAGAAAGACATTTAACACAGTTCATGTGACTACAGTGGTTTAACCTTAATGTTATGACGAGAATACTTTTTGTGCACCAAAAAAAACAAAATAACGACTTTATTCAATGATATCTAGTGATGGACGATTTCAAAACACTACTTCGGAGCTTTTTCTTTTGTGTCGAATCAGTGGTTCAGAGCTTGTATCAAACTACCAAAGTGACGCCCCCTAGTGGTGAACCATTACAATTTCTAAACACCTAACGAAGCCTCGTTTACTGAAATCACGTGACTTTGGCAGTTTGATACGCGCTCCGCACCACTGATTCGAAACAAAAGATTCGTAAAGCTTCAAAGCTTCATGAAGCAGTGTTTTGAAATCGTCCATCACTAGATATTGTTGAATAAAGTCGTTGTTTTGTTTTTTTGGCGCACAAAAAGTATTCTCGTCGCTTCTTAACATTAAGGTTGAACCAGTGTAGTCACATGAACTGTTCAGGTGTATATATTAACCTCAAATAATAAAGGCTGTAAAAAATATACCATATTTCATTGATGATACATTCATGATTCATGATATATGATACACGCATGATAACTAAAGTTTTTTATGACTTTAATTCTGATTTTTGGACCGCAAACTCCATGAAAATTTCTTTCAAAACAGACCACAATTATGCCTGTAGTTTAAAGACTTCATGAACTTCAACCATTGTACTTTGGGTGTATGTCTTGGGTACATTTTTTCTCTTTAGAAACGGGGTTAGAGGTGGTGCACATTAATATTGAATTTACATTTTCATTCCTCCTTTGAGAAAAATTGCAAAGCTCTTTAGATGTCATGTGTATATCCCTTATCTGTGAATGAGCATGGATCACAGAGAATCCCTTGCAGCAAGTTGTTCCTTTTCAAAATATTATAATAAGTCGAAAGGATTCTCCTTTGTTCTTAAGTGGAGGATTTTGGGGCATTATCTTTCTGAAGTCTCAGGCTGCTCCAGGTCAACGCAAGAATACAGACCACCAACACAGTGTGAGACAGAACAGGTGCGCAGATGACCTCTGGCATCTGAATGCTGCGTATTGCCAATGCAAGATGTTGGCTATAAACTGCCTGAACAAATATCCTCCAAAAGTAAAGTGAAATTAAATGTTCTTCAAGCACATATGGAAGTGGAATTAGAATGACCACATAAACCACTATAGTTTCATAATTGCAATGCATTCTCAAAGTATTCTTTGTCTTACAGGTGTCATATGCACGGCCCAGCTCGGCTTCTATCCGTGACGCTAATCTGTACGTGAGTGGGCTGCCCAAGACCATGACCCAGAAGGAGCTGGAACAGCTCTTCTCTCAGTATGGACGGATAATCACCTCCCGCATTCTCGTCGACCAGGTCACAGGTATCAGTGGGACCGCTTTTCTCTCACCCTGTAGCATGCAAACAAACAAAGAAAACCTCTCATTTCACATAAAACAATCTCACAATAAGAGATTGAGACATTCAGTACAGTTAAAGCCAAAATATAAGGAAAAATGCCAGACTAAAATGGCATTATCTTGTCTGATTTCACAAAAAATAGACTAGTGTAATTTTAGCTCTAATATGACATATAAAAGTTTTGCTTTAGTCAGACTGAAATAGAACTTTTAAAGTGCATGTAAATGCACTTAACATGTACTAACTGAAACTACACACAAATTATGCAGCCAAGTTCTGTGTGTACATGTATGTGCAGGTTGGTTGTTTGTTTGCATTTGATCATGACCAAGCATCCTAATCTTAAGAATCTTCGAATGACATGAAATGACTGATGAGTCTATTTTAAAGCATCCAGACATCTCCTTGGCCTATCCTTCCTCCAGCATCATGAATACATCAACTTGGATATAAATGGTCATGGAGCTGAATTTCTTACACATTCAATATTTTTTCAACTGCATAATTCATATCGGCACTTTCCATGCAAACAATATCGCATAAGCCACAGAAAAATGTACTCGTTCTAGTGGTGCAAAACCTTTTCTAAAGAACTGCTGAGGAACGTTGCATGGCCACATGCACACATACACACGGAGGCCTTCCTCCCTTGACACATATCCTTCCTCTGGCCCTGAGAAGGCTCCCCAGGAGAAAAGGGTCCGCAGGAGGGAGCTTAATGATTAATTAAATGAGTTGCTAGTGATTAAGAAACAAGAATTTTTTTTTCTTGTTGAAGCTATACTGATCAGAGGGCTGCCATAAAGATACATGAGCAAATATTACAATCCTTCTGTGAAGCCTTGAAAGCCAAACAGGGATTCTGCATTTTTCAATTTTGTCAAGTAGTGTTGAAGTCAAAAAGGGATTGTTACTCAAAAGCAGTTAATAGTTTAATTAAATCTCACATGTTGACTGAATGTTGACAATTCAGATTAACTCGCCGATTACATTGGGCACCCATGTGCTGACAGAAACTAAAAGTACAATCATTGCAACATCAATGCAAGCCATTTGTGGTTCATACAACAACAACAACAACACCGCCCCATATTAGCGTCACCAAACAGAATTGCAAAACAGTGACTTCATACTGGTAAAATGTTTTTTTTTTTTTAAATGGTTTAAAATGTTTCTTTTCAAACAATGCATTTACAGTATGGTGAATGAATGAATCTTATGAGACAATTATTTTGAATGCATCAAAATGAATCACAGAGGAATCTAAAACTACTCTAACTCTAAACTAATCATGCCAGGTATGGAATTAATGACTTACTCAATTATGACTGAAACGCTTTACTTTTGTTCTTGTCCGACTTGAATTAAACCAAGAATTTTTACTGTATATATATATACATCTGATTGGCTGATAGCCGTCCAATATTTTGTATCACTCTGCATGAAGCAACTGTTGTGGCGGCTGAGCAAATCCACCGTAATTTTTTAGAATACTACATTTGTTGTACCACGAACTGTAGTTTTAAGAGTTTTTTTTAGGCGAGAATGTAGTTGTTCAGACCTGAAATATGTGACTTATATTTAATCATAGCGCCTATTTTACAATTTGTTTAGATATTTTCGGAGATGCGAGCTTCAGGCCATCAGCGGCTGTTCAGTGCTCGTATACCCGCCGAGAACAGCTTAATTTCGGCCAGTGCTTCGGGGATTTGCCGCTGTGTCTAATAGTAGTTAAAAATGATATACAATTAATTTGGGTACATAAAACAGGCACACTTTGGTCTTATTAATCTATTACTTGTTCCAGAGGAAATCGTGCTATGTTAAATTTGATCATTTAATATTAAGGCTATATTTAACTTACGTCCTCTATAGCACAGCATATTGGCTACAACTTGACGGGGAATATCAGACAAAGATTCTTCTCTGCTCTTCAAATACATAAAACATAAGCCTTTATAGACATGGTATATAATAGACATAGCCTTATAGACATTATATATAATCCTATATATAATGATCCTATATATATAGGATCATTAATTGGAATTAAGAAACCATAGTCAGAATCTCAACCAGAATCAATTTCCATCCTTACACAGTAATGGCCGATTATGTATGCTAGCATAATGACATGCATACACACATTTTCAAAAATCATGTCAGCATCTGCCACATGCTTTTTAAGGCAAATCCAATTCTGTCATATTCCTCTATATTTAAGCAAAATACAATGCCCTGAAATAACACTGAAAGTCATTAATAAAAACAAACACATATGGCATGATAAACTTACAGTGGCTTTGCCTTTCTGAAATAATAATACATCATACATCCTTGTCACAAGTTTCTTGGTAACAATTAGGGAACCATTTTCTCTGTTCACCTTCACAGAAAGGATAATGTATTGCTGTGGAAGTCCTCTTCCTACATGTCTTGTTTATACAACTTGTTCCCTAGGGTGTGTCTGTTTGTTTTCATTTTATTGGGAAAATGTGACTAAATTACAGGGATTTGAAAAAGCTTCTGAGCATTTGACTAAATCCATGCCATGGAGTACTTAAACATAACATGTAACCTAAGTGAAGTATGATAGGTTTGGCTTTTTGATCAATAGTTAAATATTCAGAGAAGCTCTGTAGAGCCTTGCCTAGCAGTCAATACATGTCCCATCAATGAGAGCAAATACAATTGATCCAAAACGGCAGCTCTGACAAGCTGTGCCTCTTAAGTGAAAAACGACTGCCTCGACTGAGCTACTTGTGGAAATCCCTCTTTTAAAATGCTACGCTTTCTTCTCTTCCATCTCCTTTTCTTTTCTCAGTCATTGATATTTTCCCATGACTTGAATTCCATTAACTATACCATGTGAGCACGCTTTCAGCAATGGTTAGAAACACAAAGTCTATGTGCATTTGAGCCAACGTTGCACGACAAGTGTCCAAATCAAGGCCTGTAGAACACAAAGGATCTGTGATGTATACAATAAATCAAGATGCTCCACCAGACATCGCAAAGCATGCCATGATTCTGCTGCCTTGACCTCCAATTACACAAGGACAAACAGATGGATTTATAGCCGTGAGCCGGCAGAACCAGGCAAAGAGCTGCTCGAGTCTTCAAAGACCTCCCTTTACTGAGCCTTTTCAAACACCATCTGTAGCAGCAGCAACTAAAAGTTACATAAAACAAGGACGCCGCTCTCCTTTCTCTGATTAGGCAGAAGCTACGGCGAAGAGGTGTACATTTTTTTCCTCATAATATATTTAACGCACTAGTTTAATAAATGTTCCATACAGTTGGCACAGCCACTTAAAAGTGAAAGAATGAGAAACAACGGAGAGGTGCTTATGTTCAAACAGAGGAGAGAAGGCTTTCATTAACAGCTGAGCTTTTCTGAGCTTTCTCTTTTTCCCCAGAGGACTCTCTCTCTAACTCTCTCTCTCTTTCTCTCTCTCTCTCTCTCTCTCTCTCTCCTGTACGCAGTAAGTGTCGAGGACCAGAACAGTGGGCGTGCAATGGAAAGCGCTTTGTCAGGCCGGCTATAGCGGTCTCCTGCCACTGTTTCTTGTGCGCTCGCTCTGTGTGTCACGGTTATTATTAAACTCAGCATTCTCCGGCTTCATGTGTGCTGAGCCGAGATAAGTACAGGTAGAAAGTTACGTAAGGTAGGACTGATTACTGGGAGAATAGTGCTGTTAACCGGCACATTGTAGCTGTAACTCTGTTCGGTTCATGATAAGCGCTAAAAAGGAGCTAGCAGTGCCAGTGTCTCCGGTTTTAGCCCGGCTGCTCGCTTTGTTTAGGCAGCCTGTTATAGAAACGGCTGCAGGCTCATTATGGTAATGTCAGAGAAGTGAGGGGAAAAGAAAAAAGTAAAGCACAGTCAACATTAAGGCTCCCATTTGCATTTTTTAACCGTTAAATTGCAAGGTTTTTTTCTGGACCCGCAATTTTAGCGATTCTGCAGGCATCTGATAGATCGTCAGCTGTTTGCTGAGTTGCAGCCTGAATGACATCGGTCAGCACTATTTCTACCCGAGGAAACCGAGATCCCATCACGATTTCATTATAGTTGTGTTAGAGCACAGTACCGAAACCCTCTGGATTGAATCATAGTACAGATTACCTGCCCTAGGCCCTACACTGTTTTTTAAAGGTATGATACAAAACAGACTTCCAGAGGACAAAGGGACAAAAGGGCACAATAGACATTATTTACAGTATTTACAACATTAATTTGCTGTTTAATAGCCATCAGTCCCATCATTCATAATGTTATGCAGGGTTGTGCACAATTCTGAATTGAAGAATTGTCTCCCTTTCAACTAATGAGTTGGAATTTAAATTGAATGGGCCACATTCCACAGAAATTTGAATTGGGATAACAGGAAGAATAGCATGACTTGCAACTGAAATAAATTCAAAACATGTAATGTTTTCTGGGAAAATAAGTATTTGTCCACCCTTGCCCACAAAAGCTAATTTATTGAATATAATGAATTAATGTAATGAAATTAATTACAAGTTCTCTAAGAAAATCTATTCTTTATGAATATTTAAAAAAAAAAAAAAGTAAAAGTAAAAAAAAGTAAAGTAAACATTCCAACATGCATGACCTCATTATATCGTATGTAATTGGTGTCCAGCATTGATATGAAAATAGTTACTTTAAATTTTTTCAATTTTGTATAGAGATGCCTATTTAGAGGAAAGATATTTTCTCTAATTACTACTGGATCACAATGCAATGGAAAATGGAAGTCAAGAGAGAATTGCATTGTTGGATTTTTGATTCTAGGGCACCTTTAAAATATGTAGTATGCAACAGGGTATAGTGCATGGAGTACATTTTAAAGGTGCCCTAGAATCAAAAATTGAATTTACCTTGGCATAGTTGAATAACAAGAGTTCAGTACATGGAAATGACATACAGTGAGTCTCAAACTCCATTGTTTCCTCCTTCTTGTGTAAATCTCATTTATATATTTAAAAGACCTCCGAAAAAACAGGCGAATCTCAACATAACACCGACTGTTACGTAACAGTCGGGATCATTAATATGTACTCCCCCAATATTTGCATATGCCAGCCCATGTTCAAGGCATTACACAAGGACAGGCAGTATTAACGTCTGGATCGGTGCATAGTTAATGATGCCTCAAAATAGGCAGTTAAAAAAAAAAAACATTTTTAAATCTATGGGGTATTTTGAGCTGAAACTACACAGACACATTCAGGGGACACCTTATACTTATATTACATCTTGTAAAAACTGGTTCTAGGGCACCTTTAATAAATCATATTGGTATTCCAAGCATACAGAAAATTTGCATGCTGTGCACAGTATATAATCCAGAAATAAAGTAGTACACTGTAAAAAAAAAAAATCCCCGTAAAATTTACGGTAAAAAAACAGCAGCTGTGGTTGGCAGAACTTTACTGTAAAAAAATATGGTAGTTTAAAAAAGACTTAGTTTACTGTCTATTTACAGTTCAAAACTGTATAATTTAAAGGTTTATATTGTAATAATTACGGTTCATAACTGTTTATTTTACACACTGTAAAAAAAAATATTTTAAATTTACAGTAAAAAAAAAAGCGCATTTCATTAACTGATACAATGTTAATTCACCAACCTATTGAAGTACTAATATTTGTTTTGTACCTTTGTAATACACTGACAACCACCAAACACAGTGGTGATGAGACACATGATGAATCAAAGATCATCACAAGCAGCTTTTCCACAAGGTGAGAAGGACAGTACTAATATATAGAAGGTGCACACAGTGTCATTCACAAAAACACTAAACACCATTATGTTAACACTCATGAAATGTTAAAAATACAATAAACAACTACATTAGATGTAACATAAAACCCTAATGTACATAACTGATTAGAAAAAACTAAGAAGAAACAGAGTTATTTCAACAAAAATACATCCAATGTAAGCGTCATGCAGGGAATTGTGAATGTCAATATATGTTTTTTTCACTTTCAAAAACAGTATTTTACCGTAAAATTACATTTAATGTACCGTTAGATCTATTATAGTTATTCACCATATATAGTACGGAAACTTTCTATTCCTCTCCCTGCTTTCGGACTCAGCCAGTGTTTGCGTTCATCCAAAACAAGCAAAAGCACAAACAGCATATAGTTTATGTCAGATCCATCAGTTCATTCCTGCACAATTAAACTGACAGACAGAAACAAAAAGTCGTCTAGTTTTGGATCAAAATTTTATGAAACGGAATGTGTAATCTCTTGTATTTTTAGATACTTGAGCTGTTGCATGTCAAGTATCTTCTAGACAGAGAGAGGAACAGAGAGAGGAGGTGTCATTCCCAGATTCCTCTCTCTGCTCCACTTTCGAAGGATTCTGCTTTGACCTCAACATCACTCCACTGTGAGCACGAAGCTAACCGTGAATCCTAAACTCTCTGGAATAATGCATGCTTTTCGTTCCTCGAGCCTTTACTTCTGACGGTCTAATTAAAGAGAGCAGGTTTTAGGAAGGGAGAGGGAAAAGTGAAAAGCTGTCAGGAATGACTCACGCTACGAGGGAAAGAGAGTAATGCAGCCGCAGTCTGAATGAAAGCTCACTGCATTGAAAAGATTGTGTGCAAATATTTGTTTGCAGAATGGAACGTATCAAAAGACACTGATTTGAATAGACAATCAGGCAGCACAACAGAAAACATCAATACTAGCGGGTGACAGCTGAGAGAGTGAGAGGAGAACGAACTGACAATATAGAAAGCAGAGCGCAGACACACACACAGACAACCACACAAATACGTGTTCATTGTATTATGCAAATTGCCCTCTTGGCAAGTCGTCTCCACACGCACCTCCCCGGAGCAGAAGGATCGTCTCATTAAAAACCAACCCAACAAAAGACCTCCCAGTAAGCCAGGCTCTTTTAAATGTTACTTTCAGGTAGCGGTCAAAACCATCGCCTTGGAAACCATGGAAATGTCGCGGACAAGCTGCATACCATGAGGCGGCGTGTGGCCGTCAGCTGGCGCAAACCACACAGCGTGAGGCCGTCGCACACACGCGCTCAATTTCCACACCAGCGGGCGACAGCATCTCAACACAATATCGCCATCCTCTCATGAAGAAAAGAAAACAAATTACACGTCTGCCTGACAGCACCGGAATGCTGGCCGGCCAATAGAATCTCCCTGTTCCATCTCGCCTCATTTGCATAATGTGACACCAGCAATAGGATCCGTCACACAGGCTGCATATCTCCGAAAATGATTCGCCATTGAAAAAACGACAAATGACAATCTCTAAATATAGAAATGAATCATTCTGAATGAAGGTGTTTTGTGTATGTCACATTTGGGCAGTTGTGGCCTAATGGTTACAGAGTGAGACTGGTAACCCAAAGGTTGCGAGTTCGAGTCTCAATACCAACCATAGACTGTAAAAAAAAAAGATGGACGACACACCGTCACTCTCTTCTATTGTAGTAAGTCAAGCCGCTGACATCTTGAGTCTCGAGTCTGCGCATAGTGAACTTGAAGCCCGAGTCCGCGCAGTAGCGAGTGCAAAAAGGAGGTGCGACATCAAGATCCAACCCACACTCCTGCAGAATCGGTTAATAAAGCAGAACAACTCATTATGTCAGTGTGAAATAAATAGTTCTGGAAATGTGAAAGCTCCAATCTCCTCCCGAAGATCCAGAAAAAAGTCAGTTGGTGCTTCAGTGACTGCTTTGTTCAAAGAAGCTATCGATCTCAGCTGTCAATCATGACGTCAAAACCCACGTTTTTATAGCATCGAATAACTAACTAAAAACAAACTTACTTAAAGAATGAACATTTTAACTAACATGAGCGTGATAAAAACTGCCTAAAACGACAGAAGCCATCTTTGGAAAAAAATATTTTGACGTGTAATTTGACTGTTTAGTTTGTCTCACGTCCCATTACATTACATGGAGAGGGCAGAGTTTATGTCCCATACTGCATCCAGCCACCTGGGGGCTATGGAGATGCTTTGGCTTCACTTTTCAGGACTCAATCCTGAGTATGGGTTACCATACTTGGCCTTCACAAGTAACTTTCAGGGGTTCTCAGATGCGGAAGTCGTCATAGGTGGATAAACGTCTATTGTGGTTAACAGAAACTACAAAACTTCCCATTTGTTCCAGTAGCAAAAGCAAAAAAAAATCAATGATAGCGTTTCTATGACTTTCCAAAAGAGGAAAAAAAAATCGAGAGATTGATTACGGTGGTCAGAAGAGAGAGAAATGTCAATTCACTCCTCAATCATTCCTTCGGCCATTGTATTAGAAACACTCTCACAGCAGCGTTAACTAGTTTTCTGTAGTTTAATGCCAAGGTAATATAACAAGGTGTTATGAATGTATATTATTTTTTTTAAATGGAAAAAAAAGAAGCTAGATTTACAATGTCTGTTTATGTTGTTGTTGCAGGCCAGATAAAGCCAGTAAACGTATGGTGTGTTGTTTCTGGTGTGCTGGCCCCACAGGTGGCTCGCGGGGTGTGGGCTTTATTCGCTTTGATAAGAGGATAGAAGCGGAGGAAGCCATCAAGGGTCTGAATGGACAGAAGCCCTCAGGTGCCGCCGAGCCCATTACAGTGAAGTTTGCCAACAACCCCAGCCAGAAGACCAGCCAGGCATTACTGTCGCAGCTGTACCAATCCCCCAACCGCCGCTACCCGGGACCCCTCCACCACCAAGCGCAGAGGTTCAGGTAAATACAGTTAGCCTGCAATAATAATCTGTATCTTTCGTAACTTTCTTTGAAAATCACATCAAAATTGGTGGAACAGAAAAGCAAAATAGATGTCTGGATTATGAAACTGTTACCTGTAGAGCTGAAGTTGTATGTGTCACGTCACCACCGAGGAATAGCTGCTCCCAAAAATCTACAGAAACAAAATGAGATTCAGAAAAGAAACAGAAGCGAAGGACTGATAAGAGACAGTGGGGTTCTGTCGTTCACAATGTCCCTCTGATTTATTTTTCTCATACGCCATCCTCCCCTTCTTTCATTTCACATCTGTTCCTTTCATTTCAGTTCAGCAGGCCAGCAATAACTTCACTCTGGCAGCTAACACCTTTACAGCCTTCGGCAGCGCTTCTCAACCTTTTTAAAGGCGATGTGAAGTAAATTTTCTCTGCCGTACCTCCTCACTACGCATATAGTTAGTCACAGGCAACAATAACAACACCTTTTGATCCTGCCGTTGACTTGCTAGGTCTTTGCTTAAGATCTCCTTTCCTCGGAGGCTAATTCACATTAACTATGAGTCATGTCTTATGAGCTTCGAGCTGGCAAAGCCTGCCAAAACAGATGAGGCCATCTTGCAGTGAAAGTTTGCTGCTTAAAAGCAGCAGATATCAACTCACAATCAAGCTGATATTGAATGTAGTATGAATAGTGTTAGCTTTAGCCATTTAGCTCATTGAAACTTAAATGTTTGCATATGCAAAACAGTATTTGTGCTTTTAGGACAAAAATAATTTATTCTTCCAAAATAGAATCAAAGCAGATTGACACATATTTAGGTAGTTAGCTATAGATGGTTAAACTAGCTTTTTTAATGCAATCTTCACCATGTGTTTTAGAACCACTGTTTATAGGTGCATTACACTAGACTTAAAGCATGCAAACTTAGATTGAATATAGGCAACAGGATATGATGTCGTCTTCCAGGGTACTTGTACAGGAAAAAAAATATGAATGGCACATAATAATATATTATATACACTACCATTCAAACATCAGGGGTCAGTACGATTTTTTTCCTAGGGATGCATTCAGTTAATCAAAAGTGACAGATTTCTAGGTTATACTTTGTTTTAAGGTTTCATTGTTACAGCGTAATTATACATTAATTTACAACATGTACTCACTGTAGTATGGTTTGGAATAGGGTTTGGTTTAAGGTTTGTTGCAAGTAATTATGCATAAATTACTGTTATTATTACAGTAAGTACATATAACATATGTAATAAGGACACTAAAATAAGGTGTTACTGATTTCTATTATTTCAAATAAATGCTGCTCTTCTGAACTTCTATTCAGCAAAGAATCCTGAAATATATTAAGCAGCACTAACTGTTCAACACATAACTAAGAAATGTTTAAGCACCAAATCAGCACATTAGAATGATTTCTGAAGGATCATGTGACACTGAAGACTGGAGTAACGGCTGCTGAAAATTCAGCTTTGCCATCAGAAGATTAAATTACATTATGAAATTTAGTAAAACAGAACAGCTATTATAAATCGTAATAATATTTTATAATATTACTGTTTTGATCAAATAAATGCAGCCTTGGTGAGCATAAGAGACTTCTTTCAAAAACATAAAATAGTACTGACCCCAAACTAGTGTAAATAAATAAAATAATATAATACATAATAAATTTGAAATGTTAAATGATCCACTAAATTTACCAAGAAAAATTCAAACCAGCTTACCATAAACGTTAGTATTTTTTGTATTAAGTGAAAAGGTTTTTTTAATTTGAGACGTTTATAGCTTCTATTGGTCAAACACCTTTTCACTATACAAATCTGCACCTCAGAATTCACCAAAAAGTGCAATACTAAACTTTTACACTCCTGTGTGTTCACAATCATATGAATTGAAGCATATGGAACATGAAGTGTGCAGCTCATGAGAACCATTCAGAATAATTAATAATTCAATTTTATCACAAATATAAAATACTTTGTATGAGTTACAGTTCATGCTGCCTCTAGAAGCATGAACTATCAGTGTGATGTTTACTTAGATCCTTTATTTAGACAAACAGGACTCATCAAGCAATTAGCACTGCACAGCAATACTGATGGCAAAAATCAGTAATTAATTCTTTATACATCACAAGCACTTATTATTGAAGAGATCTGAAAAGGATGCGTTCCATTTGCATGTATTAGTCGGCCTTACAAAGGCCTCATTGTGTTGTGTGTGTGTGTGTTTGAAGAGGAAGTGTGAAAAGCTGTAGGCCGGACCGAGCCAGGTTGAGACACCCCTGCATATATCTAACACATCGCCTTCTCTTGCACCTCAGAGCCCTCTCTCCAATTAACTCATTTACCCACAAAGCAACCTGCCTCCCTAATTGGCTAATTGGCATCTTAATGACTCGACACACTGAATGTCCTCACTTTATATTGGCTGCGTTTTTTCTTCAAGTTCACAGAAGGCAGAGTCACCAACTGTTGACCCACCGCAGAGAGGGAGGGCGAGCATGTGTACGCGTGTGTTTGTCTGGAGAACTTCAGTTTGAAATGTGAGAAAGCAGTAATTAGCCTTGCCAGCCATCTTGCAGCAGCTTTAATAGGAAATGAGACAGGGCTGAGCCGAATGAGGGACGGAGGTCGCAGAGTAGCCAAACAGACGGGAGCCCAAAATGAGAATGACTGACGGAGAAGGAAAATGTAATACACCGGCCCGGTGGGTCGCTGGGGCTAATAGAGAGACCGCAAAAGAAAGAGACAGCAAGAGGAAGAAAGGGCACTCCCAGTTAATGCGGCATTACATCCTGCCTCCAACTTCATTGAAATGTCATTTTATATTAAAGTTTTCAGATAGCTGAAAGATGGCCCCAGACTAATTTCATCCATAACACTAGCATATTATCTGCACGTCTTTCGACACTAAGATTCATTCTTAATATACCATTCTTAATATCTGTTTGTATGATTCATTTACTTCTCTTTTTGAGTTTTGTTTTCAATTTGCTCATATTCCTCTTAATCATTCTTTAATTGTCAGTATAAAAGTACATTACAGCATTGCAATATAGAATCAAAATATAGTCATTCTTTTCAATGACAAAAGTCATTAAAACATATTTAGATTAGTATAAATTTCTATATTACAGTTATATATAATTGTGATATACTATTAGAATATATAATTAGAAAAAAAATATCATTACAATTCAAACCCATCCCACATTGTTTTATAAAAAACAACCAAAAAAACTGATGTATGTATGCATGTATGTGTGTGTGTGTGTGTTTCAAGTAAACCCTACGTTATGGGGACAAAATCCGAAATCATTGTCCTTGTGGGGACATTTTTTGGTCCCCGTGAGGAAAACGGCTTATAAATCATTCTAACTGTTGTTTTTTTGAAAATTTTATGTCTATGAAATGTCCCCATAAATCAAGAAAACCCAATGTGTGTGTGTGTGTGTGTGTGTGAGAGAGAGAGAGAGAGAGAGAGTTAGTGAGTGACTGAGTGACTGAGTGAAATGAAAACAATAATATATGGCCCAATTAACCTGAATAAATTTACGCTCCTGTTTTTGAGTTGTAGCTTCCAAAGGATTCAGGGGCTGAAGCTGTACCTCAGTCCAGCTCCGGGTTATTTGCTGCCAACAACAAAACTAAATTAAATATATTCCCAAAGCATTAAGTTATCATATCATATCATATTACAAAATATTCACACATAAATAAATGCCACTACGTTAAAAAAAACATTTATTATAATTCAGCTCCCCTCCCCACATTGTTTGATAAAAGCAACCAAAAAAAGTCCTTAATTGTTCTTAATTATAGCTTGCAAGTCAACCTATAAAATTTTGTATATGTTAAATAAATGATGTAGTAACTAATATTTCAGGACTGCAGCACTGTTGAAATAAACATCGCTCCTAAACGGGTGGGCATTCAAGTGGCCTCCTGTTACCATTAGTGCTGCTGCAAGTCTGCTGCTCTTTGGTTGTATGATTGACTCTGTGAGATGCCTGATGGGGCAGCACAGTGTAATGGCCCATCGCTAGATGGGCGTCTTCCTTCAGTGAGGCAGGGATGTAGCATTAGTTCCACTGAGTGAGTCAACCATCTGCCTGGCATTAACCCCAGAACCCTCCTTCTCTTTACAGGCTGGACAATTTGCTTAATATGGCCTATGGCGTTAAGAGGTAATTAAAACTTCACCGAATGCCAGATGTCCATGTTGACAGTATGATTTCTGTCCTGTTTTTTCCCTTCTTTTTGAAAATCACATGCATTCAGTTCAAGGTTTTTCCCTTCCCTTTAGTTCTTTTGCTTTACCTCCTTTTTTTAACATGATTATTTTTGATTTCAACCTACCAGTCAGTAGCCCTTAAAAGTAAGTGTAAGTATCTTTTATAATTTGTAGTGTTTGATTATGAATTTTTTATGAGTTCCGTTTTGGTATTTTGTGTTTTATTGTGTGTAGCTCCTGTTTTGAGGCGTGGCTTCCACAGGATTCAGGGGCTGAAGCCGTACCTCCGTCAAGCTCAGGGTTACACACTGCCAACAATTGGACAAAATTATGTATATTCCCAATGCATTAACTCTAACAGCTAAAATGCATGGAGAGATGGAAGGCTCTTATATTTTTCGCTTTGTTTTATTTGTTGGAATGAGCTGGTCTAGAGCGAGACGGAGGGGGTAACAGCTCACCTGGATCCCTGCAGGAAATGTAGTGTTTCACTGCAGGTTTAGGAGCCTCTGATCAGTTGGGTTTGCTCATGTTCTTTTTGCTTTGTGCTGCTGTGGATGTAGTGAAAAGGCTTCTTTTGAACATGTTTTAGTGCTTATGACATTTTGTTGCATATTTAATATCTATTGAAACACCTTGATATCCCTCGAACACCAAAGACTTTAGGCTAAGATGGAGGGAGTAGCATGAAAGGTTGTGCATTGTGCAAGTTTCTTTTCTTTTTTCTTTTTTTTACAGATAGCTCTCTGTAAAGACTAAAGGCTCCGTATTTACTAGATTTCTTCTCTTTCTAGAAAAGTCTGTTGTGTTTCAGAGCTGGCTGATCAGAATGAACCATTCTAATGATTGTTATTAGAAAGAAAACATGATTTTTTTGCAAAAACTGACAAGTAACAGGAAGTGCAACAATAAAACAGGATATGCAAAAAAGCAACGGCGTCTTTCAAAACAGTGGCGAGACGAAAGATTCCTTTTTATTTACACTCGGTGTGATCAGCTGTCAAATAAGCACGTCTGCCTCAAGAGAGGGAAAATTTAGGGGAGATGAAACCGACAGGGGGTTGGGGAGGCGTCGTGCTCACAGAGCTTGCTGTAGAAGGTAATTAATGAACAAAGCCTAGTCTGAAGAAGTGAGCATCACTAGGTGAAGGTGGGCAGCATGGAAGGGTGGGATGGCTCTAGGTCAGTCGCTTGTTGCTATGCAACTCCTCGTCCAACTGTTCGCCTTAGTTCGAACAACAGACAGCGCTCGGCCCTGCCCTAGTAGTCACCAGACACCTTTGTGTCAGCAATACGCTAGTCCGACCCTCACCCGCTTGCCCGCAGATGACTGGCATCCAAATTACCATGAAGCCATATTCGATGAATAATGGCACCGGATTCATTATTTACACAGAAATACCAGCATAATTGAAGTCATGAGATGGTTGCTTGTCACACGGCGCAAAGTGAGCCGACTTACCATTATACCCTTCATTTACATAATGAGACGCAAGCGACAGGACACAAAAGCGAAAGAGAGAGACAGATGTATTGACTCTGCCAGGACGAACAGGCTAAAACGCAGATGAAACGTCTGAGTAATTCTTGGCAGAACAAGAAGCAGGGAATTGGCCGGCCCTGTAGTCCGTGCAGTGCTATCGATCACAGTCACACACTGCGGAGCGGCAGAGGGTGTGGGTGGAATACACTCTGTTCCCCGTGCTAGCTGGCTGAAAAGCACCGCTTCCATTTTCTGCTCGCTGGCAGCTTCCTATCCCCCTCCCCAAACCTTTCGGATTCAAAGACAACGGCAGCGGCGGCAGCAAAGCGGAAATCTCAATTAAAGCACACCCAATAATGCCTATAGTCATTCCTTGAGAGGTGGCACACGAAATGAACCTTTTATCCAATTTACCTTTTATTTAAAGTGGAAATTTCCTTTAAGCGGAAAGGCAATTAAGTGAAATCAACTGAGCATTCAAATCTCTGTATCATGAGGGAGGAAAAAAAAGGGAAGAATGGAAAGATTACAAGGAGAATGAGAGCAGATTTACTCGGTTGCACGTGAAATCTCTGATGAATTTCGAAGGTATTAATGCGCAGAGTTCCTGTAATTTAGTTCCCCAATAGATCAGCGCAGGAAGAGCTCTGCATCTTGGCACCCATGCGCGTGACACTTCTGCGTGGCCCCCCGCAGCCAGCACCGGAGCGCAGCCTTTTCAGTCTGCATTCAAAAAACCCTCCGGTTGCCTTCCGCCTGAAAAAAGGAGCAGATTTTTAGACTCCCAAGTGGTAGATTGAAAAGATGTGGCAATAAGATTGAAGAATCAGTTAGAGGTTTGGCTGGTGGCAGCGTGACTTACGCATCTTCCTCACTCTCTCTCTTGTCCTGCAGGTTCTCCCCCATCACCATCGATAGCATGACCAGTCTAGTAGGGATGAATATCCCCGGTCACACAGGAACGGGCTGGTGCATCTTCGTCTACAACCTGTCCCCGGACTCGGACGAGAGCGTCCTGTGGCAGCTCTTCGGACCGTTCGGTGCCGTCAACAACGTCAAGGTGATCCGCGACTTCAACACCAACAAGTGCAAGGGGTTCGGTTTCGTCACCATGACAAACTACGACGAAGCGGCCATGGCCATCGCCAGTCTGAATGGGTATCGGTTGGGTGACCGTGTCTTGCAAGTGTCTTTCAAGACCAACAAGACCCACAAGTCCTGAACTCCCCTCCCATCACTTGTGTAGCTCCTTACAGCTCCTCTAATACTAAAAACCCACCTCTGCCCACTCAGCTACTCAAAACAGGAACACACCCAACCAACAAACCCACAAAAAAAGAACTGGATATGGCTTATAATATAACTTTGGACCTATAAGCCAATGTTGCCTAAGTATTACAAAATGACAAATTGAGAATATTCATTATTTGGAGACCCTGGAAGTGGTACAGGGATTCTGTTGTATATCTTTTTGAGTTCTCGTGGTTGTCTTTACTTTTTTCTTTTTTTTTCTCTGTAAACAGTAGCAAAACCAGACCGCCCTTATTTTGAAGAAGAAAATGTCCTTCTTTAGATCGAACTCTCTTGGTGTCGATTCAGGATTTTTTCTTTCTTTTTTAAATCCGGATCCACTGTCGTTAGAATAACACCTCCCTGGTAAGAGAACGGGAGGGGGCTCTTTTTAAAAAAAGAAGAAGAAAAAAAATCGGTGATCATTCATTCATTTGTTTTGGTGTAAATTGTTAGAGAACCCCAATGAATTGACAGGGATGAGGCCATCCCTTTTCTCTAATGCAGAAGATGTTTCTAGCATAGTTTTGGTTTTGTACTGCAAACAAAACACACGTCTGTCCTCACGGGGGATTCAGGGGGAAGGGGCGAGGGAAGGGATGGGCTAGCGCTCCTGATGACACGTTGCGTCAAAAAAAAAAAAAACCTACACACACACTGTTGCCAAAGAGAAAATCTCTTTGCTTGAAAATGCGTTTAGAAAAAATGAAAAAATAAAGAGAAAGAAGATCTATTTTTATAAATAATGATTAAAATAATTATTGAAGAATTTTTACAAGAATCTGGATTTGAAAAAAGAGAAAAATATTTTGACTGGCTAATTAGGGACGGGGGGAGGGGTCAGGTGCCACCTTGTCTTGTTCGTTCTGCCGTGGTACTTTTTAGGATCCAAGGTTGTTTGTTTTTCGGGGAGAACCGGATTGGCGATGGAAGAATTTTGTAGATGGAAGAATTTATCAAGGGATGCAAATTCAGGCAGGTAATTTTTCATAGCAGTAATTATTCAACAGCGATACCCAATAGGAGAGGGAGAGGGGTCTTCCCAGGCCGACCACATCTTCACAGTCAAGAGCCCAAAGCAAGGCCACTCATCGTCCACTCATTTACTTTAGACCATCCGTCTTTGGGATATAAGTAATAAAGACACACACACACACGCACACACACACTTCTTTCTCCATTCAGACGACATATACATGGTTACGTTTAATTCGCTATGATTTCGTGATATCGCATTCGAGATGTACTTCCTTTAGCGATCAACAGTAGGTGCTATATTACATGGTTCACATATCTTAAATATCCAACTTTGTTGTTCTTCGTGTTGTTTAGAGAGAAAAAAAAGAAAATTTCGATGTTGGCATTATATTAAGCTGCTGTTTTTCTTCTTTCGTTGACGTTTATTCTTTCGAAATCGTCGTCGTTGGCCGGCGTCTGGTCTGGAGAAACCCCAGATAAACAAATTCGGGCCTTGGCGACGACGTTCCTTTGGCTTGCTTACTTCTAGGTTATTTGCTGAGTGTACAGCGTTTGTCGAAATTCAGCGATAATTAGCTAGTTCTGTTAGTCTAGTATTTGTTTCCTCAAAGGATCTATTACGACTGTGTCTTTCTTTGTTGTGTACAAATAGATGATATATAGTCAACATTTTCTGTTCCAATATCTATATCTATCTGAGTTGTCACTGTTTTTCGTTTGGGATTGTCTTTTTTCATATGAAAACTTTATGAAGTGATGGTTCAGTTACTTAGAAAAACTTGTGAGGAATCCTGTTTAATATGTTGTCATGTCGCTTGTGAAGATAAAGAAAAAAACGCAAAAAAAGTACTGAAAAATTGGATCGATTTATTTGATTTACCGCCGCAGCAAAAGAAATCGAACAAAAAGCTTCTTGAGAAAATCTGTATTTATTTATTGATCGATTGATTGATTGATTGTCTCATTGATTAAATTATTTATTTATCTCGATTATTTATTTATTTACTTGTTCCTTTCTTATGTTGTCTGTGTTTTTGCGTGATTCTGGTACAGGGAGGGGGGGTCTTTCTGAGCTAAAGGGAACAAACGACTAGGGGAGACGCTCTTCCATTAGTCCTGTGCACTGAGAAATTTTAGTACGTTTGTGCTTTGTACCAATATATCAAAATTACAATATAAAAAAATTTAAAAGTCAAAAACGAAAAAAATGTCAAGAGGGTTGGTGAGGCTCTTCCCTTATTAATAGAAACAGTTACTCGCTATGCATAACCTAGCCGATAGTTCAATTTGCTATTGCTTTTTTCTTGTCTTGTTAAACATAAATCTTTAAATCTTTTTCAATAAAGTTTAGTCTTAATAGAATGTTATAACAGTTGTTCTGGTTCAATATAACCTGTGATAAGTTTGTGTAGTTTTAAAAGCCACTTCCCGCCCTCCCTCCACACACTACCGTTGCTTTGTGATTAAACTTTATGCAAAAATGTGGGTCTGAAATGTAGTTTCTCATGGATCTCGACAACGTTCATGTCAGGCTTTGCTGCCCTAATTTGATTGACTGATATGTGTCCATTGTTTTAGTATGATTCATCGACTCATCTGAACTGTAACCTTCATTTAAACCACATTGATACTCCAAAAAAACAAAAACAAACAAAAAAAAAAACACAAAAAAAAGCATTGACTCTGATTGTACTGGTTGAACAAAAATAGCTATAGCAGATAATATTTGATAGATGACACCTGTTATATATTTTCTAAGATATAGTCTATTTTGAGAGGTAAACTTCCTGAATGGAGAGCTCGGCTCTTGTTAAGACCGGTGTGAATGCTGGAGAACGAAAAAACAAAGTCACGTTCATGAGCAGTCTTACATTCCTCCACCTCTAATGCCATCCATCCTCCTCTGCTCCGTCCCTAAGGGGGCGGCGGCGGCGGCACGGCCCTTCTCAAACCCCGCTGCGGCTGGGAGTTTGAATTATGCAACGACCCCAGTAGAATGTTGTTCTGATGTACGAACAAATTTCCTGCATTACGTCCTCCTCTTTTGGTTAATGGCATCACCCTCCGCGTGTCTGAGCGTGGATGACTGCACGGGAGAGCGTCTAGGACGCGCGAGAGTTTGCGGGGGTGTTGGAAACGCGGGGCCGTGCCTCTATAGTGCGTGCCCATATCGCAGTGTCTCTCCCCCTGTAGCGCCTTATAGTGGCAGCCTGCCAATAGGAACCCATCAGCCAGTAGTGTAGGAGGGAAGGCAAAGTGAGGAACAAGGCTCTTGTCATAATTCATTTTCTCCTGAAATGTGTTTGTTTACTATCTGAAAAATCTATAAATCTTTAAAGACAAAAAAAGATGAAAAAAAGAAAAAAAAAAAGTTCACCTGACCAAGCTGGTCTCTCCTACTTACGTTATTACTTATCTATCGATTATTGATTATTGTTACTATGATTAATATTATTCTCATTATCCTTATTCTTATTATGAATCAAATTACTGCGATGAATGACTTCATGTTATCCTTGCTAGTTTAGGTCATTTCTGAAACTGGAAACAAAATATGGAAAAAAATACTTGCTGTAAATGTTTTTTTCTTTTTCATAAAACTGTTGTGTTTGAATTATTTGTACTTTTGAATGTTGGGACAATAAAATAAGGTGTTGAAAGCTGTGTGCTGCCATGTCATGTTCAAAAAAAAAAAAAGAGGTTTGCTCCTTACGTAACACAAGGTGATTTAACTAATACCGACTTACTCCCGTAATATCTGAAATGTACGCAGGAAGTTTCATTTTCTCAAGACCCCGAAGGCACCAAATGTCACTTGAGCTGCAGCTTTTTGATAAGAGTTTGATCAGTTATCGCAATGAGCGTGAATGCCAGTGTTATTACTCACACAAAAGATGAAATTCAGAAAGAGGCACGGAAACTTCCAGTAGGTTATTACATTAAGCATATCCTCTCGCAGGCTGTAATACAAAACAGACAGATGTGATGTAGTGAGACATGAGAGCACAGCGCCCCCTATGTCCTTCCTGGAGAATTAGCTTTCTGTCTTTCAAATACCACATCTCTGCTTTAAATACATGCACATGGTTTTTGTTAATTAAAAAATTGTACTATGATATGATTAAATATGATGATATGAAATTGTATTATACAATTATAAGAACAATATGATTAAAAGGATGTACACTCACATGAGAGGAAGAATCCAGTCATATTAGTCTTCTAGAAAAAGCTGTTTTCTCCTGTGTCCTGGTATTAATAAAAACAGTAATAAATAGTGTTATATAGTTCTTTCAGCTAGTGCTCAAGACATTTTTTTCAAAGTACATCTAAAAGTATATTTAAACAGAACAAGCAAAACAATATAATAACAAACAATCTCAGAGTATAAGGACAAAATAAAATGTCCAAACAAGGAAATCATAACAGAAAAAGAACTGAGGTAGCAAACGGGATCCAGAATTAATATTCGAATGTAGCATTAAAATGAACTGAAAACCAAAGAAACTGATTGCAATGCAGATGTTAGAAAACTTTGAATGATTTTCTTGTCAGAAAGTTAAAGATGTCAAAAAATGATTGAAGTATATAATTTTTAAAGGCCTTATAGACAGATAAACAAACAGATGTTTGAAATATATGACCATGGACCACAAAACCAGTCATAAGGGCAAATGTTTTTGAAATTGAGATTTATGCATCATTATACATAAATAAGCTTTCCATTGATGTATTGTTTGTTAGGATAGAACAATATTTGGCCAAGATACAACTATTAAAAAAACTCTAGAATCTGAGGGTGCAAAAAAATCAAAACATTGAGAAAATCGCCTTTAAAGTTGTCCAAATGAAGTCCTTTGCAATGCATATCCACTCACAAAAATTAATTTTTGATATATTTACGGTAGAAAATTTACAAAATATCTTCATGGAACATGATCTTTACTTAATATCCTGATGATTTTTGGCATAAAGGAAAAATCGATAAAAATTTTTTGCTACAAATATACCTGTGCGACTTATGACTGGTTTTGTGGTCCAGGGTCACATATAGAAATTTGTACTTAAATCTATAAACCAAAGTGGTAAATAATTCCCCAAAATTCCTTTAATTCCAATTAAACTTCCCAGCCACTTCATTTGAAATTCCAACTTAAAATAGTCGAAAAGAACAAATAACAACATAAACAGCTTTTGTTATAAAGCAAAAGCCGTTAGTAAACAAACTTCAAGCATCCACGCCATCAGGTGTCAGTACAAAGTCCAAAATCGATACAACGAAGAACCACATGAAGAAAACTTGAGTGCATCTTTAACTAAAAGGTAAGCAAATATATTTAATTCAGTTATCACCCTTGAAACAAAAAGTACAGACATATTCACCTAACAAACAACATTAGGCATTTATTATGTTAAAATGTGGCGTAGGTTTCATTAAAGTACATTAGTATGGATGTGGGTGCTCTGACTCACCACATGGATGGTTGGCCTCGGTTTGTGGCCTGTGGCATTGGGGTGGGCAGGGCTTAATGGTGGTCTATGTCCTTTGGGTGGGCAGGGCTTGATGCTGAGCTGAAGGGCGAAAGGGACGAGGGGTGTGATAAAGCCATCCGGTCGTTCCAATTCTCTTCACACCGTTAAGGATTTAATGAGGCAAAAGCCCCATGAAAGAAGAGAGTCGGCATCATGAGTCATCCGGCCTCCTCTTTAAAAATTCCTCTACTACCCACAGTCTCCTAACAAAGGCTGGAGATCTGATGCGCCTGATACTGAATGTAACTGATGGGGCTGATATCTTCATTACACGACGGCCTCACCTTGTGAGGTATCTGCTATGGAAAGACATGACAGATGAGTAATGCACACATCCGCCGTTTGATTGCCATCTTCCAGAAACATCTGGCTTGATGCCATGTGTGACAAATTTGCATGTTATGCAATGCAAACTCAATCTCTCACAATCTGACATACATTTGCTCAAAAGATGAGGAGTCACGTCATTCACTATGAAACAACATGAATACATTCAACAGATACACAGATCTCTCTTGAAATTAGCATATGACAGCACACACCTGTAGAACAGGTATCCTTCGTACATTAGTCAGTGCTGAGTATCTAAAGATTAGTGTAGAAAGGTATTAATATAACACTGACATATTTTGGACACATAAGTCACGCTTAAAAAATAGTGGCATCTGCAAACAAATAAAAAGTATAAAAAGTATGCTTGTGCTTTATATATATATTTTTTTTAAATATATTTAAATAATGCTTTGATATTTTGTTGTATAAATGTATATGCTTTATATATTTTAATTATGACTTAAGTGTTCAAATATATATAATATAATATAATTAATATAATGATAGCAAACAAGATTGGCACAAATTAAATATTCTATTTAATTTCACAATATTTACTCAAAATTACTGGGCATTTCCTCCTCTGAATAAAAAAAAACATAAAAAAGTTAATTGCAACATACTTTCTTTAATATTTTTATAACTGCAACTTTATATTTTTAAATTATGTTATGACTTTATATACCACTGCTGCAACTTTATTGCTCATAATTTTCTTGTAATTGTGATTTTTTTTTTACACAATTGCCACATTATATTTCCATTTCATATCTCACAATTGCAACTTTTTTGCAACTATTTCTCATAATTGCAACTATCTTTTACAACTTTTCAACTTTCTATCTTTTTATCTTAAACTTTTCTTAGTTTTATTCATTTTTCTCCAGCATGGAAAGGGGATTACATACAAAATGCACCTAAAATATAATATATCTGTGTAAAAATAACACAAAACAAGTACATCAATCACTGTAGACTGTAGAATTAACAGAAAAGTGAGCTACCACTTCTATTTCACAGCCAAATATTACATGATTAAATAGCCTGGTCCATTTACTGTAAGCTAGCTAATACAAAGTTAATTGAACTACAGTGTACATTTAATAATGACAGAAAAATGCCTTTTACATCACAAACTTTTTATCCATCACTAAAGCAACTTACCGTTTAGTTGTGACTTTCTCACCCCTCTCAATGCTGAGCACTCCATTAACTCTGCCACGAGGAAGAGCTGGGCAGCTGCAGCATTTCTGTGTTGGACAGTCTGCAGTTTGAGTTCCTCTCACAACCAGACACATATGGCCCGCTGGCTTTGCTCTCTCTGTCTTTCTGTCAGACGGCGTGTGGCCGTTTGCCTCCCTGCTAGGCTCTGGGGGTGAGGGAGAGATGGCAGTTTGGGTGGCAGGGCTCCCCTCTGGCTGAGGCCCAGGATCTGCTGCCTGTTTATTAGGAGACAGACGGCATAGGTCTGCTCCACTCGCTTCATTCTTCAGCCTCCGACTAGGCGGCCCACTATCACCAAACTTACTTATCTATCTTTCTCTCTCTCACATACACACACACACACCCCATTCGTTTTCAGTTCTATAAACTTTGCACTCTTTCACTATCCGTTATGATTCTTTTCACTATATATATATATATATATATATATATATATATATATATATATATATATATATCGTAATTTTGATAGTGTACATCGACTAATAGTTTTACATCATCGCGCCACAGGCCCCGCCTACCGACATTCAGTCGCTTACACCGGAAGCGAGCGTAGCGTCAAACGCAAATAGAACTCATTAGAATCACTGACACTGTCTACACTGGATACAGTTACTTTACTCCATGTTCTTGAGTCTGCCGACAAGTTGACAAATGGTAAAGTAAAGTTCGCTTTGACGTGTCCTGTTTAAACAGCTCGTTTGCGACTCTGTAAGAAGGATACCAGTGTCAGGAACAAGTGGATGGTTTATTTAACGGCGTCCTGTGACGTGTCGGAGGATTATATGTTTGTTCAGAGAATTTGACCGCAAATTGTTTTGTAAACGAGGCACAGTGCAATTGAGAGTTTTTAAAGAAACTTTTGCTGACAGATGAAGCAGTCAGCTGTATTGGATCCAACAGCAACTACATCACTAATCATAAGTAAACGATTTCATAATGCTTTGTGTGTAAATGACAGTTTTATATGGATAATGTTTTCAAAATGCTTACCCAAGTGCAATAGCTAGTGGTGTTGATACTATTTCCTATGCAATGACCCTTAGCCAATCATAACAGTGGCCATTTACTGAAAATCCTTAAAGGAGCCGCTCCTTAAAAATGGATCATTTCAGACTGAGCGGCTGTTTACACAACACAGTTTTCAACTAAAACGGAAAACTTTTTATGCGTTTTGGCTGTTCATTTACACGACAACGGTGTTTTGGTGGCCTGAAAATGCAAACTTTTGAAAACGTGTTTCAAAGTGCAAGTTTTTGAAAACGATACCGTTGTCATTTCCGTGTAAACTGCAAAAATGTGAATCTGTGAAAACAGTGACGGCATGCAAATGCGTATTAAGTATTTAGTGTATCTAGGGCTGGGGGATATATCGCATGCAATTGTCACGCGCATTTCGTCAGTAAAGCCGGTTCCCTGATTACCGCTAAATTGCCATCACCTGCTTTCAAATGGAGCGGCATTTAATAGACAGAGCCGTAGTTCACTGATAAGCCACGCAATATCGTGTTCATTATCGAAGTCGATATCTGCGATAATGAACGTGATATTGCGTAGCTTGTCAGTGATCTACGGCTCTGTCTATTAAATGCCGCTCCATTTGAAAGCAGGTGATGGCGATTTAGCGGTAATCAGGTAACCGGCTTTACTGACGAAATGCGCGTGACAATTGCATGCGATATATCCCCCAGCCCTAAGTGTATCCACCTTGTTTTGCAATGCGGAACTAAGGTGTTTTCTGTGGATGTGCGGGACTTCCGATTTATTTGCTGCTACTGTATATGGAAATAACTAAAGAATATCAAAGTGCAGTAAACTGTTAAAATAAGGTGAATAGGCATGCACGTTTGGCACGAGTGCATTGTAAAAGAATGCGTATGTGCAGGCACTTATTCTTTCTTTACAAAGTGACATCTCCAACTACTTGCCTGGCATAAATATAAAATTTTTAGTCATTTTTGTGGATCCGTGTGAACGGGATAGTTTTGATAATGTTGTCATCTTTACAAAGAAAAAACTTCAGTTTTTAGTACATTGTTATCGTGTAAATGTACCCCTGAGGGTCAGAATAAAGGTTGAAAATAATAGTTTTACCACACATTGATTGATGTTTATGAAACTTCAGTGGTGTGTTCGTTATAGGAGTCCGATCACATGGATGTGACTACTGTAAGTCAAAGTTATAGCGCCACCAACTGGCAGCAAGAAGTGTGTCACTTTCAAAATGCATTGAGTTCACTCTGTTATTTTTACCTGATTTGCTTCAAACATCATCAGTATAATATCAATACACAGCAGATGTAGACCTGTGACAGGATTTTTGATATTTTAAATATTGTTGCCATGGCAACGCATCAAACTTTAATAATATTCTTGAGTGTTTTTAAGGCTCTTAACATGCTTCAAATTGCATGAAACTCGACACACACATCAATATTGTCAACCAGTAGACATGGACAAAGGGCGAGGCAACGAATTTATGGCGAGAAAAGGGAAATAGGAAATGTGTTATAATGTCTGCATACATTGATTGATGTTTATGAAACTTCAGCGGTGTGTTCGTTATAGGAGTCTGATCACATGGATGAGACTATTCTGAGTCAAAGTTATAGCGCCACCAACTGGCAGCAAGAAGTGTGTCACTTTCAAAATGCATTGAGTTCACTCTATTATTTTTACCTGATTTGCTCAAGGCACATAATAAAATAATTTTAAAAATCCATGCCATGACCCCTTTAAGCAATCCACCAACTGGTTTAGCTTATTTCTAGTGTGATGTAGACAGAAATGTATATTGCCATTGGGCCTCTTGTTTACATTTTGTGATATTAGTATTTTTAGTGCTATAATGTAAAGATTCAGCTAACTGTGAAAGCTTGACAAATTATTATGGCGAAAATAGAAGACAAAAAAATAGTTTACTTTCTGAACATTCTGAATGGATACAAAGAAACAAACAAACAAAAAAGCAATTTTGGGTTTCTCCACAAATCTGATCAAGCCCTCACCCTCTGTCTGATCTCACCTCAGTTTTTCTCCTTCCGCTCTTTATCTTTCTCTCTGCAAGAGGCTTTGCTCTGGCCAGAAACCCTCTTCACATTCTCCAAGATCAGATTTGAATATCTCTCCTCAGCACTTGCTGTTTTCCACCATCTGTCACATACAACAGTGAAGTCTCTGAGCCAAACCTCCATTCAGAGGCCCATGAATTCTCACTCTGTATTCCAAACACACACACACGTATGCATGCACCGCATACTGGGGCAAGACAGATAGCCTGTTCCTAAATCATTCACACACAGCCAGTCAGCAGAGTTCATGGACCCAGCTGGTTCTGTGCCAATGATGCACACCTGCTACATCTAAGACATTCAACATCAAACTTTCCTCCACTTAATGGAGGTTCTATGGCTGTTCACACACAGACAGAGTTTGGAATTGACAATTACTAATAGGTGCGATTCTCAAACTGTCCTGTACAGTACATTGTACAGCCCACAGGGGTAAATGAATAACTGAAGTCAAGACACTTTTATTCAGCAGTAGTAGTGATTAATGTCTGTGAGTGAACATAGCGATAAAAAAGGAAATAATAAACCATAAAAATCAAATAAAAAGTGACACAATATTATTTAATAAACAAGTCCAATAGAGGCACAAGTTCATCTTTGCAGTAACCATCAGAGGCTGGGGTTTTTTAATTACACAAAACTACACTAAAGTTTGGGGTCAGTAAGATTTTTTTTTTTCCCTTTCCCAAACAAATGAATACTTTTATTCAGCAAAGATGCATTAAATTGATCAAAAGTGACAGTAAGGACATTTATAATGTTACAAAAGATTTATACAGTATTTAAAATAAATGCTGTTCTTTTGAACTTTCCATTCATCAAAGAATCCTGAAAAAAAGGTATCACGGTTTCCACACAAAAAATCTACATTGATAATATTAAGAGAGTTGTTTCTTGAGCACCAAATCAGCATATTAGAATGAGTTCTGAAGGATCATGATAAAGACTGGAGTAATGATGCTGAAAATTCTGCTTTACCATCACTAAATTACATTTTAAAATATAGTACAATAGAAAACCACTTTTTTAAAATTGCAATATTTCTGTTTTTACTGTATGTTTGATCAAATAAATGCTTGGTGAGCATAAGACACTAAAAAACAAACATTAAAAATATATATATATTTCCAATCATGAGAATAATAATGATTAATTTTATTATCTCCTTGATCATAACCCCCCTAAAAACCCAGATATAGACTGTCCTAAACTCATTTCACAGTCGTGTTTAAACGGCTGAATCTTTACAGGTCAAAGTGAACTAGAGATCTTGGTGAAAGTCTCCAAATTGCTGATGAAGCCAGTGTTTAGGAGCACATTCATTTAAAAAGATTTTCCTGAAGATAAAGTTTAACAAAGCTTGAAATTTTAATGTGCTTGTATTCAGCTTGGGCTGTAAATGTGGCCTGTAGTGTAAAGCTGGAGATAACTCTCTCATACCCTGATCTTTTGTCCTACTCTGTGCAATATCCAAACTATCTCCAGAGTAATACCCACTTATTTTTCTATAAGCCTTGGGATTTTATAGACGAATGAAAGAGAAAATATATCTTCCATGCTCTATCGTGATATCGGGTTTTTCATCCAAACAAGGATATTTATTTCTTTATGTTCGCAAATGTGCAGGATTGAAGTGTAAGATGAGATAT
This sequence comes from Megalobrama amblycephala, assembly GCF_018812025.1. Lineage (NCBI taxonomy): Eukaryota > Metazoa > Chordata > Actinopteri > Cypriniformes > Xenocyprididae > Megalobrama > Megalobrama amblycephala. The sequence continues at coordinate 10,787,615 of NC_063055.1, forward strand.
GTGTTGCGAGCAAGCAGGTACATACACATTTGCGCACACACTTGCACACAGCCCTGCTCCTCTTGTTCATGGGTTTCACACCTGTCAACACTGCTAGGCCGGCCCTGAATCCTCTGTCTCAGTTGAGAGTACCATGAATGGGAGACCTCTTGGTAAGGACCAAATATGGCATCAGCTGTCTAAAGTTGCTGCAGGCAAAACATCCAAGAGAAACCCAGAGGCAATGATTAAATAAAGAACGGACCCTGCTGTAAATATCAGAGGAGCCTACAGGTACACACACACAGCCCTGTATCCTGACGCTGCTGTGGCAGGCCTGAGGGGAACCAATCATCAGCCAAGCTTGCGGAGTTCTAAATTAGTCGGGTGTCAGTCACAAAAATAACTTTAATTTGGCCTGTAGTAGACAATGAGAAGAAAAGCAACTGAATAAAGATACAGAGTGTGCATATAGACACACACATACACTGTTCTGGTAGAAGGTTTAAACACACTTGACTAAATTTATATTTCTCATGATCTTTGAAACTTTTTGTTATAAAGACTTTTGCCAAAATGTTTGAAATAAGTTTTGCAGACAAATTGTGCCTGTCCTCTATTCCCTCATCACCGCTGGTCCTGCCCAGCACAAAGACTATCTCATTGCCCTCTATTGAAATTGTGTTGTAATTGCTGATCCCGTTCAGGATACCTGTCCTACCGCCACTTCAACCATTCCTTCAGCCCCATCTCAGCTGGTTCCCATCAACCCCTCGTCTTCTCTCTAAATGCCTTGCTGTGTGGAGAAGCCTTAGGTCTTTTGATCGCCAGCTTCGCCCAAGCGAGTGGACCTGTCGGCTCGGCCTTTGCTCCTCCCTCCCTCAGCTCCACCAGAGACTCTCGACCTTACGGCTCCACCAAGCTCCCTCTTCCCTCCGACTCCACCTCTGTCAGCCGTCACCCTGCCTGCGCCGTGGACTCACGAGCCATCCGCTGTACTCCGTCTCTCCTCAGTCCTCGGGCACTCTGGTCTCACCTCGGACGCTCGTCGTTACGGCTCCGCCTAGGTCTTCAGTGCCGTCAGAGTCGCAAGGTTATGTCTGCTCTCCGTCTGCGCCTGGGGCTCCACAGTCTTCGACTTCATCTCAGTCGGTTGTCCTCTGGATGTCGTGAGCTACAACACCATCATGGCTCCTTCATCTACTCCACAGTGGGCCTGTTTGGATGTAATTAAATACCCCACCCTGGGGTCTTTAATTACAAATATTCATCTTCCTTGTTGTGTGTACTACCACACAGTTATGTATAATTTGAATGTCTTTATGAACTAAATGTTTTCTCATGTCCACTTATACCGCTATTCAAATGTTTGGACACAACTACTAATTTCTTTATTCTAAAATATTTTTAAAGTAGTCATAATAAAGTCATTTCTTTACAAAAATTTACATTTTAATAATAATAAATTTTACATTAAATATTTTTGATCACTGAATAATTCCCATACTTTCATTTCTGTTACTTAATATTTTTGATGACTTTATTATGACTACTTTAAAAATATTTAGATGAAGGAGCCATGATGCTGTTGTAGCTCACGACATCCAGAGGACAACCGACGGAGATGAAGTCGAAGACTGTGGAGCCCCAGGCGCAGACGGAGAGCAGACATAACCTTGCGACTCCGACGGCACTGAAGACCTAGGCGGAGCCATAGCGACGAGCGTCCGAGGTGAGACCAGAGTGCCCGAGGACTGAGGAGAGACGGAGCACAGCGGATGGCTCGTGAGTCCACGGCGCAGGCAGGGTGACGGCTGACAGAGGTGGAGTTGGAGGGAAGAGGGAGCTTGGTGGAGCCGTATGGTCGAGAGTCTCTGGTGGAGCTGAGGGAGGGAGGAGCAAAGGCCGAGCCGACAGGTCCACTCGCTTGGGCGAAGCTGGCGATCAAAAGACATAAGGCTTCTCCACACAGCAAGTCATTTAGAGAGAAGACGAGGGGTTGATGGGAACCAGCTGAGATGGGGCTGAAGGAATGGTTGAAGTGGAGGTAGGACAGGTATCCTGAACGGGATCAGCAATTACAACACAATTTCAATAGAGGGTAATGAGATAGTCTTTGTGCTGGGCAGGACCAGCGGTGATGAGGGAATAGAGGATTCAGGGTTGGGCAGGGTGGGGAGCATTACCTTAGCATCCCAATCTATCAGTCGGTTTTCCGTGTCCAACACTCCCAGTTTAACGGATGTTGCCGGCTCACACCCCTGGTCAGACACCCTGTTATGCTTCAGCTCCTGGATGATGGTTGGCGGTGTCCTTTTCTTGGGCTCTGGCCTACTCATTGCGGCTGGTGGAAGCATCTGCAGGGGGCTCTGCCATCATATCCATCTCTCTGGGTGATGACTGGCTGAACTCTTGGATGGGCTGCATTTCATGTGCTGGAAGGACAGGAGTGGGGCTGGTGTTGTCCTCCTCAGGGCTGACGATGTAATTCAGTCCATTATTCACCAGCACCCACTCCACATATGCAGCAAAATCATCCCAGGGTCCGCTCACTGGAAGTTGGGCCTTCATCTGCTCGCTCAGGCCAGTGTAATATATTTTACAAGCCAGATTGTGGAAGTCCTGAGTATGATCAGTCAGCGAACGGTCCTCCTGCTCCATGCACAGGAGTTTAACTGCGAGTAGGTCCATGTGCGAAAAAGGAAAACAAAACAAAATGCACACACAGGAACAAATGCCGCAACTTCATCTAATCTCGATCCGGTCTTCTGTCAAAACTGTGTGGTAGAACACATGACGAGGAAGATGAAGATTCAAAACGGTCTTTAATTACATCCAAACAGGATATACAAGTAAACTCAGGGTAGCATAGACAAGACCGGACAAACAAACACTGAAAACACAAGAACTTAAAACCTAGGATTAACAAGGAGAAGTAATGAGGACACAGCTGAACTTAATGACTAATCATAATCAATAACCATAGAAACTAAAGAATGGTGGGAAACTAGAACAAAAAAACATGTAACTTAAGATAAACAAACAAAGTCCAAACATAACAGAACAGTGATAATAACCGACCTATACATTTGATACGTAGTCATTAAAATACACACATATGCAAAGAAGGCATGTGTCAGCTGGGACCAGCAGCTTCTCTCACCTTTGGAGCAACCTGTTCTCTCCTGCTGTCACCGCTGTCTGTCCTCCACGCATCACTTCACTTCTGGGTCAACATCAGCACACCTCCCACTCACCTCCAATCAAACACATGCAAACATGCATACACACACATCTAACACCATTCCAGTTAAGTTGTTCTTCAGGTGTGCTATATTAAAGTTGGTCAGGCGCACATCTGCTTGGTTACATTCTCCCAAATATCTTCCTTTGTGTACAGCAGAACAAAGATATTCATACAGGTTTGGGACAACCTGAGGGGGAGTAAATGATGACAGAATTTTCATTTTTGGGTGAACTATCCCTTTAATACTATACAATATTTTTTATCTTAGTTCATTTGAACTTTTATATTTTAAGTTGTATAAATCAATATTACTTAAAGGTGCCCTAGAATTAAAAATTGAATTTATCTTGGCATAGTTAAATAACAAGAGTTCAGTACATGGAAATGACATACAGTGAGTCTCAAACACCATTGTTTCCTCCTTCTTATATAAATCTAATTTGTTTAAAAGACCTCCGACGAACAGGCGAATCTCAACATAACACCGACTGTTACGTAACAGTCGGGATCATTAATATGTACGCCCCCAATATTTGCATATGCCAACTCATGTTCAAGCATTAGACAAGGGCAGGACGTCTGGATGTGCACAGCTGAATCATCAGACTAGGTAAGCAAGCAAGGACAATAGCGAAAAATGGCAGATGGAGCGATAATAACTGACATGATCCACGATATCATGATATTTTTAGTGATATTTGTAAATTGTCTTTCTGTATAATTCATGATCACAACTTCGTTCTTTATAAATCTCTCCAACAGTGTGTAATGTTAGCTTTAGCCACGGAGCACTATCAAACTCATTCAGGATCAAATGTAAACATCCAAATAAATACCATACTTACGCGATTAGACATGCTGCATGACGAACACTTTGTAAAGATCCATTCTGAGGGTTATATTAGCTGTGTGAACTTTGTTTATGCTGTTAAAGGCATTTAAAGGGGCAGCAGCCTAAATCGGCTCATATTTAATGATGCCCCAAAATATCTATGGGGTATTTTGAGCTGAAACTTCACAGACACATTCAGGGGACACCTTAGACGTATATTACATCTTTTAAAAAGATGTTCTATGGCACCTTTAATGTATGAATATATATTTTATATGTATTCATTTCTGACTATAAAATGTTTATAATTACTTATAAAATTCAAGTCACCTTTATTTATATAGTGCTTTATACAATACAGATTGTTTCAAAGCAGCTTTACAGTGATAAGCAATGATGCAAACAGAATTCTGCTGTAAAGCAGCTCTAAAAAGACAGTGTCATTGTTCAGCTGAAGTCAGTTCAATGTTGATTCAGTTCAGTTCAATAACTATGTAAATTTGATCAATTAATGAGTTCAATTCAGCTATAAAGCAGTGATGTCATCATACAGCTCAGTTCTTAAAGAAAATAGTATCAGTGCAGTCAAGTTAATAATACTAATGAATATTAAGTGTCTCCAACTTAGCAAGCCAAAGGTGATAGTGGCAAGGAACCCAAACTCCAGGTGACAGAATGGAGAAAAAAAGAAACCAGGCTCACACTGTAAAAAAGAATTGTTGGTTTAACTTAAAAAAGTAAGTTACCTTGTTGCCTTAAAATTTTGAGTTCATTGAAATTAAAAATTTGAGTTAATTCAATGAAGGCGATTGATTTAATCAACAGAAACTCAAAATATTATGTTATCTGAAACACATTAAGTAAGTTGATTTGACAAAAGAAAAAATGTTGTGATAAATCATGAAAATAATTTTTTACAGTGCAGTCGGTAGACCAGTTCTCCTCTGATCAAATGAACAAACATGATGTGATTATGATTCCAGGCTGCATCACAAGCCAGATTGTGGAATAATATCATTCAAAATATTTCATCCAGCTCCTTCTGCTTGAAGAAAACATTAATTAATACTGTAAAACCATAATAAAATCATATGAGATCCTTCAAACGGTGTAAGAAGCTTCAGAATCTCAGTATAGTCACTAGTGAAGGCTCTGAGACTACTATAAACACCTTGTAACAGCTTTCTCTGCATTCAGTGCCCTGTGAGCAACCGCAGTGGTGTCAGGATATATTCGGATGTATTTAATAGCAGAGGTGGGTGGTTGATGAAGTGGTGGCCATTTTAAGAGATCAGGCCAGAACATTGGTGTGAACAAGCCACTCATGCTTATGAAAAAAAGAGAACAAGAGCAGACGGAAACCTCCGGTCAGCCCCATCATAAGCTCTCGGCTGCCGCTCCATAGGCGAGTGGCCCATGCTCCAGTGCTTTTAAAACACTCTACCCTAGTCGGGCTGAAGAGGGCCGGGCACACACGTGGCTCTCTAGCTGCTGTATTTACAATCAGCTCTCGTTAGCTTTGCACACCAGCTCTCACTGCCTCTCAGCCTGCCGGTCAATTATAATCAAATTGAACGAGCGGCTGAGGAGAGAGTTCAAATCTTGACCCCTCCTGTAGCACTGCCCGGAATCTTGATATGGGTGCTGGATTAAGAACACTACATGCATTGCTGAACAAGAGGATAGTTCGTAGGACGCCGGCATAAAGCAGTGGTTCTCGACTGGAGGGTTGTGACCTACAAATGGGTCACACGTCTGTTCTGATAGGGTCAGCTGAGGGAAAAACAATGGTAAATGCAAATAATAAATACAACTATTCAGTTTTTTAAGTCTATCCCATATCTTTGCACTTCTAATAAAGTTCTATTGATTCTGAGATTTTAACAGTGTGAGTCTTTTTAATAATGAGTCTTTTTGAAGATTAACTTTAAGTGAGTGTTGCTGTAGATGACATCAAAGGTCATCTGAATGAGAAAAAAAAGAAACGAGCATGTACAATTAAAATTCTAATATTAAAAGATACAGATTAATTTAAAATGACCATGTGACACTGAAGACTGCTAAAAAAAATCAGCTTTAAATTGTAATGACATTTCACTATATTACTGTTTTTACTGTATTTTTGATCAAATAAATGTGTCCTTCCCTTACAAAAAATAAGTATATTCAAGTGTGCTATTAGTATACTTCTTTTAAACTAAAATAAGAAAGTATACTTTCAGTCTAATTTTATGTACTTCTCAGAAATATACTTATAATTACACTTAAGTATACTTGACTTATACTGACAGAAAAGTCTATGGCCTATACTTGTACTCAATCTTTTGATTGAGATGTACTTAAAAAGTATAATTAAGTATTCTAAGTTCTGTATACTTGGCTTGTAGTTGTGTTTACTCTTTTGAGTCAGTAGTCTATTTATTTATTTATTTTGCATAGTGTTACATACTGTCTTGTAAAGTTACATTGTTTGAAAATATTGATTTATTAAGAAAACACATACGTTCCTAATTCTGAGTATGTAAATGTTTGTGTAGTCCACTGGTAGTGTGCATAGGAATTTACTTCAAATCCACTTAAAGTACAGTTATTTCAAGTAAAAATTAATACCTAAATAGGAACATGGTAGTATACTTAAAATGCAAAAATAATGTATAACTTGTAAACTATAAGTATGATGTTAAATTCACTTAAAGAACTTAGTATACTTGCAAGATAAATCTACAAAACTAGTAGTTTACTGAGAGTATACTTTAAAGTGTACTTTCTTATACTATAAAAAATGTGCTACAAATATTTAACTAGTAAACTATCAGTATACATTTAAGTTCACTTAGTTGCAGTACAAATGAACACTTAAAATATACTTAAAAGTATACTTAAATATACTTAAAAGTAACTTTGAGTAGAACAAACTTAAATTAGTTCAGTCAAATCAACTTTTATGAGTATTTAGCACTTTCTTTTTCTTTCAAGTTCACAGAACTGATATATTTTAAGTAAACTGAACTATTTAATTGTTTTGAGTTTTATGAACTTATTTCTTTTAATTTAGACAAACTTATGTTTAACTGAAACTGGGCTGTGATTTCTATTTCTCAGCATGCTTTGTCCATGGCACTCGAAAGGGATAGTAAATGAAATTGTTATATAATGCTTTCTTTTTGTGCACGATTAATGTTGAGTGAAGATTTAGTAGTGATTAATGTTTTGTTATGCTAATTGAGAAGAGTTTCTGTTAATGTGGGTTTTTGGAGAGTTACCATCATGCTGACAAGTGGTGTATGCAGATTGGTTTGAGAGCAAGTATGTTAAATGCTATACATTGCTGTATTTATTCAGTATGTGCTATACCATGCTATTGTTAACATGTTAGCAAGTTAGCATTTTCTGAATTAGCTTGTTATAGGTCGTATAAGAAAATATGACCCAAACTACATTAAATACGTGTTTTGTGCAGTGAAATACTGACTGCCGAGACCATCTAAACATATTTAGAAACCAAAATTGTAAAATGTCCTACTCAAACTACATTTGCATATTGTTGGGCCTTTGCGGTTCATGGCAATGTTAATGAATTTAAATGATAGATTTTAAAGGACATCTTTGTTACTTTAAGTGAAACAATTTTGTTACAGTTTGGGTCACCAATACTTCACTAAATAGCAACTGAGAACCACCGACATACACTATCAGCCCAAAAACACATTCTCTTAATATTGCAGGGTACGTACAGGGTTTCATCAGCCGTCAACTACACAAGTGTGGTTCTGAAAACATCTGGAGCATTCAAGAACCCATTTTCTTTGGAGCGACATCGGTGTCGAATCATTCAGAGCTCTGTACAGCTGGAGGGCTGAGCTGGTATTGACATGGCTGCTGTTACTTACAAAAGAAAACGCTTCTCTTGCATTCAGTGGAGCATCAGGCTCCTGTGCCGTTAACGCTGAGCGCAGAGTATCTCATTCAGACCTTCACTTCAGCTCATGCCTTGCAAATGTAATCAAGATCCATTCGCTCGCTCGCTCGCTACTTCCTGCGCATATACTGACACATACGTGCAGAATCCAACAGCCGATATATCATCACACCTCAGCCGTCTTCGTAAGACAAATGGAGATACAGGGAGCAGTGAAAAAGTGCTGGAAGAAGTGTGTTAAAACAAGAGGGATGTGACTTTTTATGTTGGGAAGAGAGTTAGAATAAGGAACCGGCATTAAAAATTCCTCATGAGAGATTTTTCTTCATTCTTTTTTACCTCAGTATCCCTGAGTCTGGAAGGCATTTGGATCCAGTTCAAGCATGCACAGCGGCCCGTTTTACATGCATGCACACATACACACACACACTCCTTTACAAATGGCAGGTGGAATTCTGCATGCATGGCTGGGCCTCTTGGCTGCAGCAGCGGTTGCTAGGCGACAGCAGAGGGGAGCTGACATTAGGAAAGCAAATTGACCACAGGAGGGCTAATCTAGCATGAAACAGCATCTGGCCAGCCACTCTCCATCACTGGGCCCCTGTCGGGGGGTGGGACACACCCAGCTACCCCAGAATGCTAAACCCTCTGTCAGCGAGCAGTGAAAGAGTCCTACCATACCACGTGATCAGAAACCATACTGGGCCACGTGTCGATGCTCCATTGCTAAACAGAGGCTTTCTGGACCAGGGATTCTCAGACCCGGATGATTTGAGTTTACAGTTTGTTGCTTCAAGCTGTGCAGCACAGCTGATATGAGTCTGAATTTGTTGTGCCTGGCAGTAGAGAGCGGTTACAGTCTGTATGTGTATTCGGGTTACAGACATCATAACTGTTTCATTCTGTCATTTATCTAAATCAAATCCAGATGGGATGTTTAAAGTGCCCCTATTATGGATTTTTGAAAATTACCGTTCATGTAGTGTATAACACAGCTCTAAGTGAATGAAAACATCCTGCAAAGTTTTAAATCTGAAAGTGCAACATATATTAAGTTATTGTCTCTCAAAAGTAAGAGTTGACTCTGAATCAATTAAACGAGTCGTTTGTAAAACAAATCTTAAGCCGTTTCGTTGTGACGTCACAATGAAACATTAGCATATTGCTCGCCCACTTATTACGCGCGTAGACACCAGGGAAATCTTGAAACCCAAACCTTGTGCTGTGTGTTCCCATCATTTTACTGACGACTGCTTCTTCAACCTAAATGTGTTCAACAAGAGATTCGCAGGCCGGTTGTTATTGAAGGATGGGTCAGTACCCAGTTTATTTGGACAACCTCACAACCTGTAAATACGATAAATAATTGTTGCCACGTTTGACAGACTGTATGTTTTGTAGGAAAGAATGTAATTATAATTCTCACAGAGAAAATAATTTAAAATAGTTAAAGGTGCCATCGAATTGAAAATTGAATTTACCTCGGCATAGTTGAATAAAAGATAATAAAAGAGTTCAGTACATGGAAATGACATACAGTGAGTCTCAAACTCCATTGTTTCCTCCTTCTTATATAAATCTCATTTGTTTAAAAGACCTCCAAAGAACAGGCGAATCTCAACATAACACTGTGTACGCCCCCAATATTTGCATATGCCAGCTCATGTTCAAGGCATTACACAAGGGCAGCCAGTATTAACGTCTGGATGTGCACAGCTGAATCATCAGACTAGGTAAGCAAGCAAGGACAATAGCGAAAAATGGCAGATGGAGCGATAATAACTGACATGATCCATGATTACATGATATTTTTAGTGATATTTGTAAATTGTCTTTCTAAATGTTTTGTTAGCATGTTGCTAATGTACTGTTAAATGTGGTTAAAGTTACCATCGTTTATTACTGTATTCACGAAGACAAGAGCCGTCTCTATTTTCATTTTTAAACTAAAATTTAAAAAAAATTGCAGTCTGTATAATTCATAAACACAACTTCATTTTTTATAAATCTCTCCAACAGTGTAGCATTAGCCGTTAGCCACGGAGCACTATCAAACTCATTTAGAATCAAATATAAACATCCAAATAAATAAGATTACTTACACGATTAGACATGCTGCATGACAAACACTTTGTAAAGATCCATTTTGAGGGTTATGTTAGCTGTGTGAACTTTGTTTATGCAATGATAGAGTTGAGAGCTCTGGGGGGGGGGCGGAGAGCACAAGCAATTAAAGGGGCAGCAGCCCTGAATCAGTGCATTTCTAATTATGCCCCAAAATAGGCAGTTAAAAAATTATTTTAAAAAAATCTATGGGGTATTTTGAGCTGAAACTTCACAGACACATTCAGGGAACACTTTAGACTTATATTACATCTTGTAAAAAAACATTTGATGGCACCTTTAAGTTTTTAAGGAGCCAAGATATAAAACTCCCCCTAAACAAAAAGACTCACCTGTTCTGATGTGCAATCCAACTGAAGCAGCACAAGTCTATATGTCCTCAAGTAAAAAAATAAAAATCTTCTAGACAAATATGCATTTAGCAAGGACTAAAATCCAGTGTCTAACATCCACACGGTTCTTGGTTTCAGTTCAATGGCCTAAGTAGAGTAATGCTACTGGACTGAAACCCTTATATGGTTCAGTCCGAACATGTCAGTGACGTCTCCGCGTCCAAATTCTGAGCCAGCATGTATAAATACGTATTTAGCCTAGTTGTGTGTGTTGTGTACGCTCAGCGCAGCTTGTAGGTCTCCGGCTAACCAGCTAACAGCAAAATGTGTTCACTCGCAATTGTCTAGAAATGTGTCAAATGTTTTTTGTTCTTACCGGAGTTATGATAAAGAATAGATCAATACGTTGGTGTACAACTGCAGTGCTTTATCAATACGTTTCTGCGTTGGGCTAACGCATATACCATGACTGTTTGGGTATTTACCACTGAGCTGTGAGCTAGGTTCGCTAACATAAACACAAAACAACTTAATTCCTCTCTGAGTCTTTATTTTTAGAACAGAGCAGAGCACAATCATTATTAGAATATAATGTAAGTGATGCAAGCACTGTATTGTACACCGTGTTAACCAGCATAAGTCATCTGACCAATCACCGCAGATTAGCCTCACGCAAACAAGTGGTTCGGCAAAAGGAATTGTTGAGCGAATCGTTTAGGAGTCGTTGAGCAAATAAGGTAAAAAAAAATATGCATATTATAAGACAATTAAAGTGTTTTTTGAGCTTGCATGCTTTTAAACCTGTTGTTGGGGACTTTAAAATTCCATAATAGGGGCACTTTAACAAAATTAACACTCAAATGGTTTCTGTATTCTGGGGATACACACATTTCAGGACATGGCATCATATCATATGGCATCATCTTAATGTTCATATCTTCTACAAGTTTTTTTTAAGAGATACATAAGCAATACTTTCAAATGAAACATAATTATTTGAGTTAAAATGTTTTGGAAAATAGCAGTAAATTAAATTCTCTGAGGTATTTCATGTCCCTTTCCATTTAAAGGTTAAAGTCATTTGTGGAATTTAATTATCTAAGCTCAACAAGTATGAAATATTGGGAAATAATATGAAAAATATGAAGCAATTTGCACATATATTCTGCTACATGAGTTGTCCAAATGAATTACTGAACCCAACATATTTTTCTTTCCTTAGACTGTAACTCAGTTATCTCAGTTAATTCAGTTATTGAATCTATTGACAGCCCTGGTGTATGTTCTATAATTAAAGTATGCAAACATTCCTCCAACATTTACACATTTTTATTCTGTGTAAGTCAGATTTGAGCCCCAGTATTTGTCTCTGTTTTGCACATATTTACACCTAAACACCTAAATTAAGTTCCCAATCAACATTCTTTTGCCACATTTTTTTACATTTACATCTTTGCCTTTGCATCAAATACCCTTTAACGAAATAATAAATATTACAATACTAAACATTTAATCTCAGTTTAATCTTTAAAACATTAAATTTTTTTAGTTGGGTTCGGCAATTCCTTTGGGCTATATGTCAAGTTTAGGCTTACAACCAAGGTTGCTTACACAACATAACTTATGGGTAGGTTTAGGGGTCGGGATATGGTTAGGACTACATTTTCAAACAGGAATGCTGTTCCAGGATCAACAAAATATGTTGATCCAGGAATATGTCTTACTTGGCAAAATCAGTGACCATATACATACATACATGGTACATTTAGGCAACAGGACTTGTTGCGCGCGCGCACACACACACACACACACACACACACACACACACACACACACACACACACACAAACAGATTCAGTGCAAATAACGTCACCATGGTGATATATTTAAATCAGCATCAACTATCTAATACAAATTGTTTTCAAATGTTTTCAAGACATGCATACCATATATGATAAATGCAGCACTTGCCGGATTTGTGACAGCTCCATGAACTTAAAGGCACAAAATGAACGATTTTTGAATTAAAATATCCAAAAACCGCCAGAACAGTGTTATATATTTTGTTGACTTGTGTACTTACATTATCCCAAATGTTTCCAAGAATGTTTAAATCCAGAGAAATAAGCAATTTTAACCAGGACTGTGTGTCGCCTATCAATGACATAATACCCGCAATTTATCCTCCATTTTCCGGTATTTTGTGGAAACCATGGAAACAACAAAGACGTTTTAATATTGTAAGGGTGGACCTCCTACAGGGGTTCAGGCTGTAGGGTTGCCGAGCGACTAAAGAAACATTATCAGCAAGATGGTAGAAAATTGTACATTTCTTGTCTATTACCACCCACTGCAACTTATACCAACAACGGAAATAAGTGCAGTTATTATAACAAAATATGTGGGAGAGCGTTGCTATAGTGTGACAATATTGTATTGCAATAGGGAGCACTTCAATGTTAATACTAAATCAACTAGTTAGCGCAAATAATTTGTAATTGAAAGGGTTTAAAGGGATAGTTCACCCAAAAATGAAAATTCGATGTTTATCTGCTTACCCCCAGGGCATCCAAGATGTAGGTGACTTTTTTTCTTCAGTCGAACGCAAATTATGATTTTTAACTGCAACCGCTGCCGTCTGTCAGTCAAATAATAGGAGTGATTGGGAACTTGAACAAAAAACTCGAAAAAACTTCCATAGACAAATCCAAATTAAACCCTGCGGCTCGTGACGACACATTGATGTCCTAAGACACGAAAAGATCGGTTTGTGCGAGAAACCGAACAGTATTTATATAATTTTTTACCTCTAATACACCACTATGTCCAATTCCGTTCAGCTTCCGGTTAGTGAGGTCTGATCGCGCTCTGACAACGGAAGTGATGTCTCGCGCTCATTGAAGTATATGGGCGAGACATCACTTCCATCATAAGAACGCGTTTTGACCTCACTAACAGGATGCTGAACGAAGTTGGACATAGTGGTGTATTAGAGGTAAAAAATTATATAAATAATATTCGGTTTCTCACACAAACCGATCGTTTCGTGTCTTAAGACATCAATGTGTCGTCACGAGCTGCAGGGTTTAATTTGGATTTGTCTAAGCAAGTTTTATTTACTGTTATAGTTGAAGTTCCCATCCACTGCTATTTTTTGACTAACAGACGGCAGCGGTTGCAGTTAAAAATCATAATTTGCGTTCGACTGAAGAAACAAATTCACCTACATCTTGGATGCACTGGGGGTAAGCAGATAAACATTGAATTTTTCATTTTTGGGTGAACTATCCCTTTAATGGCAATATCTGACTATGGTTACACTTAAAATAATTACAAAATAGATGTATGAGATGATAAAATCATATACCATTAATCGTAGCCAGCATGTATGTAAAACGTTAACTGAGAGATAGAGAGAGAGTGAAAGAGAGAGAGAGAGAGGGCCAGAGAGTGCCCAAGAAAAGCCAAGAATCCAAGAGACAGAGCAACAGTTACAATCTTCTTTTATCCCTTCCTTGACCACGTGACTGAAACCCAAATGTGAGACATTCAAACTGACCAGTCAGAAGATTAAAACTTTCTCCACTGTACTAAAGGTGTGACAATTTGTAGACCCCCGATGTACACACATCTTGGCCTACAGGGCTTGATCACTATCAACTAGGGTGGCCATACGTCCGGATTTTGGCCGGACAGTCCGGATTTTAAGCCCCCTGTCCGGCGCAGCCTCAAGCTGGACACTCATTTGTCCTCCTTTTTGGAGTTGCGCTGAATCATCCTAAAAAAAAAAACCCGCTCTAGAATCTTTATTAGGACGCAGCAGCATAACGTCTAATGCTGTAAGATCTCTGGTCAAACAGACGATTGGCTGAAAGCGGTGTCAAATAAATATATGATATATCATTGGTTAAAAACGCAAACAAGCCTGCTGGCTACATCATATCATCACGTTTTGTTTATGTATTTCTGTTATTTCCAGAAGTCCATAAATGTTATGTTTTCTGGCACTATGCCAGTCTGCCAGATTATTTTGTTTATTTATTTAATTATTTTATTTCCAGAAGTTCAGAAATTTTATGTTTTCAGGCACTGTGCACTTTTTTGAAACAGACATCACAATGTCTTGAATAAATACAAATACTGTGAACAAACACTTTTTTGCCTCTTCTGTTACACATAGGTCTACATCAAATTGTCCAGCAATGAATAGAGTAGGCCTAGGCTTTTTCAGAATCACTGCATCATGATACCATCGATATAATGAACAAAATTGTATTACGAGTACATTGTAGCTGCGAGTACACCAGAGTCCTGTGCAATTATTCTTGCCTCACTAAATGCCGCAAAGTGTCCTCCTTTTTGGTGTTATGGAAATGGCCACCCTACTATCAACACATTTGTGTCTTCCAAATGGCCCTTGCAGCAAGAGAGAGGGGGTTGAAACAGTAAAGCAAATGTCTTTGTTCATTTTAAAATATCTTTAGATATTTTCAATCTTACAATATATTATGTGTTTGATTAGACAGGTGAGAAACTGTTTGGATACGTTCATCAACAGAAAACTAATCATTATATAGCTCAACACAGTAACACAGTCTTATTGTTTAAATCTAATTTTCTCGATTTACCACGAGTACCATGTTTTACCATGACTAATATCGATCTATTGCAGTGCGCAACAAGTGTCTCATAGCAACCGCCGAGCGAACGCACAGAGTAGCATTATAACAACTTTCAGCCACACCCTGCTTCATACTACAGTAATGTTAATAAATCTTAATTACATTAGCTCATCTATGAATATCATTTCTGACAACACCTCCCATGATTCCGCAAAATCAAGGTGTCATCAAGCTACACCTTTTTTTGAATAAGTGACTTCTAGAGGCGAAAACATACATAGTGTGCCTCTAAACACTCTCACAGAGACCCTGGGCCATCCTTACTGTTGAGAGAAAACTGATTGTCTGTTTTTGACACAAAATATAAGCCATTCAATATAATCAAAAACTGTATTTAAAAAAAAACTAGTGGCTCTATATGTGTGTGTGTGTGTGTGTGTGTGTATATATGCATACAGGAGTGGACAGGTTAATTTGGGCATCCCAAAAAGTATGTGTGAATCTGCCTTTTTTGTTACAAGTGATTATTGGTGTAGTAAGAGCGTGCACGCATGTGTGTGTGTCTGAGTGGCTAAGGACTGCACTCTGAGCCAGAGAGCTCACACAGTTCATAGACAGAGAGAAAGAGAGGGAGGAGAAGGCAAGCTCTAATGAGGGACTAGCTCTACCTCCATGACAAAACAACTCACTGTAATGATGTGGTGGGCTTCCCTGGCTGCTCCTGCTGGGTAGGGGGTCTCCTTCCAGTCAAAACACAGCCTGGATAATCACAGGTCATCACACCAACGCCCCACAGCCTAACAAAGCTCTCCAATCAGCCTCCCATTACCTCTATTAAAGGCCTTCTGTAATAACATTAGACAACGTCTCTGAGCCTTATCTGCTCGGCTTTGCATATCCAATAATTACAGCACAAGGGAGTGGAGGGGGCAACAATGTTTTAAGAGCACTGTTGGGTCAGTACGGTTACATAATTTTGTTTTACCAGCACAATGCAAAGTTCAAGACTTAGGCATATAGGCAAACTAAAGTGTCAATTACTAGCTTTTGAAAACATTCCAGGATTATTCTCCTTACAGTGGATTTCAATGGCTACCAACAGGTTGAAGGTCAAAATTACAGTTTCAGTCCAGCTTCAAGGGCTTTAAACGATACCAGATGAGTAATAAGGGTCTTATCTAGCGAATCGATCGGTCATTTTCGAAAAAAATACAACCGTTTATGCTTTATAAACAAAATATCGCCTTGAACGTACTTTCCGCTTCCGCATTCTTCATAACGCTTACGCTGAATGTCCTACGCCTTCCCTATTCAAGTTACGGAAAAAAACAAAACTGGCGCCGCGTTCGTTCCGTTATGCTGTGTTCACACCAAACGTGAATAGAGCATCTGGCGCGAATGATTTCAATGTTAAGTCAATGTAAAGACGCGTTTACGCGCGTCTGGAGGTCTCGCGGCGCGAATGAGGCGTTTAGCGCGGCGCGGAAGACGCAAACTTTTGGTGTGAACGCAGCATAAGTAGAATAGAGGGTATGCACGTGACGTCACCGTCGACCGTTACGACTGCGGTCACGCTCACTGAGTGGCAAAAGACTGAGCGGCAGCATTGGTTTTCAGCGTGAATGTCGCGAAAAACACACAAAACACAATCAAAATGGGAAAGAGCTTTGTGATTGACTGTGCAAATATCTTTGACACAAAACCTGAGGTATATATTTAAAAACTGCAGAAAGCAACAGGGAAAAAAGCAAATGGATCACTGCAATTCACAGAAACAGTGGACTCCAGGCAGAGAAACATGGATTTGCAGTTATCATTTTGTGTCAAATTGTTGGATTCTGAGGTAAAATCATACCGTATATATTGTATTGTTATATATTATGTTGACAACTCATCAATTAAATATTTCCCATCTTATATTCTGCATAATTGGGTGTTTTTCAATAAACAACACTGACAAAAACTATAGGCCTACTATAAAAACTATATATGTTTTAGGGCTGGACAATATTACGATATAACTTTGATATAAGTGATTATGCGGATTTAAACCTACCGATATTGTAGTTATATAAAATATTCACAGGCATATTTGCTTTATGTGTCTCCCCGCCGTCGAAATCAGGCACATATAAATGTCAGGAAACACGATTCCAGTCTGCATGTCAATATCCAAGGATTAGGTTTATTTGACAAGTTGTAAGGAACACATTCAATTCCAACCTTTAGCGTAATTCGTTTGTTTTACTCGCGTTTTCGCAGTTTCCTCTGTTAAATCCAGTCACGCAGCAGGTTCTTTTGCCACTCAGTCCAGCTGAGGGAGCGCGCTTTCGGCGGGAAAGTGACGTCGATGCATACCCTCTATCCGGTTGTTAAGTCTGACGTCACGCGGCAGCGCTTCCGGGTCCTAACGCTCTATTTCATACCATAAGAAAACAACAAATGGTGCTGATATACACACACGATGTGGTGTAATACTTCCAAAAAAAGTATAATCATAACCTTTATCTCCATACCAAAATTCCAGATGGCCAGACAATGATTCATCTTTTATAAATCATTAAAATATTAATGTCTGTGACACTGTGAGCACGGAGACTGTTGTGTACACTGTAAGTATTTTAAATGTTTAACTTTTTTTAAATGTTTGATGTTTAATATGAATAAATAGCGCTCATAAACGGCCGTCGATGGCATTCTCAAGTGAAACGAGTCGAGGCTTGGACCCGGAAACGGCGTTCCTTACGTCACGACTTAACAAGCGGATAGGGAAGGCGTAGGACATTCAGCGTAAGCATTATGAAGAATGCGGAAGCGGAAAGTACGTTCAAGGCGCTATTTTGTTTATAAAGCATAAACGGTTGTATTTTTTCAAAAATGACCGATCGATTCACTAGATAAGACCCTTATTACTCATCTGGTATCGTTTAAAGCCCTTGAAGCTGCACTGAAACTATAATTTTGACCTTCAACCTGTTGGTAGCCATTGAAATCCACTATAAGGAGAATAATCCTGGAATGTTTTCCTCAAAAACCTTCATTTCTTTTCGACTGACGAAAGAAAGACATGAACATCTTGGATGACATGGGGGTGAGTAAATTTATCAGGAAAAGTGTATTTAAAAGCTGACTATTCCTTTAAGAACAAAATAATGTTAACCACAGGCTTTGTTTTATTTTTTAAAAAAATCCAAAACTGCTATTCTAAGAACAATAATGGAGCCAATCAGTATCAGTAAGACCAGCCTCTGTTACACTACGATTCTAAATTTTATAATGCTTTAGATTCTGCCCAAAGCACATTATTCTGGCCATAACTACTACATTGCATCAGCAACATTAATGAAACTGTGAGCTGAAATGAGGAGAACCTGCCAAACGGGAGTTATACTTAGAGTAACAACCTGTCAATAAAACAACAGGACTCACCGCTGACGCTGTCTTCTGAGGACAAAGCGGATCTCCAAGCCCAGATCGGTACTGACAGGATCCACTGGGCGTCTCACTTCATGAGGTTTCGGTGCTGCAGATGACTAGATGTTTGGAGTAGTATGAATAGTGTAGTATGAATGAAGCACTATTTGCTGAGCCTTGAAAATGTGTTTGGTGAAATTTGATTTCATTTACATTACATTTATTCATTTAGCATCTGCTAAGTGAATTAATGTAACGTAAATGAAATCAGAAATGTAACACATGAATAATAATTAAATATGTATTTTATTAATGGCATTTAGTAGAAATAATAGCATTTATATATGCATCTGTCCGATTAGACAAAGGATTAAATCATTTAAAAACGTGATAGAGATCATTTCAAATCCTACTAGCACATTTGTCTTTTCATAATTCAAAACCTTGTGATATTAGGCAGAATAAGACCAAGCTGCAGAGATGGAAAAGACTAAAAATTGAAATTTATGTTTTAAATGATTTTCATTGGTCTTTGACCACCATAATATATTCTTGTACAAAGTCCTCAATTTACAGCAATTACTGTCGTTTGACAATTTTTCCTATGCCTTCATTACAAAAGACATCCTTTAGACTATATTCAAATCATATCTGATTTAATTAAGCTGTCTCACATGCGCATCAGATTATTACATTTAAATCACAGATAACTCATTCTCTGCATGAAGTATTAAGTTGTTTTTATGCCTTGCTGACAGTTTTTCATTGTTCTCATATCAAAAACAATGGAAAATTAATGTCAATCACAATTTACCTTTCAAGGGTTTAATTAATTGAAATACTGGAAACAAAATGTAAATCTTTCATCTATTATCCAGAGAAAAGTTCTTTATTTTCCCACCATAAACTCTTTGTTCTTTTGAAGTTCTCTAAACAATGGCATACATGGAAAACAGCAGAAAAGTGCTAAAGAAATAATTGAGCCAAAAATGAAAATTCTGTCAAATATTAGTCATCCTCATGCTCTTTTGAACCTGTATGGATTTCTATTTTCAGTGCAACACAAAAGGAGAAATTCTAAAAACTGTACAGGTCAATCGTTTCCATTAAATTACAATTAATGAGGACCTAAGCTTTCAAGCTACAAAAAGACCAGATCTGCTCTGGAAAATACTGAATTTCGAATGACATGAGGGTGAGAAACATTTAAATTTTTTGCTGAACTGTCCCTTTAATGAAAAGTTGTCAGACTTTCCAAGAGTCTGCAGGGATATCTATTATCAAAATAGTTATTAAGACTACATTCTTGAGCTCTCTGCTTTCCATTCATTAACCTGCAGCACCCACCTGAGAATGTGAGAGGATGCCACACCCCCTTTAAAGGGATAGTTCACCCAAAAATGAAAATTCTGTCATCATTTCCTCACCCTCAAGTTGTTCCAAACCTGTATGAGTTTCTTTCTTCTGTTGAACACAAAAGAAGATATTTTGAAGAATGTTGGTAACCAGATAGCACCGGAGGAACCTTTTCATAGTTCCTAGAACTATCGGCTGAAGTACCTGGATTTTTCCGTGTTTGCACTGCAGGAACTAAGAACAATTTTAGTTCTAGGAACTCTTTTTGGGGGAACTAAATTAGCTCCTTCTTCCATAGTATTTTTTTTTTCTTACTATGGAAGTCAATGGCTATTGTCAACTGTCTGGTTGGCCCCTTTAACTGAGCAAACAGGTGAGTCATACCCTCTTGATCAGACCCATGTGATGCTGACTGACTGTGAATCCTATTCTTGTGCATGCAGACTTAGTCAAATGTTCCACGTTTGTGTTATGGCAGTGACGGCAGAGCTTTGGTTTTGATTCTCCACTCGTTGAACGTCATGTAGATTGACCTTGCTAATGCCAGGCTTGTAGGGGAATCACTACACAGCTTGTTACTAAAGCATTTGGTCTCATTAAACACACACTAATTAATGATTAACATCAAATCATGTTTGAAGGCCATGTTATAATCCCTTGAGGGGAGTGAGGAGGCTGCGCAACATTCTGAAATATCTCTTCAAAAAAAAAAAAAAAACATCACACAGAGATGGAAACTCAAGCTCGAGAAATCAGTCTCATGAAAGTTCGTAAATAAACTGTCTTGAGACTCGACTTTAACACTATTTGGAAGGAATTAGATTTCTAAATGCTATTTGAGGGACAATTATTAGCACAGGATGTCACATAAGTCATGTGCTCAATGCATACATCACAAAGCCCATTTTAAAGAAATAATTTAGTAAAATACTATTATCATCATGTATATAATGACCAAGAAGGAATTGATTAAGGAGAAGATCATACCATATGCTGCTACTCCATTGGCAGTTTCCATGATCGGACTCTCCTTACTGATTCTCTTTTTAAATCGGATGAGATGCCAGCAGAACTTGAAACACCAAATGTTACTTTTACCCAGAGAGTTGGCAAAAATGTTTCAGTCTATAATGAAAGTTCAGGTAAATAAATAAATAACCAAATTCATAAAAGAAAAAATAAATTGCTGAGTTCGGAACCACATACTAGCATACTATTCTTACTATTTCTGCCATAGAAAGATGTGATAATACAAATACAAATTTACCTGGCATCTTCTTACAAAACTAATCCATCCAAATAGGTCTTCAGACACCAAATTAGAGACTAGTGAACACCATGCACCTCTTTATTCAACAGCAGTGCTTCAGCTCCATAGTTCCAAATAGTTTAATGACCTACAGACATTGATGTGCAGACAAGCATGCATTCTGTATTTTAAAAACTGCTTGTAGCTCAAACAGTAGATGTATAATCAAATGTATACTTTGAATTCAATGTCACCTTGGATAAATTGCTAATAAATATGCAAAATGCTAATACAACAGAATTATACAATGATAAGGACATGAAGAAAAACAGATTTGGGTTACCATAGTTACCCATTCATTTACTATGGGGAAAACAAAGAGAAATATCCTATTGTGTGCACAATCTGCACATGCAACCTGAAACCTGCAATATGTTTAACTAAAGGGAGCTGACTTTACTCATAACAAAAGACCTTGTGAACATTCTGCTGAACTGAACAATCAAAAAGCATGTGCAAAGTCAGATCAACAGGTACACAAACAGAGACACACAACATCATAAACAGCAAATGAGCATTTTGTGGGTGCTAATTGGAGCATGCAAAAAACCATCAACAATGCGAGTGGATGAGTGGCCACTGGGGGCAGCGTGGAGCGCTCAAGGGGCCTCAGGGTCATTACGCCACTAATGGAGCCATATGGTCCGAAAACAAACAGAAAACAGCCATTTTCTCCTCAATAATAAGGTCATGGGATGCCTTTGCTTGTTTGGCTAGAGACCAGTGGGAAGTTATGAGAAAGATGAGACCATTTCAGCATGGTGTCTTGCGACGGTAAATGGATTTATTTTGTCGAAAGAGCCTTCGGCAAAGGCAAAAGTTAAGTCCTCTTGAGTCAAGAACAGAAAGAATCATGCAGATGGTGGTAATGTCAGTTTTAGGGCAAGAATACTTGCAAAATGTTGCATTTATGACTGTACTTAATAAAGAGTGCATGAAGGACAACATTTTTGATGACTATGAATTTGGCCCTGTCCCAAATGCCACACTTAATGTGTACTTACAGTCTTATGAACTTGTGATGTCCGCTGTGTGCACTGGACCGTAGGGTGTCTAAGCAATTCATTTTGAAACTTGTGGTCATATATGAAATCTTACTAGGGAATTTAAAGACTGTCATGTCCAAATTGTACATTAAGGGACATACCCAATTTGGTTTTACTTTATTTTGCAGTATGTGCACTTACGTTTACTTACAAGTACTGGGTAATATAAGGTAACTACATGGGTTAATGTTAGGTTTAGGTGTAGGTTCAGAGTTAGTACCTAGTTATTACCTAGTTATGGCAATTACAATAATAAGTACATAGTATGTACATGGGGAACAGGACTGTAAAATAAAGTGCTACCAACAATTTGTAATAAATAAAGACGCTTAATATTCAGTAATATCGATTTGACTGCACTGACACTACTGGATGAGAACAAAAGTTGAAGTGAACTGAGATGGATAATGACACTATTGTCTTCTGTGGAGCTACTTTATAGCTGAATCTTTTAATAATTGATGAATTTTGCAGCATTGACACTGTTGAACTGAACTGAATCAACATTTAAACTCAAGCTGAATAACGACTTCTGTAGACGTGCTTATTTTGAACTTGTTTCATAATTGATTAACTTTACACTACTGTCTTTTTAGAGCTGCTTTACAGCATAATTTGAATTTGTCTCATATTTGATTTGAAGTTTGTGTCATTGATTCTGTTATTTCCCTGTTTATTAGTGCGACGCTGCTTTGAAACAATCTGTATTGTATAAGGCACTATATGAATAAAGGTGACTCGATTTAATTTGAATTATAGATGTAAAGAGGCAATATTTACATTTTTCCACAACTAGCAAAAACCTAGCTACAAAGATTGTTTGATATCATGATAGCATTTATATTATATAGATATAGATTTAAAAAAAAAAAAAAAAAAAAACACCCTTCAAAGTGCTTACTTCAACTGCTTTGCCCCTTTGGAGGGAGTAGGGCATAGTGATGCTGACTTTCAAATGAAGTCCATCCAATGCCAGCATGAGAATGATGTCTCTCAAACGTCTCTCTGTGGGATTAGGGTCAATGAGCCAAACAGTGGTGAACTCAAATGATCACAGCCTGACCACTGGCTGACTTTGATTCTCAGTCCCCAACTTTGAATTATTGCTGGTATCCAGCACTAGGTCAGAGAAAGCTGATTCACCACACTGTGACAACATACTCAGGTTGATCTATGTATTACATTTAGATTTCTGACACATTTTTTAAACACATTTCTAGACAAATAGGACTGTCAGATCACCAGTGAACCTATATGAACATACCTAAGAGCATGACTTTAATCTATTTCTAGTTTAAAGAAATAGTTCAACCAAAAATGAAAATTCTGTCATCATTTACTCACCCTCATGTCATTCCAAACCTGTGTGATTTTCTGTGGAAGACAAAAGAAGATATTGCGAAGAAGGCTTTTTAGCAATTACTCCTGTCTTCGGTGTCGGTACTTCAGAAATCCTTCTAATATACTGATTTGAAGCATTCCTTATTATCATATTAGTTTGATCTATGAATTAATCAACCAATTCACTCAAAAGATCTGATTCAAAAGAATCATTTGTTCTTTTCACAAATTGGACATTGCTTCTTTGCATCAAGGAGAACTATAGGTCAGATGCCAAGACTTTAAAGACTGGAATATAGACGTGTATGGACTACTTTTATGAAACTTTTGGATTTTAAAGCTTGAAATACTCCAGTCTCAATTAAATGTAACTGAATTAAAACTCAAAAATCTTCTCCAGCTGGTTGCCTTAAACTTTTAAGTTTTCTCAACGTTTTTACAGTGTAGTACATAAAAGTTTGAAGGGGAGTTTTGAGAGGGTAAGTTCTTAAGACTTAGTTTTTGACTAGATTTGTTAGCTGAATTCAAACTGAATGAATAAAATAAACTTAAAATCTTTAAGTTGAGTTTACTCTAATGATCGACTAAACCAACACTAAAATATAAGTGAATTTAACTTAGTTTACAGTACTCATACTTATTGGTTTTAATACTTAAATAGTTTACGATTACGGTTTACGAGTTACCGTAACTTATCGGGATTTGCAGTGTAAATGATGACAGAATTTTCATTTTTAGGTAAACTATCCCTTTTACTTAAAGTCTTCTTGGCATTTTTTTTTAAACTTACAGTTGGGACAATCAAGAGTTTTACTCATTCGGGTGTTCTGTGATCAGCTTACAGGGAATTTAATTTGTAGATGTATGGGGCTAATCCATCAAAAAGACAGTCACATGATCCCTCATAATGGTGTTCAAATTACCATTCCAAAACGCACAGAAAAAAGTGGACAATTTTGTGGATATTTCATTTCCCCGGTTCCAGCAGCTGTCATCTCCTTCACTCCATTACCCAGGCTTCCCTGTGCAAACCAATTGCCGCCATCCACCATTTAACCATACATTTGCAAGAAAGTGCCGTTCATCATGGTGCCTGTGGATGGTGGGGAAAAACATGGAACGTAAAAAAAATGCCTTTGCACTATACAGATAAAAGAAATTAACATTTCAATATCATTTGCCATGCCTTTTCCTCTCCAGGGATCTCCTGTGTGGAGGAAAAGACTGAAGTGGTCTCAAAAAGTCACTCTGAAATCACCCCAGCTCTCGCTCTCACCGTTTCTGCCACCACCTCATCAAGGTGCCTGCAGGGGAAGCGTGGAAAACAGCCAAAACGAGTATTTAATATTCACGCCCAGATTGAGAGACGTTGTGGGTATTAGTCGAAGAGAACTTTGATGTGGCATTAAGCATGTGCTGAAAAATACATAGCTAAATAAATAAAAAAGCACACATGGCATCTATTTTTGTCTCTGTTTCTGGCTTCTCCTGTGCACACACCCTTCTTTGGAGAGGGAGTGAAAAGAAAAAGTCCCTTCACTCGACTTCTTTCCTCTTTTCAGGAATGTGTTGGGCCAGCTGGTGAGTTTTTGATGTGTTTCACTTTAATACCGACTCTGACTCCTCTCCTGGCTGAGATTCTCTCCCTTTCCTTCTCTTTATCTCTTGCGCTCTCTCTCTCTGTATGTCTGCCTCTCTTTCTATCCATCTCTCTCTTCCTCAACGCCCAACAAAATCCTTCTGGGTCCCAATTAAGACTCAAAGCTGCTGTTCTCTGTATGATAACAACACCAAGCGCTGACAACATGCTACCTGTCAACGAGAGCATCAACACCCGCCATCTGTTCCTGGGCAAATTGTCTTCATTATACACAAACTGCACAATACAACACACACACACACACACACACACATTCACTCAATCATATATATGTATGTATGTTTGTATTACATACATACCCTTGCAGATGTGCATAAATCAAATTACAAGCTAATCTCACTTAAACTTTTTGCTCATTTATATGTTTTGGTTTTGTTTATTTGCATGATTTTTCTTGTTTTTATGTGTTGCATTTTTCGAATTGTGAACTATAGGAAAACCCTCTTGATCTTGCTTCTTGATTGTTAATACAACAGCTAATTAAAATAGAGCCTGCTGTTGTAGGTAACCACATTTCCACTCACACCCTGTTACTCATAATGGTTTTGTCAGTCGGAGCAAATTATCCTGAGGAGGTGATGATAGATTTTCTTCTCTAATTAAAACACTTTTTTTCTCACCGGTCTATTAATCAGAGGATAAAACTGCTTTGTCAGGAAATATAGAGGTACAGTCCTTTCCAAATGGGAACATTCACCTAGAGAGCATTTGGAGCGTGCATAGACGGATTTTTTTTATTTTTTATCTTTTGCTAAGGATTATAGGCTAAATTGGTTTCATAAGACTCGTTTTACTGAATTTCATCCCTCTCTTACTTTTTTACAACACAAAAAGTGCTTACATATCCAATGGGACCGCGGCATACTGTTTGCTCAGAATTAGCTGGATGCAGTGAGCAGAAATGTGGGATGTGACGGTTATTATGATTGTCAGCATTGTCATTCAGGTCCATCTGTGTTGCTTTATGTTGTTTAGCTCTGGGCAGTGTGAGACGATAACAGAGTTAACTTTACCTTTACTACCGCTGTCACTCCACTCACAGATTCTCATTAGGTCTTATCTTAAGAGCTTCCAACACTGCAAACACAGCATGTGTGTGCGCGTGTTTTCCCTGTCGCACACACACTCTCGCTGGTAAAAGGCCCACAGGCATCGCTCATCCTGCGGCACTGACATAGTGCTACAGGAGGGCTAAATATAAACAGTGTGGGCAGCTTACCACACGGACGGCTTGCGCGACCATCTGAGGTGCATTATGGGTCTGATGGGCTGATGACAGGATCTCTGCTATCAGGCTGTGAGGGCCCACACTGTTTGAACGCGGTAACAGTGAGAGTCGGACGTGGGGAGTGGATGAGAGTGCTCTGGACTGGCTCACACTGAGAGAGTTAATGAGAACAGCACAGCCCCCAGCAGACGTGAGTTCAGCCGCCCAGTCATTTCTTCTCACTCGCTCGGTCAGCGCTGTTTAACCACTGTGTTTCTCGACTGCGTTTAGCCCCCTCTAAAAAATGCTCACCACAAAAGCGGCTTGGCATGGCTGAATCGTGTCAGATCTGCTCTGATGACTTTCAAAACCTTTGCATTTAATGCCCGGGTATATCATTACGCTCTTTCGAATGAAGCTCTCTAAATTGCTTGGTCAAAAAACTTATGAGCTGCCTACAGAGTCTACATATTATGGCGAGGCATCAGGGGTGGGAATCAGCAGGGACATGGTGATACAAAATTATGTTGTTATCTGGCTCATGATACTGTAATACTGGGACTCTCAGTGTATAGTTATTCAAAACTGGAACATATTGTGATCTTTTACTCACTCTAAAAAATAACTACAAAAACAAAACAAATTCACACAGTAAAATACCGTTTTCCATTGAAACAGTAATATATCATAAAAACAATGCATTCTGGGTAATGTTTGTCATTTTAAGAAAAGAGGCCTATTGGCTACTTTCTTGAAAACAATAAATAATATTACCATGAATGCATCGTAATATACTATACATAGTAATTTACTGTAAAAACAATGCATTCTGTGTAATATGTTGTTGGGGCCAAAATTTAAGGTAGAATCGCATGGATCCCATCCCATCCTTGGAAGTATTGCAAAAGCTCTGGATGGATGAGGTAAAAGAAAAGTTGCTTATAAATACAAACCCGATTCCAAAAAAGTTGGGACACTGTACAAATGAATAAATGAGTGAATAAAAAAGGAATGCAATAATTTACAAATCTCATAAACTCATATTTTTTTCACAATAGAATATGGATAACATATAAATTGTTGAAAGTGAGACATTTTGAAATGGCATGCCAAATATTTGCTCATTTTGGATTTCATGAGAGCTAAACATTCCAAAAAATTGGGACAGGTAGCAATAAGAGGCCGGAAAAGTTAAATGTACATATAAGGAACAGCTGGATGAACAGTTTGCAACTTATTAGGTCAATTGGCAACATGATTGGGTATAAAAAGAGCCTCTCAGAGTGGCAGTGTCTCTCAGAAGTCAAGATGGGCAGAGGATCACCAATTCCCCCAATGCTGTGGCGAAAAATAGTGGAGCAATATCAGAAAGGAGTTTCTCAGAGAAAACTTGCAAAGAGTTTGAAGTTATCATCATCTACAGTGCATAATATCATCCAAAGAGTCAGAGAATCTGGAACAATCTCTGTGCGTAAGGGTCAAGGCCGGAAAACCATACTGGATGCCCGTGATCTTCGGGCCCTTAGACGGCACTGCATCACATACAGGAATGCTACTGTAATGGAAATCACAACATGGGCTCAGGAATACTGCCAGAAAACATTGTCGGTGAACACAATCCACCGTGCCATTCGCCGTTGCCGGCTAAAACTCTATAGGTCCAAAAAGAAACCGTATCTAAACAGGATCCAGAAGCACAGGCGTTTTCTCTGGGCCAAGGCTCATTTAAAATGGACTGTGGCAAAGTGGAAAACTGTTCTGTGGTCAGACGAATCAAAATTTGAAGTTCTTTGTGGAAAACTGGGACGCCATGTCATCCAGACTAAAGAGAACAAGGACAACCCAAGTTCTTATCAGCGCTCAGTTCAGAAGCCTGCATCTCTGATGGTATGGGGTTGCATGAGTGCGTGTGGCATGGGCAGCTTACACATCTGGAAAGGCACCATCAATGCTGAAAGGTATATCCAAGTTCTAGAACAACATATGCTCCCATCCAGACGTCGTCTCTTTCAGGGAAGACCTTGTATTTTCCGACATGACAATGCCAGACCACATACTGCATCAATTACAACATCATGGCTGTGTAGAAGAAGGATCTGGGTACTGAAATGGCCAGCCTGCAGTCCAGATCTTTCACCCATAGAAAACATTTGCCGCATCATAGAGGAAGATGCGACAAAGAAGACCTAAGACAGTGGAGCAACTAGAAGCCTGTATTAGACAAGAATGGGACAACATTCCTATTCCTAAACTTGAGCAACTTGTCTCCTCAGTCCCCAGACGTTTGCAGACTGTTATAAAAAGAAGAGGGGATGCCACACAGTGGTAAACATGGCCTTGTCCCAACTTTTTTGAGATGTGTTGATGCCATGAAATTTAAAATCAACTTATTTTCCCCTTAAAATTATACATTTTCTCAGTTTAAACATTTCATATGTCATCTATGTTGTATTCTGAATAAAATATTGAAATTTGAAACCTCCACGTTATATTCTGTTTTTATTCACAGTTTGTACAGTGTCCCAACTTTTTTGGAATCGGGTTTGTAAAAAATAATGATAGATCAGTGTAACTAAAAAGTGATTCTTTCTTCCCCAATATTTGTGTTGTGTTTCACAGTGTTAGTTTTGAAACATTCCAATGTCAAACTCAATTGAAATCTATTGAGTATCAAGTGTCCCATCATGTGAAGTTGTTGGCCATGTATGTAGAGTGTTGCAAATTGATCACTGATGTTCCATAACATTTAGGATGCTGAATCAGAAAGCAACTGCCTAGACAGACAGTAGACAGTGAGGCAGCTCTCTAAGTTTTAGAACAGATCTAATGTCTGTAAGAAGGCAGAATCCATCAGAAACTGTCAAGTCAGGAACAGATAACCATTTTCCTCAGGAGAATGCTGCAAGTCGATGACAATTTATGAGTCACCTCAGTCTTTTTTTATGATTTTGTTTTCACTTAATGCCATTACTTGGCGTTCCATGAAACCAGGATTTTTGTCAGAGAGATGGCAACTATGTCATTGTGAAGAATGAATGAGTTTCCAACATTGGATATGTTTCTGGAGTTTTATAAGATTCTACTTGCTGTAAATTTATAAATGCACAGAAAGCGAGACAGACCTTCTCTTTGAGTTCTTTATTGCATGGGTTTTCGATCTGGGGTTTGTGCGCTGGAGTTTTGTGACAAAATATTGCTTTGGAATGATTTTTATTGAGAATTGAACTGAAAATGTTTCTCTAATATTAGGGAGAAAGAAAAAATTCTTATATTGGCTGGAAAAAACAAATGCTGCTAATACAAATGTAAATATTATTCAAATTATATTTTAAATGTCTTAAAATATAAATGGCTTTGGCTTAAGTACAATGGCAAATCAAATTTAATTGATTATTATTATTATATTTGGGGCATTAAAAGTTTGAAAACCTCTTTTATTGGAAGTACAGTCTGTTCTCATAAAATAAGAAACAATTTAAAGTTAAACTCGTCACAGCACTGAGATGAACTACCTACAGAAGAGTCATAACTCACAGAACAGATGAATGATTTCCACATTAATGATTAAAACACTGCACTCTTGTCGCAGACTCTTGGCTGTTGGATGGTGTTAAATGCATTCTCACTGCATTGCCGTAAGCAGGCTCTTGCGCCCGAGTCCCATCAGCAGTCGTGGTGCAGAGATGAATGGACTGAAATTCTCCCTCGGTATAATGTCATCTCTTCGCCCCATCTCTCTGCCTATAATCTCTGGCCCACAGGCCAGGTGAAGACCATCCTGCACGCAAACACCATGTCATACATTATGCATTACCGCACAGCTAATGCGTTCAAACATCGTCCGCTAGCCGCCCTTGTTATTGGAGACCTCCTCACTTGAGTAATGAGAGTCTCCGTGCCCAATGTCCCATACAGCAGACAATGACTGCGTTCAGAAAAGAGCAAAAAAAGTGTTGAGGAGAGAGAAAGAGAGAGAGAGCACATCTGCCAGGCTCAGCCGTATGTTTCAGCCCTCCTTCACAGTGTCCTTGCAAATCTCTTAACTTTATTCCTTCTTAAATTCTTATTGTTCAGGAATTAGAAAAGCCATTCATAAAGTATGACCTTGTAATACATTCTACACTTGAGTTGTATAGGATGCTGTTCTATGCACGTGAAAAGAAAGAACTATTTTTGGTGCTTGAAACCTTTACTAATATAAGTACACTTTAGCGAAGGAAATAATGTCACAAGTGTAGAATAAGGCACCTTTAGATCTAATCGCTGATGACAGTGGATGAATTCTTCAGTTCTAAAGACATCTGATTATGTAATCTGTCATTGATTTCTGACAGCCTTACGTGGTGCAGGGAGTGAAATTACAGATATTGCCATAAGGTCAAAGGTCCAAACAATTACTTGAGTGAAATAATGACAGAGACTCGTCTGGAATAACAAGAGGACTGATATATTTGACTAATATTGATTGACAACTCTGACCAGCAGTCTGTTTGGAGTGTCAGACTCTCCTGAGCTAAAGCACAAACTCTACAGAAACAGCCCTAATCAAAGTCCTTTCTCATTACCAATCAAACTCTCATCTGCAGGCAAAACTGTCAAATGGATGTACCCAAATGTGTCATAAAAAATAAGAATAGAAGCTGAGGGAAGGAAAAAAATGTATGTGCTGACAATTTCATATTAAATAGAGGATTTGTGGCCCTTATGACTATCTCTAGGCTTGGGGACAGATATATTAAGGTCATTTGCTTTTAAAAAGTTGTTGAAATTTTGGGACCTTTGTAGTTTAAGTTGCAATTATACACCGATCAGGCATAACATTATGACCACCTTCCTAATATTGTGTTGGTCCCACTTTTGCTGCCAAAACAGCCCTGAACCGTCAAGGCATGGACGGTTAAGTTGCAAGGTGGGGCCTTGTTTGTTCAGCACATCCCATAGATGCTCGATTGGATTGAGATCTGGGGAATTTGGAGGCCAAGTCAACACCTCAAACTCATTGTTGTGCTCCTCAAACCATTCCTGAACCATTTTTGCTTTGTGGCAGGGCGCATTATCCGGCTGAAAGAGGCCACAGCCACCAGGGAATACCGTTTCCATGAAAGGGTGTACATGGTCTGCAACAATGCTTAGGTAGGTGGTACGTGTGTCAAAGTAACATCCACATGGATGACAGGACCCAAGGTTTCCCAGCAGAACATTGTCCAAAGCATCACACTTCCCTTCTTCCCATAGTGCATACTGGTGCCATGTGTTCCCCAGGTAAGCGACACACATGCACCCGGCCAACCACACGATTCATCAGACCAGGCCACCTTCTTCCATTGCTCTGTGGTCCAGTTCTGATGCTCACATGCCCACAGTTGGCGCTTTCAGCAGTGAACAGGGGTCAGCATGGGCACCCTGACTGGTCTGCGCCTATGCAGCCCTATACGCAACAAACTGCGATGCACTATGTATTCTGACACCTTTCTATCAGAACTAGCATTAACTTTTTGAGCAATTTGAGCTACAGTAGCTCATTTGTTGGATTGGACCACATGGGCCAGCATTCGCTCCCCACATGCATCAATGAGCCTTGGCCGCCCATGACCCTGTCGTTGATTCACTGTTCCTTCCTTGGATCACTTTTGATAGATACTGACCACTGCAAGAGCTGCAGTTTTAGAGATGCTCTGACCCAGTTGTCTAGCCATCACAATTTGGCCCTTGTCAAACTCGCTCAAATCCATATCCTTGCCCATTTTTCCTGCTTCTAACAACTTTGAGGACAAAATGTTTACTTGCTGCCTAATATATCCCACCCACTAACAGGTGCCGTGATGAAGAGATAATCAGTGTTATTCACTTCAGCTGTCAGTGGTCTTAATGTATTTATTTATATTCATTAAATTGATCAAAAGTGATGGTAATCACTTTTATAGTGTTACAAAAAAATATTCTATTCATCAAAGAATCATGAAAAATGTATCACAGTTTACACAAAAATATTAAGCAGCACAACTGTTTTCAACATTGATAATAAATAGCTATACATTTTCAAAGAACTTATTTTCAACCTAACTTCAACTAACTGTTGCTTCCAAGATTATCACTAAAATAATTCTTGGACAAAATGTTGACAAAAACAATGTCATCTATTAGCAATGTCTATTTCTGATTAATGCAAAATGTAATGCACTTGCCTATGATAGTTCTGTCAACTTACTGGATTGTTTATCCTCCCATCAGACCATCTTTATTGTTGAGTTCTGCGGTTTGTATACTATATAAACAGATAATAATGCACAAATAAAATGCTGAGAACATTTGCAGCAAAGAAGGAAAACAAAAAAATGCCACGAGAACAATCAAGAGGATTCATTAGCGTGTGCCAGCCTTGGTTAAAATATATTATGACATGAATAATGAGCTAATCAAGCTAATAATCCATTAAACACCCTTTCAGCAGCTGTTGAAGATTCTGAATTTTGTGTTACAAAAACTGTAATCATTAATGCACAAGTAAATAAAATGTATAAATTAGCCACGCTGCGTCAAGTGATTGGGCTCTAGAACGCAATAATTAAGAAAAATATGTCTGCTCAAATAAATTTTCATATAATAAGGTTGACTGTCACACAGACAACGCAAACAAGCACTGTAAAAAATATTACATGCTATCTGCTTAAAAAAATTATGGTAACAATATTACACGTATTATATTTGAGTAGATTTTAAGGTTGTTTTTTTTTTAGTGAAATTTACCCAAATAAATTAAGTAAAAATTCCTAAATTATTTAGCCTATGGCACATGATGAATTTAATATTATTAGTGGAATGTGCTTTTTTAATTTAAGTTGTCTCACAAATAAATCAAGCAGAATTTACTCATTTGTATGAATGAAATTTACTTAATTATAACATTTACTGTTTTTTTCAGGTTAAGATAATAATGAATACATAATGCACTTTTTGTTATCAAACATGCTTTTAATCTTTCTTTTTTTTGCACAAATAAAACAAATCTGTATAAAATGTAAGTCAGCAGTTTTAAGATATGAAAATAAAATTAAAAAATGCCAACATTTTCCATGAGAAAGATAATTTTGTAAAACAACTTGTGCATACAAATTTGTATGCAACATTTTTCTGTTAGAAAAGTCACATTATGGACTAAAACTTGAGAATAACTTGTAGCAAGACTTTGTAAAACATTTGTACTTTCTGAAAGCTTGTATGTAGAACAATATTAAACGTTCATCAATCAATGCAGTTTACTTTTCACCAGAACTTGGTAATAATGCATTGTCTCAATCTAAGTCATGAGTTTGTTTTTAAGTGTTAGTATTTTTGGTGAAAACTTGCAAACATCCAGTTCCAAGAAGAGCTTCTGAAAGGCCTCAAAAGTGTGCCTAAGTTCTTTCAGGTAGGTGAGGTTAAGTGCATATGTGATCCAAGAAGAACAGCACAGGCTCTTGCCAGATTTTCCAAGCCAGCCATGACTTGCACCCCCTCCAAGATGATGCTGAAATCCTCCTGATAATCCCTCTTGCAGATGGCAATTTTCATTATGTGCTGCAGGATATCTCCATTGTCACACTGTAAAATAAACATTAAATAAGTATTCTTATCTTGTCCATCTCATTATAAGTCTGTCCATAATTAATAAATTAATTTGTGTACGTTGTAAAACAAACACTTTCAAAAAATAAAAAATCTTATAACAGCTTAAAAAGACAACTACAAGCAAACTGTGTTTCAGTGGACCACAAAGACTGTCACAATAACATAAGTACAGTTTCAGCAATGTCAGAGGGTGTATTCAGGAAGAAAAAAATAAATTAAAATTACATTTAGTGACACTATTGTAGGGGGAGGGTTAAATTTTGATGGTCCACTATAGACATTCTATGTCTATATTATATTATATTATTATATGGCTATGGGTAAATGGCTCATGCTGTAGTCTGTAGTGCCTCAAAAGAGCTCCTTTTGAAGATGCTGTCAATTGGCAAACCTTGCACTGCCACACCATGATTTCAAAAGGCACCACTTGCACTGAAAATACATGAATGCTTACAAAGACACCGCTACAAGGATCCTCACGTTGCTGAATGCTTAAGACACTGCTACAAGGAGCCTCACGTTGATCTGTAAAGAAAAAAAAAATTTAATTATAGAATATTTTATTTATGCAAAGCTTACACTTTTTTAAACAAGTGTAAAATGTCAGTGTAATGTACAATAATGAACCTTTTTAATTGCAACATTTTTAAAAGTTATAATTAATTTCAGTTCAATTAGATATTTTCACCTCAAACATGATTACAATAATCTGTTAACCTGCACCGCCCTTTAACACAAACTTATAGCATACCAAATTAAAATAGATATAAGTTAGTTTATTAAGCCTTTGGGCTAGAAGGCTAATGTGGTCTCATTTTAACATTTCAGTTTGCTTCAATTTGTAATTAGAATCATAAATAAATACAAAAAAAGTTAAGGCTGTCTTATAAATGTTTTAGAAATTATTTTTCATAAAATGTATTTTTAATAACCAAATTAAATTGACCTTGTTGAGGTTTAGAAACACAATGCAGCTAAAACATGTCTGACAAAGTTATATTTCAAATTAATTAATTTATAAATCGCAATGCTACAGATTAAATTTGCTCCACAGTTACGATACATATTCTGTAATCTGGTATGATATACTACATAATTTAACATTACATTAAAAATACACTATATTCTTATAAACATACCCGAGATGGTTTGCAGAAAAAGATACTATCTTCACGATCATGGTCACGACTGCTGGTGTTTTAGCGTTTTAGCCAGAGACTTTCTACACGAGGTCGAGGATATTTGCGGGAGAGTCTACTTCTATGAACGAGTTGGGACATCGCGTACAGAATACTGCAAGAGAGAGCGCCATCTGGCTTCGAGTATGAACGCAATATTACATCGTGCCATCTGTATTATTATATTTTTTTAATTATTATTACTCTTTTCTAGAAGATTATTTTTAAATTGTCATACATTATTATATTTCGAAAGACGTAATTTGAAGTTTTAAAAAGTAATCATCTATTAATCTTCCCAATATCAAGCTTACCGATGGCCTATGGAGAATATAACGTTAGCACATTGACGACGATTTATTTTAGCAATCAATATTCTAGCCACAGCACAAGCATGTGGTGGTGTTGTACACACTGGAGATAAGACAATCGTTCACAGTTTCGCAAGTCATATAATTTGTTTTCGTTGATTTAAGACAACTCATCTCATCTATTTTGCCTTATAGGCATCGGCATGACACAACTAAAATATGCGACCTCAGCGATGCTACTGAACAAGAGTGAACATAACTGGTCTATGAAAGAGCTTTAAGAAATAAATGAGAAGCATAGTTATAAGCTTACCTCTTATGTGATTGACGTTCGACCCCTCCGCCAAAAATGTCTTCTGATCACTGCCGTTCACTTTCAAATGGTGTCTCTAACCGCATAATTGAACCAATTCTCTTAAAATAAATCGGTGAAATTTTTCTTAATTTTATTAGTTTATTTTACTCAAATTAAGCCTAAAAATTGCACACATTTTCTTAAATAAAAGAGGAAAACGTATCTCTTGGTTTTATTAGTGAAATCTTCTTAATATATTCTATCAAACACAAAACCACAATTTCAATAATGAAATGTACCCATTATATTTAATTATCACGTTATTTTTTTTAATGAAAATTACAAGACCCATGATTCATTTTTTACAGTGAGCATTTCATCTCGACCAAAAACATAGATTAAGCATCTGTTTTCTATGGCAGAGAGTTTATACCGCCTACTTAAATATAGAGTATAAAGCAATAGATATGTCCAGACACAAAACAATATCATACTACCACATAACCGTTCACCGCACAGTGGGGACACCTGGGACCCAGGCTGATCTGTGACAGCGTACCGGTAATAATTCACCAGCTAGTAAATGTAGGACCCTCGGTCTCCCATCTCAGGAGTCTCTCTTTACTGCCATGTCATAAAAGCACGGGTACATGTCATTGCAGAGGGATAAAATACTTTGTAGATGGCTGTAAAAAGCAGCAGAATGTCCTGAGGTTCCCCCCTCTTCCTCGCAGTCTGCGTTCATGGTGTTTTTTAATTAAAGGGAATGTACTGCAGTAAGCCTCCACTAGCTCACATACACCCACATTATTCCATCGCATCTACTACGGGGCTGTAAAGTTGCGGTTAATGTCTGGTTGTAGCTCAGTAGAGGGGAAATGGGAGGATACGGCACAGCTAGAAATGAAAAGCAGAAACACCATTTATTCCCCTCCGCCCCCTCGCCCCACTCTCCCCGTTTCCTTCTCTTTTCCTCTTGCGTCTGTCCAATCTCTGCGATCTGTCATCCGCTGGCATTTACAGTGCATTTCATTCACTCGTTCCTTAAGGACAATTGGTTTTCTCCCCTGATTCCATTAACATGAAGGCAAAGAGAAATGAGAACCGCACAGTGGCTGGAAGAACCCCACATTTACCACTCCACACGTACACAACACACTACACACGTGACGCAAAATGCCATGCCGCACAAAAGCATTCAAGTTCCTGAAAAAGAAATCACATTTTGAACCTGATCTTTTGCATTACACTGTAGATGAAAAGCCTCGTGAAGGTCAGGTTTGAATGCTAAAGAATGCCTCACACCTAAAGCACAGCCAGAGCAATTTCAATGCACCAATCGCAGAGCACATTGCTAGTTTCTTTTACATTGGATAGGCCAACTTTTCTCTCAAACATGCAATGTTTATGGGGTCATTGCTGTTATCCAGCACCTTTTGAACTCTGTATAAGGATATGGCAGCTTTTTATGGAGCTTTTTTCAAACTTATACAACATAATGAAGAGCAAAGAATGTAGTTTGGCTGCAAAATCTCTCTTTTCCAGGCTTTTTGTAAGGATTAGTTCACTCTAAAATGAAATTTCTGTCATTAATTACTCACCCTCAACTGTTCCAAACCCGTAAGACCTTCGCTTATCTTCAGAACACAAATTAAGATATTTTTGATGAAATCCGAGAGGTTTCTATCTCCCATAGAAATCAACATAATTACCACATTCAAGGTCCAGAAAAGTAGTGAAGACATTGTTAAAATAGTCAACGTGACCACAGTGGTTCGACCTTAATGTTATGAAGTGACAAGAATATTTTTTGCGTGCAAAAACAAAACAAAAATAACAACTTTTTTCAACAATCTCTTCTGTACCCTGTCAGTCTCCTACGCTGTTTATGCTGTATTGGCAGTGCGGTGCTTCCGTGAACACCGACTCCGTATTGGCCGACGCTGTTCACGTGAGCAGCACGACACATGCGTGTGATGCTGACGCAGGAGCCGGCCAATACTGAGTGGGCATTCGGACGTAAACACAAAAGCGCTGCACTGCCTGTACTGTGTCAACTGCGTAGGAGACTGACATGGAAGAGAAGTGATTGTTGAATAAAATCATTATTGGAATGACATGAGGGTGAGTAATAAATGACAGAAATTTCATTTTTGGGTGAACTAACCCTTTAAACTTATTTCTTTCAAAGTTTCTACTTTCATTTATGTTAGTTAAGCTAAGTTGAATTTTTTTGGTAACACTTTACAATAAGGTCTCATTTGTTAACATTTGTTAATACATTAATTAGCATGAACTAATAATAAAATGTTTTTTTTACAGCATTTATTAACCTTTGTTAATGTTAGTTAATAGAAATGTTCATGTTCATGTAAGTTCACAGTGCATTAGCTAATGTTAAGACAACTTTTGATCTTACAAATATATTAGTAAATGCTGAGATTAACATTAACTAATATAATTTGTTCATTGTTAGTTAGTTAAAGGTGCTCTAAGCGATCCTGGGCGGAGTAACTTCCTGTTGACGTTCGAAGTGTTGTCAAACAAAACAGAGGCTAGCTAGACCCTCCTCCTCCTCCTCCCTTCCGTGCTTCCTGTCATGAACGCGCATTTAAAATCATTCTTGTCGGTTATTGGCTGGAGCATGTTTATTATGTTTTGTGGTCCAGGCTGCACCAGTTTGTTTTTATTGCTATTTTTGGAGCTTGTGGCGACTACAGAGACCGCGTTTTTTTTACAGTGTGTTCAGGGGACAGGCAGCTAGCGGATAGTGAGGAGATGTTTGCTGTATGTGACAAAAAATGTTTTGGCCTGAAAACGCGTGACATCGCTTAGAGCACCTTTAATGGCAAATGAAGCCTTAGTGTAAATTGTTACCAATTTATATTTAATTTTATTTAAGCTTTATTTCAGTTAATAAAATCTATTTTTAATAGTTTTAACCAAATGCTAAATTCAATAATTACTTATGACCAATAAAATTGTGCTTCCACCATAAATCTTTGATACAGCCGCAACTGGTGTTCTTCTGCGTTCGCTTCGAAAATGCAATCACTACAACATGATGAAAAATGCCAAAAGCAACCTTATGATCTTAAAATCTTATGGATTTTTGCTGGTCCATTGGTAACTTTAAAGGGATAGTTCACCCAAAAATGAAAACTCATTTTTCATTTACTCACCCTCATGTTGTTCCAAATCTGTAAGACTTTTGTTCATCTTCAGAACACAAATGAAGATCTTTTTTAATGAAATCTTGAGCAGTTTAGTTCAATCGCTTTATATGATGAACAGATTTAATTTAGGCTTTTATTCACATATAAACAATAAATCAAGAGAAAACAAGTTATGGTAAATGGAAGCTCAAGCACGTTTGCTTAATGTGCGAAAACCAATGAGGTTCTTCTGCATGAACCAATGAGGTTTGTTTTTTCACATCAAGCATTTTCGGTTGAGCTTATGTTTATGCTCGCTGATGAATGTTTAAATGTGATTAAAAGCCTAAATTCAATCTATTCATCATATAAAGCGTCTCTTCAGAAAAATTTGGACTAAACCGCTCAATTAATATGGATTAGTTTTACGATCTCTTCATGAAGCGTCAAAGTGGTAGTTGCGTAGACTGTCAATGGAAGAACAGAAATCTCTCAGATTTCATTAAAAATATCTTCATTTGTGTTCCAAAGATGAACGACATAAGGTGAGTAAATGATGGCATTTTTGGGTGAACTAACCCTTTAACAGCCATGTTTTGTAATGTATACCGGAGTCTCTCAGTGACTTGAAGAGTCTTCAGCAGTAGGATTGTGAATCCGGGGCACTGTGGATCACGGCAGCTATGATGGAGGTAATTATTCAAGAAAACGGAGGTGTTAGAACAGTCTTAAACACCACAGCTCTCCTTCGTTCAGCCTCACTGCATAGACAAATAACAGCCACCATCCGCCTGATCCGGTGCCTCAAGGAGAAAATGGTCTTGTGGGGAAAAAACTTACAAGCGATACAGCTTTTTATTTCAGAGGGAGAAAAAAATATAGTGACAAATAAATTGCTCACCATTGTAATGGCCTTTCTTTGCTCCGGCTCCGGCGTGTGCAGGAGAAATTTCAATATACTGGAACATCTTAATACAGAATTTATCAGCAAGCTTCACTCACAGGGCGACGGTAATAATCCTTGTTCCTGCAGAGGGATGCAGTAAACCCACTTTACTCCAGGTTTTTTTCTAGTTTGATGCTAAATCCTGCACATGATTACATAAAGACTTTTTATAGTTGGACTTGTTCTGTCAAATTAGGTCTTTTAGCACCCTGCCCTGCTGGAATTACAGACTTATTCCTGAATACAGATAATCAGGGTCTCACTATGGGTTTAGGAGAAACTCCCAGCCTATAGAGAATGAGAGGAAAGAACGAACGTGAGAAGAAATGGAGCACAGGTGAGACAGGGAGAGAATTGGATACAAAGTGAGATGATTGGAGAACGTGAGAGTGAGAAAAAGAGAGAGTGAGAGAGAAAGACATGCTCTTCTCGACTCTGAACATATGAAGAAATTCGCACCTTCTCTATAATCATAGCATGAGTTAATTCTTCCCTCTAAGAGATTACAGATGGTAAGCACTGCTATTCCTTCCACTTTGAATTCTGTCCTTGCTCTGAGAGAAAAAAAAAAGTGTGCACACTCTCGTCACTTAAATCACTCATTTAACACTCAAAAATAAAATCACTCATTTAACACAGTGCAATGAATTTATTTTAACCTCACATTTCATTTGGTGTCTGAGAAACACCTTTTTAATAGCTTGAAAAACCTACTTACATTGAAGTATAAGCTTGAATACATTGATAACATCCTTTATGAATTCAAAATATATTGCATTACTTATAATTGGAGTCTCAGATATAAAACATATAACCAGGAATCCATGACCCCAAATGTAAAACATTAATAAATGCATTTCTGACTGGTTATACAAACTGAAACAGTACTAGAATGGATGCATCTCACTTCATGTTACCTATTCCATTAACTCATTTTAATATATAGAACTTATTGTAAAGTGTTCTTGAAAAATGAAACGTTTCATATCATCAGATTTATCATAGTTTATGCATATAGTCAAAGACTATAGAATTACACAAGATGTGTCACTCGTATTGTTTTGAATGGGAGAAAGTGTAACGCGCAATATGGCGGAATAAGTCCCGCCTTCTAAATAAGAGCCAATCGCTGACTGGTAAAGTCATCGCGTCACTTCAGCGGCCGTTAGAATCACCGGTTTCTATAGAAACAGTCAGACGCGCGCCTCCGAAGAGACGCGCATTTAGGTCTGTGCATGCGCATTAGCTTGATCCAGCCTGAAAAATAGTTTTTTGTCATGATTCGAGCGTTTAGAAACAAAATTTATAAGCCGGTTGTTGTTAGATTTCATTGGTGATTTCAAATATGAAATTTAATCGTAAGGTTGGCGAACAGTTTTGGAGAATTTGATGTTTCCCCATTCAAAGAGATTGCATGATGCCCAGGATGCTCGAGAGGCGTTTCAAAGATGGCCGCCGAGTGAAATGACTTGTCTTAAAGGGACTTTGATATAGTCTCTCTTCTGTGTGTTCTATTTTTACACATATACATTTTTATCATTTAAAGTTGTATAAATTAGCTTTACTTATAAATTAAAGTTGTATTAAAGTCCCCCAATGGTGAAAATCAAGTGTTTAATCTTGTTAATATGTCTATGTGGTGTTTTTAATATGCTCTGAGACAAACCATGTGCAAATTCATATGTCAACACCATTGCTGAGTAGTTTCTCTTTAAAACTGCAGTAAATCAAAGACAGTCTCAAACCCACGGTTTGAAATCGCTGTTGATAAGAAAAATCGGGTAGATTTAGCAATATGGCGGGTGTATGATGTATATTACAATGTTATGATGAACTATATGCCTTTCTCTACTGACGTTCTGAGTTGTTCAAAGCGTTTCAAAGGATACTGACTGTTGAAGGCAGCTGTCTGACTCGTGAATGTGAACATGTTTGTGTAACATTAGCAACATCAAGCAAAATGCTAATCAATCATATTAATTACCGTTATGTGTCCGATGTGCAGCGTCTACCTCAGTACCGAGTAGATATCGTCTGAGTTCGTGGGTGGAGCAATGTGACTTTGAACTTTCTAAACTCCCTGTAAAACTTTCTGCTTTCCATGAACAAGTATTATTATATTGGAAATTGATTTTCAAGCACAATTTTAGTCCTCATAACATATCAGTCTGGAATAACAGGTGTATAACAGTGAATAGGAAATCCTTGTTTATCAGTGAATGGTGGCAGAAAGGCATATGTCCACTAACGCATATTATGGGTAACATAGGGATTATATTCAGTCATGATGCTTTTTGTGGTAAATACAATCTAAGTTGCTCCTGTAAAATGTATGAAAAAATTATCAAGAACATTCCAATACAGATGATTAAATTGGTAAATGAACAATTGAAATATTCAATTATAATACCTAAAATACAAGAAAATGTAAGCTTTGATGAAAACAAATTTTTGAGGAATTATTTAATACAACGTTTCCCAGGACCTGTAAAGGGAGCTTATATATTATGTCATTATGAGAAGAAAGAAGTAAGTGAAATTAGAACCAATTTTCTTTCATTTCATGTTAACCCTAAAGGTAAAAAGGTGCACTTCAAAATTATGAATCATATACCCTGAATTTTTAAGAATAAGATTTAATGTAGGAGACTCAAACTTATGTCAAATATGCAAGTTAGAGATAGAAACGGTTGAACACTTGTTTTTTCTGTGTAATTTGGTAAACATATTCTGGAAAGATGCATTCAACTGGATGCAACAAGAAATACCTGACAATGTCACGAGAAACTGTTAAATGTGGTTTGTTAATTAAGGATAAAAAGGTATCTTATGTAATAAATAATATGTTGCTTTTGTTGAAATTTTACATACACAAATGTAAATTTTTCAAAACTCCCCCACGATTATTGGTTTTTAAAGAGGAATTTCGAGTATATCTGGAAACGCTGAGAGGGATAAAAAATCCCAAAGCAAAGTACAGATACACTCCTTACTGGAAGAATTTGGTTTTATAACTTAAAAAAAAACACTTCCTACACCCCTATTTTATTTGATTTTTATTTATTTATTCATTTATTTATGTTCTCTCTTTTTCCATTGTCTTTAACTTACTGATTGTAATCTCAGTCCTTGTTTGTAAATCTTTCAATTATGATTGCCTTTCTGTTGATGTTCAATATGCTTATGAATAATAATTTAAAAAAGCTTTTGGCTTATAAGAAAAAAAAAGAAACAAAGTTGTGCATGGAGGCGGGGCTAATTATCATATTCATAGATCCATGTATATTAAATGAGGCAAGGGTATAGAGTTACATTAAATTACATTAAGATATTTTTTCACAGGAAAAAAAACTTTTAAATATGCAATTTTGGTGATCAAAGATGAGTTTTAAAAGATAAAATTAGGAAAGAGGAACTACAGGGGAACTTTAAGAACATGCAATCAGCAATAAACAATAGTATATTTATAAATTAACCAAGAATAATGAATGCTAAAAAAATGTTAAAATGGCGCACCTAATTGTATTTTATTAACAGGATAACACCTTGAATTTGGCAGCCTTATTTTTTAAAATTAAATTCAAATGCAATCTGACTGTTGCCATTTTTTAGAAGCAGCTATAATGATGACATTAATTCAGATGTCAGGGTAACATACCATCAGTGACCTCCTTATTAGATCATTTCCTTTCACATAAAGTAAAAAAACAACAAACGGTGGAAAAGTAGGATTCGGACACAGCAATCCCTCATTTCTTACTCACAAATCATCAATCTTTGTGTTTGTGGTCAGTGGCATGTCCAATGAGCACTAAACAAACTTCACAGAGTAGCCCAAGGTCTATCGACAGATCCTCTGTGGATTTGATTGAGTGTGTTGAAAAGCTAGGCTAGCAATATGAAGCCATCGATTTCCTGCCATATTAAAAAGGATTAAGGTAGCCATAAATGCAACTGGAAAAAGACTTAATGGGCCATACTTGTGTGCTAAACTTTACTGTCTGTTATTTTTTCCCTTTATTCAGCACCATTAATCACATTTCAACTGCGATGATGGATGGCTGTCAGTGGAGGCCGATCCGTCTTTATAGATCTCAAAGGTCTAGCTTCTTTCCATCAATATGAGAAGACGCTCACGGAAACAGGTGGATGGAACTAGAGTGAAACATTCGTCTTTTCACGTCCTCAGGCGATGGATTACCAAGGTCAAGTATCCTTCATTTCTCCCAACAACCCACTGGCCCTTGGCGTTTGATGGCATTCGGAGTCATAGTTTAATGTGGCATCTCACACTAATGAGACTCTTTAAATGGAGCCGTTTCATTGTCCCAAGTATTTATCACACCGATATCATCCCTGCTGTGAAATGTACCACATAAAGCCGCATATCACTCTAAAGCGAGGGGGATTTTCAGCGTGCCGTGACACAGAGGAAGTGCAGTCACCAGCCTCGATGCCAGAACGTCTAATGCTCCGTGAGAATTCTCAGGGAGTTTAAAAGGACTTTCGATTGCTACAGGGATGAATCTGGCCTGCTTTCCCCCCTCGCAGTGACATTAAACTTCTCCCAACATG
Source organism: Megalobrama amblycephala (assembly GCF_018812025.1). Classification (NCBI taxonomy): domain Eukaryota; kingdom Metazoa; phylum Chordata; class Actinopteri; order Cypriniformes; family Xenocyprididae; genus Megalobrama; species Megalobrama amblycephala. The sequence goes on from NC_063055.1 coordinate 10,832,071, forward strand.
ACTCTACTGAACATGATTGTCCCTGACATTTCCAGCAACGGGCTTCTAAGAGACAAATCATGCATCCTCTCTCTGTCGTACAGCAACCAGGAGCCAGGCATACAAGAGTTTATTACACCGAACCCAGAGAGGTGAAGATACAGTAAATCCATTGAGCTGGGAGAAAATGGTAAGTGAGAGAATGAGTGTGAGAGAGAGAGAGAGTAGTAGACAGACACACAGACAAAAAGCAAGAAAATGAGGGAGAGAGGCTGCTGCCAGACCCCAAGCGCTCCCTAAAGGTATGTTGTATATTTCATACTGTTATGAGACACTCTGAACGGTATTAATTCAATCCTAGCCGCTGCTGCTCCTGTCAGCTCTCTTACACAACAACCACACACAGAGAAACTACACTGTAACACACTCAGGCACAAATAGTAGCAAGCAACACACTGACATACACAGCTATGCACACACACATACACACATATACACACAAAACAATCACACACATAGCAAGACAACCTGATACACAAAATTTTATATATATATATATATATATATATATATATATATATATATATATATATATAGTGTATATTGATATATATGTATATGGATATATACCATCTATATATCCATATATACCCATTTAAGGATATATATTTTTATGTGTATATTCATATTTGGTAATGTATATTTGGGCACTTTAAAAAGAAAATTACGCTAAACTTTACTCACCCTCAAGCCACCCTAGGTGTATATGATTGTCTTCTTTCTGATGAACACAATCAGAGTTATATTAATAAATATCCTGATGCATCTGAGCTTTATAATATTAGTAGTGAACAGGACCAATGAGTGAGAAGCTCAAGAAAGTGCATCCATCCATCATAAACGTACTCCACGTGGCTCCGGGGGGTTAATAAAGGCCTTCTGAAGTGAAGAGATGCATTTGTGTAAGAAAAATATCTATAACAAGTTACAAAGTAAAATATCTAGCTTCCACCAGACCGCCTTCCATATTCAACTTACGAAGAAAGTGTAACGCCTCTCACAGTTCAAAATGCTTACACTACATCCTACACCTTCTGTATTCAACTTACAAAAAAATAATTACTGATGTGACGTCAGTTACGCTTTTTTCATAAGCTGAATACATAAGGTGTAGGATAGCTAGATATTTTACATTATAACTTGTTAAATATGGATATTTTTCTTACACAAACGCATCGCTTCACTTCAGAAGGCCTTTATTAACCCCCCAGATCCATGTGGAGTACGTTTATGATGGATGGATGGATGGATGGATGGATGGATGGATGGATGGATGGATGGATGGATGGATAGATGGATGGATGTGGATGGATGGATGCACTTTCTTCAGGTTCATACTCATTGGTCCTGTTCACTGTCATTACAGATCTTGGATGTGCAGGATATTTATTTATACTCCGATTGTGTTCATCAGAAAGAAGAAAGTCATATACACCTAGTATGGCTTGAGGGTGAGTGAAGCTTGGGGTAATTTTCTTTTTAAAGTGATATCTAGCGTAGCGTCAGTTCTGGCAGGTCACGTCAGTCAAGCTTGCATCAGCTGACTCACAGGTGACTTGCGTCTAGGAATACGACGCCTATCACGGCATCTATATATAAGCTCCTCAGTATTATCAGCAGCTATTGCATTTCTCAGGAGCAAATTACCCTCCTCCATCCCCAGCTCCTCCTCTCTTCAGTCAGGATGGTCTTATTATTTCCCCTGAATCAGACTAATTCTTGAAAAATGTGTATGTTAAATCATGACATTTAATGATATCTGCATGTTGGTCCTGTTCTGTTTACCCTGGGGGGTTATTGCTGCTCTCCCTGCTCTTATCCATGCTAGGCTGCATGGATGCGCAGGGAGTTCTTGCCCAGAACAGAACCATACCGCCAATACAAACTCTATGCATTATCTATCATATTTGACGATAGTGGTCCTGACAGAACTAATCCTTTAACGCAAATACTAATCAGGCAATCACATGGCAGCAACTCAATGCATTAGGCATGTACACATGGTCAAGACGATCTGCTGAAGTTCCAAGTGAGCATCAGAATGGAGAAGAAAAGTGATTTAAGTGGCTTTGAATGTAGCATGGTTGTTGGTGCCAGACGAGCTGGTCTGAGTATTTTAGAAGCTTCTGATCTACTGGGATTTTCACGCACAACCACCTCTAGGGTTTACAGAGAATGGTCTGAAAAAGGCAAAATATCCAGTGAGTGGCAGTTCTGTGGGTGAAAATGCCGTGTTGATGCCAGAGGTCAGAGGAGAATGGCCAGACTGGATCAATTTTGGGAATTGATATTGATATCATTCAAATTAAGATCATGATTAACAGGAAAAATCAAATCATTTTACCAAGCCATACAAAGAACCACACACAGTCATACAGCATCACACACATTTACACACACACCACACTGGGGCCGCCACACACAAAAGCACAACTGCCACACACATCTCCACACTGAGTCACACAGCATCAACTCAATCCCACAATCCCACACAGCACATCTCTTAATCCTCACTGCCACAGAGATTAAGCAGCACAGACGGAAAACTAATGCCGCTAACACCTGAGGATTCACCTGAGTACGCCATCTGCAGGTTCACAATCATGAACCCCATGCAACAATATCCCCCCCGATCACTTCATATCTGAGGTAAATACAATACTCTGTTCATGGACACTTTCTGTCTGCCAGGACAAACTGAGTATTTTTCCTACAAACCGAAGTAAACCGAAAACACCCCGGGAAGACAAACGCACACGCAACCAGCTGACATCAGCTTCCTGTCACAGTAACTTTACAGTTTGTATTCTAATACCACAACATAAAGAGGTGAAAATGTGTATGTGTGTGCAAGTGTGTGAGTCCACATTCTTTCCAGCTGGCATCCATCCTATCAGACCACAACAGCTTCTTTCCTAGTGTGCAGGAATTCAGTCTTTTTCCCATTTTTTTCACCCCGTACGGACTAATGCATAATCCCGTCAGATATTTCTGGCAGCGTCAAGTGAAAGTTAATAAACACCTCTCTATTGACTCACAAGGATTAAAAGTCATCAGGACATGTTTGCGCTCCTCGCACATGCTTTTGTGCCAGGGCCGTGCCAAACAACTTATGCCGAGATGTTTGCGACAACGAGCCCGGTTTCTGCCGCACGGGTCCCCGGTGACATGTCAAAAACCGAACGGGAAGTAATTAGCATGTTCAGTGAAGTTTCCCATGCATTTGGCGTGAAGCGCCGGGGGGATACATGCAGGATCCATGCCACTAAACATAATATATTCATCCAGGTCCATGCTCCAGATTTGCTCAAAAACACATTTCATAATGGCACATGACTACAGACGTGGCATAAATCTTTATGCTTTTTTTAAACAAAACAAGAGCTAGACATTAGAAATCTGTAGGGCCTGAATACCATTTGAATTCCTCCTTTAATCTCCCTGCATTATTGCAGCAGCAGTGCTGGAAAATAACATACATTTTCACCATTTTACAGAACGTATAATAATCTTGTAATGGTACTCCACAATATCCACCCCGCCTCCCTCTGACAGACATTTTGAATATGTTTTGACTCCAGGGAAATCACACGGTCTTTAGTAAAAGCATTAAAGGCCTCCCAGCTTGTGCTGCTCAAGAGCATCTCACTCTCTGTCGGCCCCTGAGGGTCACGAGACTCTTGTGGTCTCTAACCCTCCTCAGGTACGACTCAGTACAGAAAACGGTAAGACTCGGAGGCAGCGCTATGGCAACAGCAGAGCCAGGCATTAAGATTCTGGTGGCGTTCCGATCGCGAGCACACCAGTCGCAGGTTTCTCGGGGAATCTCCTCCAGGCTGCGCTTCCAAGGTGAGTGCGCACGCTCCTTAGGAGTTGGGAGCGAGAGATAGCGGCCAGAAGCTATTAAAATATGGGCAGGAATTTCTGTTATCTGCCTAACGGGAGGCTGTGACGGCGGCTTTGTGTTATTACAGAGATAAAATGCACAGCCGCTTGGAGAGCAAGGGGGAGCGAGAAAGGGAGGAGGAGGAGGGTAGTGGTGGTGGAAGAGGAAGGGAGGGTGTTGGAAGCTCAGATTTATAGAACTAGGGAAGCTTAAGGTTATTAAATCTGAAGATTACTAGAGTGCAAAATTGTTGGAGGTTTTTATTTTTTGACGAGAACTTGAGGGATTTAGTCCAGTATTTAGCAGAGGACTTTAACGGCCAGTGATATAATTCACAATTATTTTCCCTCTTGTCTTTCTTGCTCCCTGTCTTGTCTTTTTCACTGTTCATTAATATGAAAATGAACCACTTATGAAACTGTTCCTCAATTCTTTCTTATCTGCTGTAGGTCTTTCTGCAGTGACGGGGCCACACGTACAGCGCAGATACTGTAAATACAACAGAGATAACAAGTATAAATACACTGAAAAGAAAATCACTCTTTAATATTTCAATTGTATCTCCAGCAATGAGAGTAAACTCAAAGACATGATATAGAAGTAGCTTCTTCTTTACTCTGACCTCCATCCAAGTGAAATGTATTATTGGAAAAGAAAAAATCTAGGGTGGGGACTTGTTTTTGGCTCTGTTTACACCTGGCATTAAGATGCATTTTGGTCAGTTGGATCACAAGTGGACAAGGGAAACGCATTTCCGTTTACACTTGGTATTTTAATCAGTCTCTTTTGTCCACTTTCAGTTGAACCGAGCAAATGCGTTTTCAACTACCTCTGGTAGTGGTCGTAAGTGGACAAGCTCAAAATGTCTTAGACTTTGTTTACACCTGTATTTAACATCATCCACTTGTGATCCGATCGACCAAAATACATCTTAATGGTGTAAACAGGGCCTTTGTCCACTGGTTGTTGGTTGGATTGATGCAGAACGACTGAAAAAAAAATTAAACATATACATGGATGAATTGTTCACAGTAAGATCAATAACATGCAGTGAATTTGCATCAGACTTTAAATGCGAAGTGTGTAATTTATTTCAATGTTAAATCATTTTATCGCAGAACAATATGCAGAGATAACTATAAGTAACCCATTTGTAGGTTAAATCACCTGGGTAAACACTGTGGCTCACTGGTTCAAAAAACTGTGCTTTGTGTTTGTTTGACCAGTGGCAGATAGGGAAGTGTTCGGGAAACTTTTTTTTTTTTTAATCTGACTTTTTTTTTACTATGAAACAAAGTCCCGGTTTCACAGACTGGGCTTAGATTAAGTCAGGATTAGTCCAATTAGGACATTTAGCTTTTATAATATAAAAATGTGCATCTTGAGACACAACAATGGCACTGAAATAATGTTAAGATATGTCAGTACAAGTTGCTTTCAGTTAAAACAGCTCAAACATGCATTTTAGGCTGGGACTAGGCTTAAGTCTTGTCTGTGAAACCAAGGAAAAGAGATTACACATTTCACATTTAGCTCTTCTGCTTCTCAGATATTTCTCAGACCCTAGTAATCTCTAGAGTTCAGATGGGGATCTCAACAATGCCACAAACTCAGAGTTGCTAAGATACCAAAGTCATCAAAAGTCAGAGATTTTAATATGAACTCACATCAAATTCTCGTCTCTCATCAAAGGCTATGCTACACATTCATTTTATAGCTCTACACTCCTGTTGAATGTCAAGAGTTTCATTTGTGTCTATCTGATACTTAAGTGAAACATAATTAAGAGCTCCATTAAGTCCCTACGGCATTTAAAGTGCAACCTATGAGAAATAAACACACTCCCCTTCTATCACTTTTCAGTTCCATTTCTAGTGAAATCACAAATAAAATTCATGATATACATCCACTGACATTTTATTAAAATAAAAATCCCTAAAAAATATTAGATTCTAGAACTCCTAATAGTCAAAGCAAAAACTTAATGCCAATGTGTCAAACTTTACAATCAGTTGCTGATGGCAGTCATAGATGTAGAGATGAAATGATCAAATGAAACATCACACGTTTATTTGAACAGTTGAATTGGTAAACAAGAATGACGGCTCTCTCAAAACAAAGTTTAACGACACTTTATGGTATATTAACCCAATGTGCTATTGAAATTGTAGATTTTTGGACTCTTCCAATTGTAAATCCTTTCAGCTTTAAGGTCTAAATCAATAGACCACATTCACTAAACTAGAGTTTCCCAAACTGGGGTTCGTAAGGGAACTACTTCAAGTAAATATTTTACGTCAAAGGGTTTCGTCTGAAAAAAGTTTGGCAATCCCTAAACAGCTCTAAACAATAGATTATCACATTAAATTATTTGTGTGTAACCTAATAAATATTCATTAAAGGTGCCCTAGAATCAAAAATTGAATTTTCCTTGGCATAGTTGAATAACAAGAGTTCAGTACATGGAAAAGACATACACTGAGATTCAAACTCCATTGTTTCCTCCTTCTTATGTAAATCTCATTTATTTAAAAGACCTCCGGAAAACAGGCGAATCTCAACAAAACACAGACTGTTACGTAACAGTCGGGATCATTAATATGTACGCCCCCAATATTTGCATATGCCAGCTCATGTTCAAGGCATTACACAAGGGCAGCCAGTATTAACGTCTGGATCTGTGCACAGCTGAATCATCAGACTAGGTAAGCAAGCAAGGACAATAGCGAAAAATGGCAGAAGGAGCAATAATAACTGACATGATCCATGATTACATGATATTTTTAGTGACATTTGTAAATTGTCTTTCTAAATGTTTCGTTAGCATGTTGCTAATGTACTGTTAAATGTGGTTAAAGTTACCATCTTTATTACTGTATTCACGGAGACAAGAGTCTCTATTTAGCATCGCTATTTTCATTTTTAAACACTTGCAGTCTGTATAATGCATAAACACAACTTCATTCTTTGTAAATCTCTCCAACAGTGTAGCATTAGCCCAGTTAGCCACGGAGCACTATCAAACTCATTCAGAATCAAATGTAAACATCCAAATAAATACAATACTCACATGATCCGATCCATGCATGCAGCATGCATGACGAACATCTTGTAAAGATCCATTTGAGGGTTATATTAGCTGTGTGAACTTTGTTTATGCACTGTATAACTGTGATTATAGTCGAGAGCTCGGGAGGGCAGGGAGCGAGAGATTTAAAGGGGCCGCGCAGCCTGAATTGGCGCATAGTTAATGATGCCCCAAAATAGGCAGTTAAAAAAATGAATTAAAAAAAATCTATGGGGTATTTTGAGCTGAAACTTCACAGACACATTCAGGGGACACCTTAGACTTATATTACATCTTTTGAAAAGACACCTTTAACTAATCCTCTGGCATTTTGTGATGTCACAACAAACTCTACTACCCCCACAACTTTTTAAAACAAAGCTATATCAATGATTCACAATTTCATTCAAACATCCAAGCTCTGCAGTGTGCCACATCTTCTTTATCTGTCAGTCATCCAGCCAAGGTCTGTAGAAATCGAGTCTGAAATGACACTTCAGATACGAACATGCCCATCAGGAGGTTTTAAAATGGGGAGTGGCGAAAAAAATCAGGTGCTTTCGAGACTGTTTACAAAGTCCCTGTTCTGTCCTCATTCACTGATTCGCACTCGTCACAGTGAATAGACGGACCACCCACTGTGATCTAAGGAAAGGAATGCTCCTTTAAGCAAGACTGCTTATGCATGTGTTTGTGTGCGTGGACACGAGGATTCAGAAAAAACTCTCTCAGGCTGCCATCTCGAGATTCACTTGTTAATTTCTGGAGCCTTGCTGAAGAGAAAATTCATTAACCTCAGAGCCACACAGCCATGTGGTGAAATGTGCATGTTTAATGTGCCTTAAAAGAGCTTTTTAAAGACGTAAACAGGCTAATTGGCAGGACTGTAGGCAATGCGGCGCATCACACACTCCAGCTCACTCCTAAAGAGATTTTCGTGTTCGCACTTCATTGGTACTCTGCCCTAAACGCATACACGTACAACCCTGTATATACACATGTATGTGGAGACTTGTTCTTAATATATGCTAATTATAATAACTACCATTAACCTTAAAATAAACAAGCAATGAGAGGTTGTGTATTACCGTCATGCAATCATTAGCTGTTATCATTATTGATAATCATTATTGAACAGCATTTTAAATAGAAATTTACTTTCAAAAATTTCCATTACACAATTATAGCTCTCACAACCTCATAATCTCAAAGTATGAGAGGCTATCGTATATTGTAGGGATCCACTGATATTAAAATTATGGTCAATACTCCTAAGACTGATCATTTTTATGTTGGATGGCCAATGATTGAAAGCCTGATATTCAATCAATCATTTTAAATACTGGTACTACACATGATTTTAGGCATCACATCATTATAGTGTACAGCATTGAAAAATTGATAGTATTGTTAGTAGTATTATTAAAACAATTTAAATAATCTCTAACGCAATAAAATCTGTAATTAAAATAATAACATCTCTAATAATCGGTTGTGCATCCCCACTATATAGTGAGTAGTAAGTGTTGTATGAACTGCCCAAGACGACTTGACAGCAGCAAAAGGTTTCATTTTGCATTCATTTAGCAGAAGCTTTTATCCAAAACATAATATACAGTAACTAATGCAACAGGTGTTTTTCATCATAGCTGTTCACTATGTCATGTATCTTAGTTAACTTGAACGTATAGTGATCAATCAGTATCCAGACCCAGAACTGTTTCATAATAACAACAGGCACTAATAAAAGATTCTCTACATGATCTCATTTCCTCAAGGCTGGTACAAGTTTGCCTCTTTTTCTCTCTTTGTCTTCCATTCCGTAAAGGTGGAGGTCAGACGTGGCTGTTCCCTGGTCCAGGCCTTGGAGGCAAAATCTCTCTAATGCACTTAGAATCTGGCACATACACCTTCTTCCCACACAGTAAGTCCCGATGGGGCAGAGAGCACACGCTGCAAAGACGACAGAGGGGGGGAGAGAGAGAACCCACCGGAGCATAAACCCCCTGGAGACTGACAATACAGTGCATGTATCTGTGATATATGTGTGTGTGTGTGTGTGTGTGTGTGTGTGTAGGTGGGTGGGTGTAATGCAGAGAGGAAAGGACATGTGGCAGATTTAAGAGCACTTGTGTGCAGCGCGAAGGTGTGTTCCGCCAAGTCTGAAAAAAACTGGTCAAAACACGGGCTGATTGCCATGGTTATAATTACACTAATGGCTTCATTACGGGCATTAATTCAGCCCTCATCAGTCTTTTGCCAGTGATTAGTTCAAAGTGGAGGAGGGGTGAAACGTACAGTTCTCAAAAGAAAATGATTTTCCTAAACAGGCAGAATCTACAGGATCAAGATGTCCTCCCACAGTCCTTCATCGTTTTGTAACATGCGGAGAGTGCGGCCAATTTCATCAGATGGAGTTTGTCAGATGGAAACTGATATAATCCTGATTTACTGTTATGACATCAACTGAAGGTGCACTCAAAAGAAGAATTCACAGCACTTATCCACATGTTGGAAATGGGTTTTTCTGATGTTAAATTAAACCTTATGAATAGAATTGAGCAAAAACATTACAATTAGATGTACTGTATCAAATTAAACCAACCAAGGGGGTATTTACATTATTATTGGATAGCTATGAGATCAGATTTCCAGGAAGAGGAAACCACTCAGCTGATTTTTGCATATGCATTTGCACCAGCAACATGCTTTTTATGCACTTTTTACAAAGTGTCTATTGTTTGAGAAGTGATAGTCAACATATTAACTACAACAAATATAATATTTTGCATTAACATTTGCTCAAAGAAAAAAACATTTCTATGACATTCTAAAAGAGGAAAGAATAGGCCTACTAAGAGATTGATTATGGTGATCAGAAGAGAGATGTCAAATTAACCATCACACCCTCGGCCGTTGCATTAGAAACACTCTCGCAGCAGTGTGAACTAGTTTTCTGAAATTTTAAATGCCAAGGTACAAAGTACATTGTCATAAATGTACATCAGTTTTTAAAAAAACGCCTCGCTTTTTTAAAGCATCACACACTAGTTGGGACACATACACATCTATTAAGAGCTTAACAATGAATGCCTAAAAAAAATTGAGGATGGGGGCATCTCTCCCTGACACCCTGTTGTGATGTGACTTAGGCGGGGGACTAACTTTTGCCATGGCCACGGAGGGAACAGAGGGAGCCTTATAACAATTTAATATTATCATTAGTATTATTATTACTATTATTATTATCATTTGCCCTCTTCCTCATCCTCCAACCCCTCCTAGTATTCTTGATCAAACAAGTTTATTACTATTATTAATTTTTTTTTTCTATTGTTGTCTGTTTTACATTTCTAGAGGTCCATTCGTTTATATGCTTCCACCCCCCACAACCAGATACACTTGCACGCACTCACATACAAACACACACACACACGTATACAAAGTTCTGTCATGAAACTCTAGATGCCGCAGGCTGATAGGTCCTTAACTCAACCTGGTTGTAATCACATCATTCTCTACAGCTGATTGTTTCCTGCTGTTTAAGTAGCCAATGAGCATGCATGCTCAACCTTCAAATACTTGGTTAGCATTTGTTGTAGCAGCGCAGCATGCTTTCAGTAACCCACCACCTTCCCCAGCTCCACCTGTATAGATCATGTATGCTATATTGTACAGCAGCAGCATATCTTACTTGCTCACAGCAGCATGTCATGTATGTATCGGCAGTAGCAAGTCTCGTACTTGCTCTGCAGCAGCATCTATTCCGCCAAGACTAAATATATCAACATTGTCATACCCATTACCATGCCAAACACTCTGAGAGTTGTCATGACAGAAATACATACACATGTACATATACTGTATACATAAATTTGTTGTTGGTATGTATGATTGTTTGCCTTGGGTTATTTCGTATTTGTCACATGTAAATAGTGTCACATTCCTTGTTTGCATAATAAATAAATAAATGTATGTACAGTACAATGTTAATAACTGTGGAAACGTCATCACAGTCTGTGTAAAGAGTTCATGGTCTTCCCCAAATGTCAACATAACAGAAATTCTTCTAAATCCCAACATAATGAACACTAAAAATTGGCAAACCTCCCTCTTTTTTCACATTGTGCAAAATTACATAATATAACACTTCATTTCAACATTTACTCTCTCCATGCTCAGTTAACACCAGTAGAAATTATTCATGTGGTCCTAATGCAAATAGATTAAGTAAACTTCTATTTCATAAACTTTAATGGATTGCACTCAATTAAATTAAATAGTGACAAAATCTACATGAATTGTGTTGCATTAGCTCATTTTAATTACGTAAATTGAGCAAGCAGCAAAATTATTTTTTTGTCTGTGTGTTCTAACGAGAGTGTAATATTCACATGCTAACTGGGTTTCCTTCCAGCATTACTGGTTCCTGTTTATGATAGGAAGGGAACATGTGATCAGCCTAAGGGCCTTCAGTATGTTTTCAATTCCCTGTGGTCTTTCTCATAAAATGTTAGATTTGAAAAAAGAAAACACACACACATAAAGTGGTGTTTTGAAGCTTGGCCATCACAGCGCCACTCGTCAAAAGAAGCAGTGTCTCACAGGCGCTTTTGTCTGGTCATTTCTTCTTAGAATCCTCTACATTAAAGCTGTGGAGGGAAACAGCTGAATGTATCTGTTCAGAAACAAACACACAGACAGAACATCAAAGCGTGTGGATTGCAGTCAGAGTGGACAGTGAGTGACCTGTTCAGATGCTGAGTGCAGAACAAGATTACATGAAAGACTCCACAAAATCTAAATTAGAGCTTTGAGGCCATCTATATGCTAGTTTTTAAATGTTGACAAATTTCACCCTTAGCAAATAAAATAAAATAAATAGACCCTCCTCCTAATTACCACCAGCCACTGACTGACTAGCAATAATCAAATCATAATACAAGGTTGTGATGTTAATGAAGCCTACTAGCAAAAAGAAACAGGCTGATTTGATGTCTCATCTAAACCTCCAGCTGCAATAGGAAATGTCAACACGATTTATTCAAACACACATTTACTATTGAAGAAGTAAAACTACAATGAATATGTAATATCGTGCATATAATTAACAAAATGCTGTTCTCTAAGTTCATTTTTGTAGCTAACTATCAAGCCTTTTGGACATTGAATGGCTTTTCTGAGGCTGTTTTGTTGACGTTTTTCAGTGGTTGAAACACTGATTGACCAATTAACATGACACAATATGGATTTGGTCATTTGTACTGTATCTTTCATCATACCTTCTGATGTTCATGTTTTTTTTGTGCTGTACCAAGTAAAAGCAGAACAGATAATCAGTTCACATGCGCACCGCGATGCCGCTTCACTTGAACTGAGGTGCAGCAGCGATCTGTCACGCCACAATAAAGAGCAACAAAATGTTATTTATTGTGTGAATTTCTTAATAAAATTGACAGAATTTAAAAGCTGAGACTTTGTTTCATATCAAAAGTAACAAAGCACAAATATTACCGAGATTTATTGGATGGGAGGCACAATACAATGTTTTGTTCATTCATCTACTGAAAACAGGATAGACTGGAAGATCAATTCTTGGGATTTACGAATCGATATCGGTTCTTCAAAATGAGAATTGATTAAAATCGAGAAATAGACATTTTTTACCCAGCCCTTGTCAACACATGAAAAAACTGTCAAGAAAATTAATGGAGACTTGAAACACACTGACTTGCCATGGATAACAGCAAAAATGCTCATTTCATAGAGGAGATTTAAGTCATTTTATATAATACTGTGTTCAAATGATAACAAATGCTGGTACTCCTGGGCTTAAAAGCTTCTTGCAATAGATAATATTTGTTCTTTGAATTTATTTTGCTCCTACACACTTACATCTCATGCAGCTCTCTGAGTATGTGACAATTACAGAACATGCACAAGAGTCAAAAATGTGGACACATATATATATTTGTTTTTATATATATATATATATATATATATATATATATATATATATATATATATATATTTGTTTATATATATGTTTATGTCACAACATAAGTATAGACTTGCATTGCTATAGTTTTGATGGCTTTACTTTTATTCAAGAATGTGATGTAGAAAATGATTTGGCATGCTCAAACTTTTCACTTGTTCCCTTTATGAGAACATATAACATCTGTATATTTTTTAGTCATCAAATGACAGCAAACTTAATTTGATCTTTTATTAATACAGTATATAAAATTGTGTTTTTAGGATGCACACTGCACAAATCATATAGAATTTGTGCACAGAAACCGTCCACAACAACCTAATCTCGTAATAACTGACCACTCTATCTGTATCATATTTCATCAGATGCTGTTGAATTATCTTTACGGAACATGGAGAGCTCCCTCTAAAGGTCTGAAGACCTACAGCAATATATCACTACTGTTCTCTTTCAAAGCTCAACCTCTCTCTCACACACTCACACACACACACTCATCCCCTTAAAATCAACTCCCTCTCAACCTACTCCCTCTCCTCACACACTCCCCTTCAAATCGCGATCCATCATTGTCCTCTAAATCAATAATCAATCTGCAGTCTTCTCCTCTCACCCCATCTGTCTCCATTGGCCGGAGCGTTGCTCTCTGCCTGTATAGATCATCATTTGGGTCCCTGTAATTGCTGGTCAGTGGGAGGGAGGCCATTAAAGACAGTATGGCCACTGGCTCTTTCTTTTCCCCTCTCTTTGACCCAGTTCAGGCACTTCTTGGCTTCTCTCACACCACTTTTCCCCACTCTCTCACTCGCCAGAAAACTCTAGCAAAGCTAGAGAATAGATGAAGATGTCAGCCAAGGCACTAAAATAAGATCTCTACTTCATTGGGAGGTGATTAACAATTTAAACATTTGCATATTTATTTTAGTTATATTTTTGGTTAGTTTGGTTATTATGCTTTGCTATTTTAGAAGTAATTGGAAGTGGAACAGGATTGTTGTGATGCTAATCTAAATAAGGACAAGAAATGGTAATGTTTTATTAAGTTGGTTGTTGTTTGTAAATATATCATCTGTTGAGTGTTGCTAAAAGGTTAATGCTCTATCGCATTATAATAACATACCACCTACACTAAACCCTAAACCTAACCGATGGATTGACAAAAGCAAATTTTGTCATGCCGTTTTAGGGGCTGTTTACATGCGTTTTTTTCATTCATTTACACGACAACGCAGTTTTGGTGGCCTGAAAATGCAAATTTTTGAAAACAATATCATTATCATCTCCATGTAAACTGCAAAAACGCAAATCTGTCGGCAAAAATGGTGGCGGCATGCAGATGCGTATTTGTGTTTAATCTATCCACCTTATTTTTAAACGGAAATAATATGTGTTTTCACTGAATGTGCGAGAATTTGCCAAAGCGTCTCTATCGCCCCCAGGTGGCTGGATGCAGTATAGGTCATAAACTCTGCCCTCTCCATGTAATGCAGGGGTCCCCAAACTTGTTCCTGGAGGGCCGGTGTCCTGCAGAGTTTAGCTCCAACTTGCATCAGCACGCCTTCCTGGAAGTTTCTAGTATGCTTAGTAGGACCTTAATTAGCTGCTTCAGGTGTGTATGATTAGGGTTGGAGGAGCTAAACTCTGCAGAGACACCGGCCCTTCAGGAGCAGGAATGGTGACCCCTGATGTAATGTAATGGGATGTGAGACAAACTAAACAGTCAAATTACAAGTCAAATATTCATTTCCAAAGATGGTTTCTGTCATTTTAGGCATTTTTTTCACGCTGATGTTAGTTAAAGCGTTTGTTCTTTAAATAAATTTGTTTCTGGTTAGTTATTTAATGCTATAAAAACGTGGGATTTGACGTCATGATTAACAGCTAAGATTGTCAGCTTCTCTAAGTGAAGTAGTCACTGAAGCACCAACAGACTTTTTTCTGGATCTTCGGGAGGTGATTGGAGCTTTAACTTTAATTTCTGCATTTACAGAACTGTTTATTTTACACCGACATAATGACGTGTTCTGCAGTATTAACCGATTCTGCGGGAGTGTGGGCGGGACCTTGATATCACGGCTCCACTTCACACTCATACTTCGCAGACTCGGGCTCCAAATTCACTATGCGCAGACTTGTGCCATATTGGCACACTGGTGGCTTCACTTACTACAGTGGAAGAGAGTGAAGGTGCTTCGTCCATCTTTTTTTACAGTCTATGAAACGTACCCAGATTCTACAAGTTACGGATTCCACGAACCCGTATTCTAGAAGTAAAAGCCTTTTGAGGTCATAACATAGTATGTGCAAGAAACTGTGCAAAAATAAAACTTTATTAATCTATAATCTCCCCCTAATATCATAATTTGTATAAAAAGTAAATAAAATCTGTTTTGTCTGTGTTTGTTTTACTGCCATTAGAATTCATTTCAGTTGGAAACTGCAGTGAACTCAACTGTATGTAGCTATAGATATGTTTTTTTTTTTGCAAAAACGTAGGTAGAGACATGTTTTTCCTATGAGCCTGGGTTCGAAATGCCACTCTGATTGGCTGATAACCCAGTCAATGCCATAATATCCATCTATCATGTTCACAACCAGACCTTAATGGGTTAAACTGGTAAAAACAGACATGCTAATTATAGAAGGAACAACTCACCCTTTAAGATGTCGCAATCTGTCACATCCAAATCAAAATGAACTTATGTGTGAGATATTTTTTAGCAACCACTCAGTTAGGGTAAATTAAACATGCATGGTTTTACTTATAAAGGTAGCCATTATTTACTAAATAGTGCAAACAAAATCCGCTGTTAGGCTCACAATGATAGTCTGCAGGGTGATTCATTCGACTGATTTAAATATGTTTATATATTTAGAGCAAAAATATGGGCTGCTGAAATGTCATACATCAGATTCGGCGGTGACCAAAGCAGGATATGAATAGATTTACCATCTTAATCAAGGGCAAATTCAAAGAAAGACACATCCAGGTGACATATTTCTCACTTTTTTCTTCTCCAGGACTAGCTGTACTCCCCTATTTCATTTTGTGCTGTACAATTGTACATCGTGCCAGTAACCCTCTGTACTATCCCGGAAACCTTATAGTTCATATCTCCTAATTCTAGGCTACGTTTCCCATCTCCTTCTGTGCTCCCAAGCAACTGGGATTTGCTTTTTCTGGCTTAATTAAAGCAGCGGGTGGGCGTAAATTTCTGACATCCATCACACATTAGCTACTAAATCGTTGTGGTGTCACAACATGCACAACACATTGTTTCATAACATCAAATAACAGGTTATAACATCAAGTCTTTCGATGCTGCTCACATCCAGCTCAAAAGAGTTCGACTATCCGTCAAAGAGCGGCAGCCGAAGAGGCGTGTCTTTAAACAAAAGTAGCTACCAAGTGCTGAGTTTTCTGTACTGCAGGCTATTATGGATTCACAGCATTTCCCCTCAGAGATGTGTGTGTATTTTCTCCCCGTTTTCCTCTCCACCATCAGGGGAACCAGAATCAGTACGCAACTCGGCGGGTTAGCGGAGCATTCAGCTGCGTCCACTGCTTCTACAGAGTGATATGCTGTTAATTAATTTGCACTGAGTCCCAGCACTATACTAACCATTGTTTGTGCCTGCTGCAATTCCCCATTCCAAACACACAGGCGTTCGTTCACGTATGTGCCTCGTGCGGGGCGCGATTATCCAATCAACAACGCGGGTCACTGCGGGCCAAAGAGGAACTGGGGAGCGTTCGAAATCAGTGAGCGTCTTAAATGGGCTTTATAACTAATTTACCATAAGTAGGATTCATGTTTTCCCCACTGGCTTTGGTCAAACAGACACCAGGGTCTCACGAAGCGTCCACACACACAGCTGTCCCTTCCACACCGTACGGCCGCTAATTTACAGGCAACGAGGAGAAGCGGCTCCGGCCTCCGCGATTCCTCCGACGCTAATTGGCTGCTTGTAAAAGATCGCCCTGGAGGAAAACAAAGGGCTCTTGAAATATTAATGCCCTTAACAACTTTGGAAGAGTGCCCACTCCAAAAGCCCCTGCTGTGCGACTCCTACTTGTTGTTTTTTTTGCCTTTTTCTTTCGAAACTCTCCCACTCTCTCACAGAACGATGCGAGCCTTGTGAGTCACAATACATTTCTGATGGGCTGCTTACAGCACTGACAGACCAACATATGTCTTGTCAGGACACAAACTGCCCTCTTCAGTAAGTCTGCTATCTGCTAGGCTATCTAATGGTCAGGAGTGTAACTGACAATGGCTATATGTGAGGCTGTCTGTTCAGGGGAACCTGTTATCTTTGTCCAAGAAGATGACATGGCTAACTCGGTTTCGAACTTATATTTCTGTGTTGGGATGTCAAAAATACCAGTACTTCAGCACCAAGTCAATTCTAAAATAAATAAATACATACAGTGCTAGACTTTTCATTGCATATAGTAGGCTAACAACTCAACTTGATAGCTGTACGTGACTGATTAATATTGTTCAAACAATAGCCTATAGATGAGAAGAAAAAAAGATAAGCACTTTATATGAATCATTAAAATAATTAAAAAAGGATTGATAATGGAAAGACTTGTTTACTTCATTAAGAAAAATTGAAGGCTACATTACATTATTTTAATTTTATTTGCTAATATTTATAATAATTGAATAAT
Source organism: Megalobrama amblycephala (assembly GCF_018812025.1). Classification (NCBI taxonomy): domain Eukaryota; kingdom Metazoa; phylum Chordata; class Actinopteri; order Cypriniformes; family Xenocyprididae; genus Megalobrama; species Megalobrama amblycephala. Next base: position 10,849,736 of record NC_063055.1, read on the forward strand.
ATTAATGTATGTATATAAATTATTAAAGGGTTAGTTCACCCAAAAATGAAAATTCTGTCATTAATTACTCACCTTCACATCGTTCCACACCCATAAGACCTTCGTTCATCTTCAGAATAAAAATTAAGATATTTTTAATGAAATCTGATGGCTCCTGCATTGCCAGCAAGACAATTAACACTTTCAATGCCCAGAAAGCTGCTAAAGACATATTTAAAGCAGTTCATGTGACTACAGTGGTTCAACCTTAATGTTATGAAGCGACAAGAATTCTTTTTGTCTGCCAAAAAAACTAAATAATGGGCGATTTCAAAACACTGCTTCATGAAGCTTCGAAGCTTTACGATTCTTTTGTTTCGAATCAGTGGTTTGGAGTGCATATCAAACTGCCAAAGTCACGCCCCCCAGTGGTGATCAATTGAAATTTCGAAACATTTATCACGTAAGGAAGCCTCGTTTACTGAAATCACGTGACTTCGGCAGTTTGATACTCTGAACCACTGATTCGAAACAAAAGATTCGGAAAAGCTTCGAAGCTTCATGAAGCAATGTTTTGAAATCACCCATCACTAGATATTGTTGAATAAAGTCGTTATTTTCGTTCTTTTTTTTTTTTTTTTTTGGCACACAATAAGTATTCTCATCGCTTCATAATATTAAAGGTGCCCTATAATTAAAAATTGAATTCACCTTGGCATAGTTAAATAACAAGAGTTCAGTACATGAAAATGACATATAGTGAGTCTCAAACACCATTGTTTCCTCCTTCTTATATAAATCTCATTTGTTTAAAAGACCTCAGAAGAACAGGCGAATCTCAACATAACACTGACTGTTACGTAACAGTCGGGATCATTAATATGTACGCCCCCAATATTTGCATATGCCAGCTCATGTTCAAGGCATTACACAAGGGCAGGACGTCTGGATGTGCACAGCTGAATCATCAGACTAGGTAAGCAAGCAAGGACAATAGCGAAAAATGGCAGATAACTGACATGATCCATGATTACATGATATTTTTAGTGATATTTGTAAATTGTCTTTCTAAATGTTTCGTTAGCATGTTGCTAATGTACTGTTAAATGTGGTTAGTTACCATCGTTTCTTACTGTATTCATGGAGACAAGACTGTCATTATTTTCATTTTTTAAACACTTGCATAATTCATAAACCAACAGTGTGTAATGTTAGCTTTAGCCACGGAGCACCATCAAACTCATTCAGAATCAAATGTAAACATCCAAATAAATACCATACTTACGCGATTAGACATATTGCATGATGAACACTTTGTAAAGATCCATTTTGAGGGTTCTATTAGCTGTGTGAACTTTGTTTATGCTGTTTAAGGCAAGCCCGAGCTCCAGGAGTGGGGAGCACGAGAATTTAAAGGGGCCGCAGCCTGAATCGGCGCATATTTAAAGGTCCCGTTCTTCGTGATCCCATGTTTCAAACTTTAGTTAGTGTGTAATGTTGTTGTTAGAGTATAAATAAAATCTGTAAAATTTTAAAGCTCAAAGTTCAATGCCAAGCGAGATATTTTATTTAACAGAAGTCGCCTACATCGAACGGCCAGTTTGGACTACATCCCTCTACTTCCTTCTTTAATGACGTCACTAAAACAGTTTTTTGACTAACCTCCGCCCACAGGAATACACAAGAGTTGCGTTTGTAGAGTGTTTGTCGCCATGTCGTCGAAACGCTGTTATTTTCATCCCGCAGTCCAATCACCGTGTCTGATTCCGGCTCAAATTGATAGGGTAAAATTAAAGACATGTTTACAATAACACTGAGCACGTGCATCTCCACGTTATGGTAAGAGGCTTGACCTTTCCGGGCAAGATGCGCTAAACTGCTGTCGAATCACAACACAGGAACTCGTTACGTATTTCTGAAGGAGGGACTTCATAGAACAAGGAAGTCATCAGCCCGTTTTTATGACAGTGGAAACAGCGGTATACAGATAAGTAAGTTATGTGAAAAATACTGTGTTTTTTTACACACGAAACATGAACACATGTTATATTGCACACTATAAACACAATCAAAGCTTCAAAAAAAACACAAAAAACGGGACCTTTAATGATGCCCCAAAATAGGCAGTTAAAAAAAATGGATTAAAAAAAATCTATGGGGTATTTTGAGCTGAAAACTTCACAGACACATTCAGGGGACACCTTAGACTTATATTACATCTTTTGAAAACACGTTCTACAGCACCTTTAAGGTTGAACCATTGTATTCATATGAACTGTTTTAAATACGTGATTGTGTTAATTGTCTAGCTGTCAATGGAGGCCTCACTGAGCCATTGGATTTCATCAAAAATATCTTAATTTGTGTTCCGTTTTCGGGTGTGGAACGACATGAGGGTGAGTAAATAATGACATTTTCAAAAAAATTTCATTTTTGGGTGAACTAACCCTTTAATATTATTATTATTATGTATTACAAAATACAACAACAAATACATGCTAGTCTTGTTAATATAATAATAATAGTTGTTATACAATTAATGCATTATTAATTAAAACCTTTAAGTAAAAAAAAATGTGTTCAATTAAATTTCACCAGTACAAGCATTTAATACAATGGTATTAACAGCATACTGCTTAAATGCAAGAGAAAATTGATGGTATTCCTGGTCAGCTAAACACTATAGTCACTCAGTCCCTTCAATGGATGCCTATAACTTGAAATTATGAATTCAGGCACGTAACCAAATGGTGAGAGCTTCAATTTTTTTTTTTTTTTTTTTTTTTTTTTTACATGGCTTCTTGCTGTTCCTCATCAGTACTTTCTGCTGAAACGTACTGTTTGCAATATGCAATTAATGAGTTGTTCAATGCTTTGAACGAATCCATTTTAAATGTAATTGTCTCTGTTCCCTAGAGGCGTAAGGACAGACCCAGAGATGGAGCTGTCAGAGAAACAGGACTGTCTTTAATCTTCATTTGATGACTCTCATACTTGTACGCTGTGCTATAATTCAACATAAGAGAGAACGAAAGTGTGTACGAGGTAGTAAGTGACAGAAAAAAAAAGTGGCTGAGTGTATGCTTGTATGTGTGAGATATCGAGAAGGTACAACATAGTAGACTCAACGTTTCAGACAGACCTACTTCTGCCAATCAGACGTCGATTGTCTCTCATCTTAGGTACAGAGACAAAGCGATTGCTTTGAAAGCATCCAACGCTACAATGGACTGCGACGGGGGGGAGTGTTGTGGAGGGTAACAGAAGAGTTGGCACAGTCACACTTAATAGTGAGCACTTTGTGTCTCATCTTTTATGTTTAAAAACATCAAAGCTGCTCAAAATGACGCATATCAAACTGATCCAACAATCACACACTGTGAGTGAGAACAGATGTATGTGTCTGCTAAATCTGAGGACATTTGAGGGAATACATAGTGAAGTAACAGAAAGACAAACCAAGGCCTTTGTCTATTTTTCAGCAACTAAAAAGTTGATGAAATGCACATATAGTGCAACAGCGAGACCAGCATGCTCTACACAAGTGGTTTACCACATTAGTAAACTTCCAAGGGGGCCTACAAGATAGTTTCAAATGATTTTAAAGAAGCTAAACAAGCTTAGCCAAAATTATAGATAAAAAAGATATTTCTTATTTAAATTTATCCTTTCATTGGTACTTTAGAATAAGGTTCCCACAGATTGGGAAAACCTGATACATGACCTGGAATAGCCATGGAAAGTGATGGGAATTTCTATAAAGAATATAATATTTTCTAAAATATTTAATCAGTAGACTTTATTCTTTTTGAGGGAAAAAAAAAAAAAAAAATTAAAATCCTTCTCCAGTAATCACTGGAAAAGTCACAAATTAATTGGTCAAAAAACAGTGGCAATCCTGAAGAACTTTGTGTTCTTGAAACTTCTGGAATCTCAAAATGTAATCATTTTAATTTAAATTATAATTATTTTAGTTATTTCGTCTATTGAAAAAAATTCTGAAAACGTTATTACACCAGTACCAGAAGGCAGAATGATACATGTATTTGTTCCAAACCGGACGTCACAGTTCGGTTCATGCAGTTAGACAACAAATACAGTCAGTCACAGGCGATACACACTACAATCCAGATGGGGGCGTGCACAGTAATGCTTTGTAGCCTAGCCTATTTTAACCAGCATTAACCACCAATAATCGCAATAAGCTCTGTGTTTTTTTACTTTCGATAAGAAACAAAGTGCCATCTTTCAAATTCTGTCCATTTTATCAGGAAATTCAAACAATAAATGTTGTTTTGACGCTTTTTGATGTGGCATGACAGATCGCTGTATAGGCGCCTCAGTTCAAACGGCAGTGTGGAGCGCGAGTGAACGCGATCATCCCTTTCCTCTTCACTACTACAGAATGAACATGAATGAACATAAAGCTATGTTGAAAGATACACTACAACTTACTGAAACGTATCATATCTTGTTTAATCACTTAATCAGTGTTTCAACCGCGGAAAGATGTCAGTAAAACAGTTTGTAAACAATGTCAAGTAGTATTGCATTTACCTCAGAAAAGCCATTCAGTGTCAACAGCTTAGTTCGCTAGAGAAATGAACTGTTTCACTAAATATATGCTCTATATTAGCCTATATATTAATTATGTTTTACTTAACCTGTTAGTTAATTTAAGGCCTAAATAAATCCGTCATGAAAACAAGTTATGACAGCCACTGTGTAAATGATTATATTTCAACAATGAATTGGAGAAACAGAAGTTAATGCAAAAACTGCCTTATGTATAATTTACATGTTTACAATATATACATTTTTTATTATTATTTGAGTGTTGATGATTATATCTAAAAAATAAATAGCAACTGAATTTAATAATTTGGGCTCTGTTGTTAATTGTAACCTTTATTATAGTAGTGTGCAAGTAAGGCTCCCAAATAGTTTACAGCATTAGCAGAAATTTTTTTATCCTTTTTTTAGACAGAGACAGAGACACAGTTGGTTCAGTAAAACATTGTTTAATAAAAAATGTTTTGTTTTCTCACCCTGCTGTACCAAACCAAAGACTATAGAATAACACAAGACGTGTCACTCATATTGCTTTGAATGGGAGAAAGTGTAACGCGCAATATGGCGGAATAAGTCCCGCCTTCTAAATAAGAGCCAATCGCCGACTGGTAAAGTCATCGCGTCACTGCAGCAGCCGTTAGAAGCACCGGTTTCTATAGAAACAGTCAGACGCGCACCTCTGAAACATGCCAGAAGAGACGCGCATTTAGGTCTGCGCATGCGCATTAGCTTGATCCAGCCTAAAAATACAGTTTTTTGTCATGATTCGAGCGTTTGGATAAAACATTTATAAGACAGCTGTTGTCAGATTTCATTGGTGATTTCAAATATGAAATGTAATCGTAAGGTTGGCGAACAGTTTTGGAGAATTTGATGTTCCCCATTCACAGAGATAGGGCATGATGCCCAGGATGCCCGAGTGGCGTTTCAAAGATGGCCGCCGAGTGAAATGACTTGTCTTAAAGGGACTTTGACCGAACCCGTACCGAACCATGACTTCAAAACCGACTTCAGACTTCATTTTTGTGTACCGTTACACCCCTAGAAAACTGCAATCAGTATCACTGGCACTGCCTTTTAGAGGCAAACTTCATATCTCTCTGACAGGCAACAATTCATTATCATTAATAAACACAAATCTTGCTCTGTCACTGTTTCCTGTGGTGTACCTCAAGGATCTGTTCTTGGTTCACTTCTATTTTTAATGTGTGTGCTTCATCTTGGTCAGATCATTCAGCGTCATGGTCTTAATTTCCATAGTTATGCTGACGATACACAAATCTATCTAACTGTTCAGCCCAACCCCTTCCATCACTTCCTGCCTACAAGATCTCATTGTAGGGATGGCTCAAAATTTCTTAAAACTGAATATTGACGAAACAGATATCCGGTCCAAATATCTCTTCCCAACATGACACCTCCATTCATATTGATGGAGTTATAGTTAATCCTTCACCAATTATATGGAATCTTGGGGTACTATTTGATTCTAAATTATGCTTTGAACCCGAAATCAGCCAGCTTGTTAAATCCTGTTTTTTCCGACTTTTGCAACATTGTCCATTTACAACCGTCACTAAATCTCAAAGATGCCAAAACTGTTATGCTTTTATAACCTCGCGTCTGGACTATTTTTAACCCTTTGTTTTGTGCCCTACCCACTAAAGCCCTTAATCGCTTACAACTAGCTCAAAACTCAGCTGCTCGTGCCCTTACATTTAACAAAAAATCAGCAGACACATCACTCCCATCTTTCAGCAACTGCACTGGCTCCCTATGGCCAATCACAATCAGTTCAAAATTCTTTTCTAGTTTTTAAGGCCTGATATGGTGTAGCACCTTCATTTCTTGAATTAATACACCCTTATGTTCCTGCCTGTACTCTAAGATCAAGTTCTGAGAATTTGCTCCCGGGCCCATATGCACATCCATACCCTGCATACCCAGACGCTACACCACTGGTTCAACATGTCTACTTTCCTTTTAAACTTTCCTGATCAACCACTAATATGATGATGATACATAAAATGCGAAAGAACTGCTTCCATTGGTAAAAAAAAAAAAAATGGCTTTACTTCACTGAAAACCTGACAAGCTCTTCTAAAGCCAACCACTAGAGACCTTCAGGGAATTATTACCACCACGCATACTGACCGAATCAACCGGCTGGAGCAGCTCCTGGGACTAAATCAACATGCCAAAGGGATAGTATTAAGTAGTGATGATCTTTTTGAGGTCAGTTTTTTGGAAGACAAAATCACCATTGTGTTTATGTTAATGAAAGTTTTAAGAGAAATAGCAAATGGTGCTTTTTGCTCCAAAATCTTCATGAGGCAGAAAGATGCAGTGAGTAAACTGCGAATTGTTCAGGTAAAACTGTGTGGGAGAGGTGAATTGTGTTCCTCCTGCAGAGATTCTGACACTTCAAAACCAAGGAAGATGGATCACACCACAAACCATAGAGAACGCCACCAAAAAAGCTCAGACCAACTGTTCAGTTATAATTTTGGTTTTGTATTTTTTTGTTTCTTACAACAACTTTTGATTAGTTTTGGTCTAACGATATTTTGATGAACACCAAAAAATTGATTAGTATTATATACACATACAAAATTTGTTCATATACATTTATTACAATTACAATTATTAAAAGTAAATACTATATTTGTACTTATACTATAATTACATTATACTGTGTGTGTATATATATATATATATATATATATATATATATAATTTCCACTATATGATATATACAGTCAAACCAAAAATTATTCAGACACTAGATTTTGTTTTTTTTTACTAGTGGGTGCAGGACACTATAGTTCATTTATGTAAGTGAGGATAGAAAAATAAAGTAAACTGTGACATATTATACCCAAAAATTCTTCATACAGTGGACTACATGTAAAACTGATAAAAAATTTGGGACCAAAAATTATTCAGACACTTTGACCTGACCATGTTTTGCTTAAGTGTTATCTGACATAATTAAGATATATATTTTTCTGACACAGTTTAACTCTGAGATTTTGTCATATTTTATTACCATTTTCGTGTGGTAATAATAACTAATCGTGCACACATGCGGATGGAAATTTGACATTGTAGGCAATCACACAATCAAAACTGGTCCCTGCCTACAGCGTTGTGGCATTTAATCCCACTAGACCCAAAACAGCAGGTTGGGTGTGATATAACACTGACCCGTGGGTCATGAACAGGGCCTTAAAGGGCAGATGCCAAGGTCACATAAGCAATCCCCTTCCCCTCTACAGACAGCATCCTATTACTCCCTTAAATCAATGTATCAAATGACGCCCCGAAATCAATAATCCTCAAGGTGGCCCTTCAAAAAATGCACAGTTTGCTGACCTGAGCCTGCCTCTGATCTCCAATCCACTCCCGCTGGTGCAGGTCAGACCGCTTACCTTGACCCCCGCATAGGTAATGCATCGAATGCCATCAACCCTATGCTAAAGTGTGTCACCCTTCCACCCCCGTGAGATTGCGTCCCCTTTAACCGAACACTGTCCTCACACCCCGGAGACAAGGACCGTTCACCGGCGTTCTCTATTGAGCGGAAAAGTAATTGCCTTTCTTTTGTTTGTTTATGCACTTTCTATTTGTTATTTAGCATGGACAGTAAAGGCAGCTCTTAGAGTGAAAATGAGTTTTATGTAAGGAGTAATAACCTAAATGGATTTCCTCAGTAGCAGGAAGCCCCATGGCTATTTATCTTCTCCCTCCACTAATTATTCATTACAGCTCAGCCAGAGGAAACTCACAAAAACACACAGTCAGATAACGGTGCCGAAGCGCTCGCAAAATTACTTTCTGCTTTCGCCTCTTAAAAGATTCTCGCACTTCAATGCTTTTCATTCCAGCGGAGCTTCTGGAGGAGACGCCCACCACAAGCAGCTGATAGCTGGGAAAATATTCAGAAACACTGATTTGTAAATGCACAAACAGCATCCAGGAGAAAGAAACGAATTAAATGGTTTTCATCACAGGTGGAGGTTGAGCATTTGCATGTTCTGTAATCACTGCCGTCCACCGCGTTTTAGCAATTCCCAAGCTGATGACTACTTACTGTTGACCTCATATTCATAATTACCCTTCACCTTTACCTGACTGATGTCACAGCAGTGACATTTGTGTCCAGTCATGCCCTTCAGTGGCTTCACTGTGACACGCTCTGTAATCACACGGGCCCCAACTCATCGCACAAACCTATCAGCTCACTGCAGGATAGCTGTCACGCTGACAAGAACACAATGGAAGCTAAGCACTGAGAGGTAATAGATGGAGAAACAGACACATCTCACTGCCTAAAGAAAAAAAAGAGCAGTCACGTGGTCATGTTTCTAATTTTAATCTATTAAATGTGACTGGAAGTTTGGAAACATTAAAATGATGCTTTTGGTGAAATGGCATAGTGTTGAGTGATACTGGCTTTTGCATTGTAAAATATCTTAGTGAATTAAAAATGCTACTGTAAAAATGTTAATCTGTTAACTGTTTATTACCTTACCATATGCAATACAAAAATAAGTACATCTAATTGTAAATAATAATGTAATGTAAATAATAATAATAAATATTGTAAAATATTATTGTATTTTTAAAATAACTAATATATGTATTCCTGTAATTGCAAAGCCATCCAGTGTCACGTGATCCTTCAGAAATCATTCTAATATGCTGATTTGGAGCTCGAGAAACATTTCTTAATATTTCTTAATGTTGAAAAAAGTGCTACTTAATCATTTTTGTGGAAACCATGAAAAAGTTTTTTCAGGACTCTTTGATGAACAGAAAGAACAGCATTTATTTGAAATAGAATTTTTTTGTAACAACCTAAAAGTCTCTACTGTTTACTGAATAGAAGTACTAATTAAAAATTAAAAATATTACTGACCCCAAACTTTTGAATGGTAGTGTATATCCATAAATATAAAGAGAAAAATGAAAAATGCCAAAACAAACAAACAAACAAAAAAACAACGTATGAATGCATATGCTTTTTTTTAAGTAAAAAGTAGAGTATGAAATACTTTATACATATTTACATACAGTATACAACAATAAAACATTACTAAAATTGTGTTTAAGTGAAATACATTTATGTCATAAATTTGAATTTGAAGTCATCAAGCGACTTTCCATTACACATCCTGTATTATTATCAGTACAAAAGACCCATTTTAATAGCTCAAATTGGATGGTATATTAACATTACATAATTTAATGACATTTGGGAACTTTAAAGGTGCCCTAGAATCAAAAATTGAATTTACCTTGGCATAGTTGAATAACAGGAGTTCAGTACATGGAAAAGACATACAGTGAGTTTCAAACTCCATTGCTTCCTCCTTCTTATGTAAATCTCATTTGTTTAAAAGACCCCCGAAGAACAGGCGAATCTCAACATAACACCGACTGTTACGTAACAGTCGGGATCATTAATATATACGCCCCCAATATTTGCATATGCCAGCCCATATTCAAGGCATTACACAAGGGCAGGACGTCTGGATGTGCACAGGTGAATCATCAGACTAGGTAAGCAAGCAAGAACAATAGCGAAAAATGGCAGATGGAGCGATAATAACTGACATTATCCATACATGATATTTTTAGTGATATTTGTAAATTGTCTTTCTAAATGTTTCGTTAACATGTTGCTAATGTACTGTTAAATGTGGTTAAAGTTACCATCGTTTCTTACTGTATTCACGGAGACAAGAGAGCCGTCGCTATTTTCATTTTTAAACTTGCAGTCTGTATAATGCATAAACACAACTTTGCGCGATTTAAAGGGGCCGCGCGCTGAATTGGTGCATAGTTAATGATGCCCCAAAATAGGCAGTTAAAAAAAATCTATGGGGTATTTTGAGCTGAAACTTCACAGACACATTCAGGGGAAACCTTAGACTTATATTACATCTTGTAAAAACTGGTTCTAGGGCACCTTTAAATATATACAGTCGCCAAAATGCAATGATTTAAAGCTTGTAACAGCAAGCATCACTATTTTTTTTACTACTACAGCAGCCAGTTTTTTTAACAACATTAACAACAAAATGACAGTCTGTATGCAGCATCCAAAAGCTCTTTTGCAGCCTGTTGAAATTACAGCTGGTTTATACATAATACTCTAATCTATAGTTCTACATGTCTCAAATTTAGAAGGCCAACAAAAGCAAGTGACTCTTATTTCGTTTCTATGAATGGTCCAACTGGAGAAACACTGCACCAGATGTCTGAGCAGAACAGCCTGACCTTGTGTCCACTGCAGAAGACGCACTAACAGAGATGGGAAACATCTGTGGTAAGACTGCCATCTAGTGTAAAAGACCGCCTGATACACAACCTGAACCTCTGGACTCCATCTACACGCTCTTAGCAAGCTAACATTGATAGCCAAACCAAATCGATATCACTGGTTGCTTAACCTCAAATACATTCATTTTTAGCAACACTGACTTCACCCTCAAGTTCAGAGGAATGTTGTGGTAAAATGCTACTCTGTGCTTCTTGAGACTGAACAAGGCTATGTGAATGGAGGCAACGTACTGCATAAACAATACCAGTTACGCCTAATTAATTTGACAAGTGATTAATACACACTCAGACAACAAAAACAAATGGCTGCTGCTCCCCGGGTCTACTTAACCAACAAAGAGCCAAGCAAATAATTCATATGAAGGAACAGGTTTTACAAAGTCAATAGAGTGCAGGTGTAACAGAGCAATAACCCTGCGACACAAGCCCAAAGCTCTCCAGAGACAAACCAATAATGAACAAAAAATGAAAACAAGAATTCATTACACATTTGCTTTCAGGCTATAATTCTGTAATCTGCAACAAATGAATGAGTATTTTTCTCTGAATAAGCCACAGAGGGCAGATCTGATGACCCGAATGCCTCGGAAAAATGTCACTATACACGCTTCACACGCACATTAAAATAAAACACTCTTGTTACAATAAATTTTACAGGTGCACAACACATACACTGGCGGTCAGAAGTTTGGATTAATTACAATTTTTTAAATATTTTTGAAAGAAGTCTCTTCTGCTCACCAAGGATGAAAAAAAAATCTGTAAAAACAGCAAAATTGTGAAATATTATTACAAATTAAAATAACTGTTTTCTATTTGGATGTATTTTAAAATGTCATTTAATCCTGTGATGGCAAAGCTGAATTTTCCTCAGACCAAATCAGCATGTTAGAATGATTTCTGAATGATCATGTGACACTGAAGACTGGACATGTTATTTTAAATTGTAATAACATTTCAAAATATTACTGTATTAAATACAAATTTTAATTCAATTAAAACATACATTTTTACTGTTTTTTTTTTCATCAAATAAATGCAGCCTTGGTGAGCAGAAGAGACTTTCAAAAACACTTAAAAAAATATTCCAAACTTTTTTGTGTAAGGGATATCACAGCACCAAATACAATAATATCACAAGGTCTCAGAGCACATGTAGCCACCAGGTTATGTCAAAGCTGTTTTCAAAGAATTGCCACTGGGGATTTTTTTTCCTGTCTCATTCCATCAGACAATACAATGCCTGCTTCTCCTCCAGCAATGTCTGGTTTCTGATTACCGCACACAAGCAGTTTCAGGCTTATTTACTAGGGGACTGATTGTGCCGCATTAAAATACATTTTCAGACAGGACAATTATAGCTGTTACCTATTAAATCAAGTTTTCTCGTGAAAAATTACCTCATATTACCTCTGCATCCAAAAACACTCACCTCAGAGAGAGTAAAGGCAGATATCGGACAGCTAGAGGTCACTAGGTCACAGATAGGCCACAGATTAGATAACTAATGCAAAGTTATTTGAAACTGAAATGAGTATACTCATAATGTATTTTAGCACTTATAAAGGCATAGTTCACCCAAAAATGAAAATTCTGTCATCATCAATTGTGTCACTTTTGGTGACAAACAGTTGATGGGCCCCATTGACTTCAATACGATTTTTTTTCCATACTATGGAAGCCAGTGGGATCCATCTATTGTTTGGTTACCCATATTCTTCAAAAAATCTTCTTTTGTGTTCAGCAGAAGAAAGAAATTCATACAGGTTTGGATAAACTTGAGGATGAGTAAATGATGTCAGAATTTTCATTTTTGGGTGAACTATCCCTTTAACTGTTTAACCCCCTAAAAAAAGCCTGTCGTATTTGTTGTACACAATCTTCTACATGCCTTCTGTTGTCTTATTGATAGTTTATACTTTCAATAAGACAACAGAAAGTAAAGTATAATTCTAAATCCGTCCACCTTCAGGTCAAGGTACACGTCTTTTGGCTGTGAAATTTTTACTGATTTTGATAAAGTAAACAAGAATACATTTTATATTGTTAGTAATATATCAAAATGAACACTGACTGGATTTAAGCAAACTGGTTTTACTTGATTATCCATGCATCTTTTTTAGAAAAATCATGTTGAAATGTGACACACAAAAAAAGAAGCAAAAAGGTGGAATCAAAAACGGCAAAATAATGATATTCTGTGGTTTCTATGTTCTGTAAGTTTTATGAAGTAAGCTCACTTAAGGACTTGTTTAGTAAGATTTTAAGAGAAAAGGCTTTAGAATTCAGTTTTTGCCATGAAGATAGCCACAGATTCTGACATGGCATTAAATAAAACTACACTCTAAAAAACATTGGTTCAACAAAAAAAAATTTTTTTAACGTTTTCCACTAGAATTTTTAACTTAAGCCAATTTGGAGAAATACATTAATTCAAAGCAATATTTTGAGTTGATCCAACATAATGTTTTAAGTAAGGTGAAGACCACAATAAAAACACATTTCTAAGTAACATGAACTTAATAATTGTCAACATGAATGCAATTATTTAAGTTGATCCAACATAACGTTTTAAGTAAGGTGAAGACGCTTTTTGGACACACTAAAACACATTTCTAAGTAACATGAACTTACCAAGCACCGCTTGTCACCATGATGGTAAATCTCCAAAAGCCCACATTAACTGAAACTCTTCTAAATTAGCATAACAAAACACTAATTACTGCTAAAGCTCCCTTACCATTAATCTTGTGCAAAAAACATTATATAACATAATATAACACTTAATTTTAGCATTTACTCTCCCTTTCAAGTGCCATGGGCAAAGCATGATGGGAAATATAAATCCCAGCCCAGTTTCACTTAACTTAAGTTCGTCTAAATTAAAAGAAGTGTTCATACAACTCAAAACAATGAAACACGTTTACACGTCATCAGATTGTATTTTACATTAACAGAACTTAAAATTAAATACATTTTTGATTAACTGAAAATGTTAAACTATGACAAGTCATGATAGTATATCGAATCAAAAGGCATAATTTGTGTGTCATCCAAGCTCAATAAAATATCAATTACAAGTAAAAAGTCTAACAGCATTTCAGAATTTTTTATTTCACAACAATATATATATTTAAGTAATGACTAAAGGTCCCCTGAATTAGTTTTTAGACTGATATGATTTAGCCTCTGCAATAACAGTCCAGCAGATGGTGCTACAGATCTGTCTTACTGAAAATCCCAACAAAATAAATAAAAATGTTTCTATAAATGATATAACAGAATGAAACAATATGTATATACACATAAGTAAATAAGATAAATGATAGAATTGACTTACTGATATTTATTCATAATAAAATTGTAACTCCACATTTAACCTGTCACTTTATATCCTGCCCTTTTTCTCACAGAGAAACTGTTAGATTTAACATGTAAAAATCCAATCTTAGTATAATATATAGTATGTTAATGTTATCTTATATGAATTTTATATTAAGTAAGAGATGTACAGTTATGCTAATAATAATAATAATAATAATTAAATCCTGACAGGCCATTTTAAGCTCAGAATAAAATTAATCTTAACGCTTTCACGCATAGAGGTCACTACAGTGGACAGCTATTCAAAAAGCCATTTCTTGTGTATGCATGGGTTTTGATGGCATAGTTGCACATCAACCACTACAGTGGACACTAGTGCATCATCCTATACACTGCCACCAAGTGGCAAACCATTGTATGTGGAATTTTTGTTTTCTCCAAACCAAGATGGCCAGTTAGAAATGCCAAGTTGCTCTGGAATATCCATCCATTCCTTATAGGAGACTCTTGCGAGAAAAAAAAAAAAAAGTTGAACATCAAGTAACATCTAAGGAGTCATATCATTGTTAAATTGTCCAAGTACTGATTTTAGATTGGGAGGAAATTCTGATTAATCATCTGTCCACTAAATTGGACATCATGAATCACTAGCTATATTTCAGCTACAAGTCTTACTATTACTGTGACTGTTGTTCTTGAAAATACTTCATCTGCAGTACATTTTTAAATGTAAATAAATGTATTTGTGTTATTAGATTATAATTTGCAGTTACTTCAAAAAAAGTAATTTGACTACGTAATGCTCATTAATTGTAATGCGTTACTTTACTCGTTACATCAAAAAAAGTCATCTGATTATGTAGTGCATGTTACTTGTAATGCATTACTTGTTACATCAGAAAGGTAATCTGATTACGTAATGCTCATTACCTGTAATGCATTACTTGTTACATCAAAAAAGTAATTTGATTACATAGTGCATGTTACTTGTAATGCATTACTTTACTTGTTACATCAAAAAAGTAATCTGATTACGTAATGCTCATTACCTGTAATGCATTACTTGTTACATCAAAAAAGTAATTTGATTACATAGTGCATGTTACTTGTAATGCATTACTTTACTTGTTACATCAAAAGTAATCTGATTACGTAATGCTCATTACTTGTAATGCATTTCTTGTTACATCAAAAAAGTAATTTGATTACATAGTGCATGTTACTTGTAATGCATTACTTTACTCGTCACATCAAAAAATAATCTGATTACGTAATGTTCATTACTTTACTTGTTAAATCAAAAAGTAATCTGATTACATAGTGCTCATTATTTGTAATGCATTACTCATTACAACAAAAAAGTGATCTGATTACGTAATGTTCATTACTTTACTTGTTAAATCAAAAAAGTAATCTGATTACGTAGTGCTCATTATTTGTAATGCGTTACTTGTTACATCAAAAAATTACTCTGATCACGTAATGTTCATTACTTTACTTGTTACATCAAAAAAGTAATCTGATTACGTAGTGCTCATTATTTGTAATGCATTACTTGTTACATCAAAAAAGTAATCTGATTACATAATGTTCATTACTTGTAATGCATTACTTGTTACATCAAAAAAGTAATTTGATTACATAGTGCATGTTACTTGTAATGCATTACTTTACTCGTCACATCAAAAAGTAATTTGATTACGTAGTGCTCATTACTTGTAATGCATTACTTTACTTGTTACATCAAAAAAGTAATCTGATGACAGTGCATGTTACTTGTAATGCATTACTTTACTCGTCACATCAAAAAGTAATCTGATTACGTAAAGTTCATTACTTTACTTGTTAAATCAAAAAGTAATCTGATTACATAGTGCTCATTATTTGTAATGCATTACTCATTACAACAAAAAAGTTCAGATGAGATTTTAAAACACCTCATCGCTAGTTTTTCTACAGTCTGAAAACATCAGTAGATCAATGTAGATTTCAGTCTGAGGTTTTCTCAGACAACTAAATTTGTCCATTTTGAACTGAACTGAACATAATCAGAATTATCAGCTAATAAGGGTAAATCAATGTATTCTGGTAAAATGGAGGGAGCATGAGCGTTATTTACATAGTCTGAGTTGGGTTTCCAGAGTTACCTTCACCAGTTGTAGAGATATTTGATGGAATCATGTCCTGTTCTGGTATCAAAGACACGTGACATTCAACCTGAAGTTCTCCTCTGTCTGCAGCTCGAATGGGAACAAACTAAATTGCTATGATTGAAGCTGTATTATACTTTTTTGTATATATTTTATTGTTTTGTTTTTTTATAATTGTATTAATTAGTTTGTTAAATACACTGCAATCTCTTTAGTTAAACATCTGAAAATCTCTTTGTAAAATATGTGCAAATTCACAGTCATTTGGTAGACGCTAGTCAAATTATTGTTTTAGAACAAAGAGAAAGTCTCTCCGAGTGATTTTAACCAAATTTCTTACATTACTACTCCTAAAACGAACATCGCTACTCTAAAAGTCCATAAGAAATTCCCGCGGAATTGAACTCGTGGTGAAAATGTCTTCCGGTTTGGCCCATAATTTCACGCCATGACCAAACAGATGTTTTACCTCTACCTCTGTCTGTTGATCATATATTTCACCACAAGGTGGCGACATCATCAAAGACAAATCTATTCGGCGATCACCTGTGAATTTACTGACCGTCTCCGTTTATTTCCACATTCTACCATAAGAGGGCGGCATACTCCGGCAGTGAAGATTAGAATTTTAACATGATGGCCAAATTCTGAAACAATTACAAGATTAGGGAATTTCACAATGCTGATTGTCAATAGTGTTATTTGTATCGGTGTTTTTAATCACTCTTTAAATTAATTCGTGTGAATTTTATTCTAGATTAGAATTGTAAAAGTCTTTTGGTTAAAAAAAAAGTCTGTAACGATGAGACCATCTTATTTTTTATTTTGTTCTATAAACACAGAACAATTACAGTTTTTTTTTTATTATTATTATTTTGAAAATAGTTTTCTAATATGAAATGTTTTAGAAGTAAATCCACAGCTATATCCATTAATACTCAGTTGCATTAAGGACAATTAAAAATAGATAAATGGGGGGGGGGGGGGGGTTGTTAGGGATAGGCTAAAACGGTCTGTTCTGTTAACATTCCTGTCTGTTCTTATCTTCCTGAATATTAATACATTTAAAATTAGACAAACAGAGATATGCATTTTTTTTTTTTTTTTGTGCAATAATTCAAACTAGATATAGGCTAAATATAAATAAAATTGTTAGATTGCTTGGTATCAGTCTGCCCAATCTGAATACAAAAAATCTGACAACTTACATATTTTTCCTTTTATTCAGTGCATTATTTAAAAATAAAAAAAAAACAGCAAAAATTAAAATTAGCACAGGTTTTGAACGCATTTTTATAGCCCATCTATTACTTTTTATTTCGATGAAATAGGCTACACCTGATCGTTTAAAAATAGTTATTTTGTCTACGACCTTAAAAATAAACAATATATTTATATAATTTAGCCTATTATTCTTATTATTTCTTACAATTATGTTTTAATTGGCTTCTATCGAAATTTAGTAATTATGCGGACTGTAAAATAAGTAAAAACACACACAAAAAAGTATCCGGGCAGAGGAATTGATTTAAAATGTATTAAAACACTATTTATGTCAATATTAAACAGACCGAGAGAAGGGCCTGTGTTTTCATGCACCTCATCAAATGTGCATTATGAACATTGGAGTACTCGGTTTCTCCGTTAAATGAAGGCACACTGTCAATCCGACACTGCTGTTTACACTGTTTTATCTGCGGGGAGAAAGTAAACACTTGAGCTCTGGCGAGGGGGATTATGTCTCCATGGCATCGCGCTTCAATAGTGCAGCTATATACACTCCGCGAGCGTGCGTGCGTGCGAAAATACAGTGGACTCCTGCTTTGAGACTGTCTCTGTTTAGAGGCTTTCAGAATCTTTTAAAAGAAGAGAAGAGCTCAAAATATCACTGCCGATACGACTATAAACAAAAACTGTAGATATATTGTTCTTAAATTATTAACAAAAACAAATGTTAAAATATATAGCAGAAAATATACCTAGCCTATTTATGAGGTAAAAGTTGTAGTCTATTATTATTATTACTACTATATTATTTGTTAAACATTTATTATTGTTGTTGTTGTAAAGTAGGGTAATTATGGTAAAAGTTGGTCAGCTATCCAAATGTGCTTTTAAATAGGCCTCAATGGGCCAACTATTTTAATGCACAAAACAAGCAAAGCGTAAGAATAAAATAACATTTATTTTTTTGCAAACTTTACACAGAAAAATGTACACGTCCCAACGCAGCAATTTCATTCAACAAACAATCGTTTTACATCTTTTTAGTTCCCTTTTGATGATTTTTTGAGAAAATGACTTTGACAAATATGACTTTATCATCAAGAAATGCAATATACATTATTTCGTCGTGTAACACAATATATCACTCACAAAGGGAACACAAATGTCTACTTGAGCCAGTAACCATCCAAAAGAACTTCTGTTCTGTTGAATGAACATGGCACGATTTTACAGACACTGAGCAGAAAAAGATGGAATAACAGACGTTCCACAATAACAATAATGCTATAGAATAGTCCCTTTTTTCAAATGATGAAGCAAATTATTCTAGGAATTGCACTATTATCACACGGGGGCTTAATCCGTTTGGTAAATAATCTAAATGGATTGTAACAAACGTGAAGGATTTTAAAATACACAATTTATACATTACTTGAAAATACTATGGTTACTCTGCTAAAGGTCTAAAATAATTCACCTCCGGCTAATGTTGCGCTGAGGCAGTGTCAGTAACGCCATCTTGCAGTAAGATGAGTAAAACTACTTTAACCTTTACACGTAACCATTTTCTTTTTTGATTAATCACAAACTTCAAAGAAGCCACGACCACCGAACACGTTTTTTTTTCCTGGTGATTAAACTAGACATTTTATATACAGAAACACAAGGCCCCCCGAGTCTTTATGGATGAGGAATCTTCAGGCCTGAAGAAGACATTAAACACTTTTGTCTACATTTGGAAAACACCATCTCACTGTTTCTCTGGAGTGTTGTTGACAAGAGGACCGTACAGTCCATTGGTGTAGCTCTGATCTTTATGCAAGAGAGTCCTGTCTCTGATCAAGTCACTGAAGGCATAGTCCATTGGCGGCCTGAAGCCCAGCGTTGGCATGAGACCTGTGGTGGAGTACGGAGCCATGAAGGCCAGGCCTCTGCTGTGAGCTGAATATGCCAGCCGGAGTGGGTTCAGGCCCAAATGTGTACTGAGAGGATATGTGCTGGGGTCGGTACCAAAGTGTGGCGCGTTGGGTTGCAGAGGAGAGAAGGCAGATCTGTTGCTGAGCGTCATGGTTCCAGGTAACACAGGCCGCGGGGTGGAGGACACGGGCGGCTGTGCGCTCTGCAGCATCCGCTCCGCCGTCCAGGACTCCTCTGGGCCCTTGGCTTGACCGCTATTGTTGAGGATTTGCTCTATGGCCTGCACCACGTCTTTGCCGCATCCCTGGAGAACAAGCTCCAGGACGCTGCGCTTGTGGTTGGGGAAAACCCTCGTTAGGATGTCGATGGCGTTCATCTGTCGCGATGCTGTGGAGGATGGCGAGGGCTCCTGCTCGTCTTTATCAGTATCCGAGCCGGAGTCTGAGCCCAGCGGGCTGATGGAGCCTGGCGTCTCCTCGCCGTCTTTTAATGGTTTGGCTATCGGGGAACTCACGATGGACTCTCGGTCACCGTTTTCCGAACCCGAGCCGTGACGCATATCTGGAGACGACATTCCTGGAACGGACTCGGTGTCTGTGGATACGGACTTTCCAGCCGTTTGCTGTGGGGTCACCGATCCTGGTAAATGTGTCTTTGGGAACAGCTCGAACTTTTGGATGTTTGATTCTCCTGAAATAGATTGATGTACGTCAGTAATTGCCATACGCTAATATAGCTTTTTTTTTCTTGGATTGTAAGTAGATGAAATTAATATTTATGAGAGTGAAAGGAATTAAATTTACACTCTAAAAATGCTGGGTTGTTTCAACCCAAAATTGAGTCAACTATGGACAAACCTAATTTAAAATTTTAACCCAACGGTTGGGTTTGTCCATTTTTGACCCCAGTTTGGGTTGAAACAACCCAGCATTGTTTGGAGTATAATGACATAACTACTTTTTATATAGCATGTATGTACATGTTAAATATGCCATTCTTTGAAAATAAATTTTAGTGGTATTAGGTTCTTTGGATTTTCAAATAGTTCTTAATGTTTCATTAAAAGTTCTTCAGATAATATATATGTTGATCAGATCAACATATTGGGTTTAGTATAACAAAAAAAAAAAAAAAAAAAAAACATACAAAGAAATATAAATTCTAACTTTATTTTTAAGAACTTATATATGCATATGAGTATAATTTCTCCACCTACCAGAGTTTGATTCGTTGTTAACTGACCCAAAGACCTCATAGTTTTGCCGCGGAGGTATGATGCCGTTGGCGGCGGCCAGGGCTAGACCCTCTGCTGTGCCGTAGAGTAGCTGGAGTTCTCGCGCCTCGTTCTCCTCCTGCGCCTGCTGTCTGCGGAGCGCAACCTGAGCTGCCATGACGCGCTGTCTCTCAGCGATCAGAGTGCATTTGGCACACATGCAGTCCTTCCATCTGCAGTAGCGCTTATGCCCCTTCAGGGCGGACACCACCCCGTGATTCCTGCACCGGGCGCACTTGGGCGTTCGTGGATACTTCTCCGTAGCGCGAAGCAACAGCGGCGGGCCTCTTAAGAGGTTACTGGCCATGGAAACCGGTATGGAGGCGGCAGCGGCCGCAGCAGCGGCGCCCGGATGAACCTGCGACCCTGGCTGGGAGGCGGGTGGCATCTCTGGACGAAGATCCATATTCTCCGAATCAACAAACAGTCGATCGATAGGTTAAAATACGTGCGCAACCGAAGCTTTCGATCGGAGGTGTTTCATAAGCATTGGGCAGAATCGATACACGGCGAATTTCTTCAGCTCAGCACTTGACGAAGAACACAGCCCGAATGCCGATGTCCAAGAAGAGATCAGAAAATACTTGTGATTGCTTATCAAAGTCCGCTTTCCAGTGAGATCTTCAACTTGTTGCGCGCAGTCCACAAGCAGCCCAAAATAAAGTGTTTCTTTTAGAAATTAAACACAAATAAATCAATTTTTAAAACACAAAAATCCATTGAATGTAATGCGAAACTAACTTTAAACTCAATGATCAGCAGACAGTCTCAGAGAGCAGAGTTTGCTGCTGGAGCCAGTGTGAGACACTAACTTCCTCGAGAGATCTTCAGTGGATACAGATCCCTCTCGATCTATTGTTGCGCCCACGTTTTCATTAGACAAATTTGACAACAATGTGGCGCCTGTCATTGGCCAAAGGGGGAAGGAGCGATCTGATTGGCTTGTCTCTTTTTCAACTGTGTCCACCTGCGTTCTTTTCTCAAATAACAGGCATCACGCAGAGCTAAAACATAAAACTTTTATCATAAGAAATTATTTACTAAAATACAGGCAATGGACCCTGTAAGACAACTGACTATTGCTACTATATAGGCTATATTAAACGCATTGTTCAACGATTAACGTTTAGTCAAAAGTAGCCGACAAAAACTTCATCACGGGATTTTCCAGACTTCGAATAGCAAACAAATGTATTTTTTCCTTACAAGTGAATTTTAGCCTAAGTAAGTAGGACATATCTTTAACTTCTGAAACACCAGATTTTGTTCTAAAGGTTTGCTGAAGAACCTCGTAGATTGACGTCAATATCGATAAAGGCAAAACGGTAAGTTGTCACGCTAGATTTTAAGGGCAATTCGATGTTTGTCATTGTTTACTGTAAACATTGTTTCGTCGTTTGAAAATGGCATTCATGTGTAGCATTAATTTAGAACTTACCCTGAATTAAACACAGGCTACTGGACTTAAAAATGTTCAACGTATGCTTGGAATTTCTCATAGATTTAAACAGGACATAGTGATATTTGATTGTAGCCTAATTATGAGCTAAATTAAATGAACACTATTTATATGTACCGCTCGATTAACAAGTCTCACATGGTTTAAAGCGATATAATAGCTGTTTAAGTCAGTCTTTAGAAGACTATCACTGTTTCTCTGTATTATATGTCGAACATCTATATAATTTAAACATATAATATAATCCTTGGCATCGTATTGTTTATTGTAAACGTTCTTCTTGTTTTTGATGTGTCTCGAACACATTTCATATCGACTATGACTATTTAATTATTTTTTAACGCTCTTCATACTTTTAAATGTTGTTCAGAATACAAAAATCAACAGAAAGTGCAATTAGTAGTAGGCCTAGCTATTATTGTTGTTTTTAAATTATTATAAAATTAGCTGTATTTTTATTGTATGTTTCGAAACGTTAAAAGCGAAAAATAAAAGCGAGGGTTATTTTTTGTAAAACTAGCCAGGTTTTAAAAGGCCAATGAGATTCTTTTAGCATATTTTTGGAATGCTTTAATTTGCTATTCGTAGAGTAGCATAGTTTTTGAAACAATAAACATAATTTTCTTTACATAGTCCAATATTTTAAAATTAGGTTGTCATAATTCCAAAATGCTTTATAAAGTATTTTGAAATACGCACTGAAGATTCCCACGTTTCTTCTAGCCTGATTACTGAATTTATTCCTATATTTCATTATTTAACTGTAAATCATCATTGTAGCCTACACTGTTCCATTTTTTTTTTAATAATTCAATGTTCGCTTACATCTGCTAAAAAGCAACAGACTTGCAGCTGAATATCATTCCTGTTTCTTTCTGAATAATACAAAATCGCCAATTGATTTGTCAAAGAATTTAAAACAGGTTCTCTTTGCTACCTGGACTTTGAATTTCACGCACTCTTCGATAAAGTGATGTGGGCCTGTACTGTTTCCCTGACGCTCGGTTTCTTATTGTTTACACACTCAATCACTGTAAGCAAATGCCATCTGTCCCCCCGCCGCTCTCATCTGCACCTTTAATTACCCAACCAGCACACTAATAGAGACGATATTAAACTAAAGCTTTTTGACATTCAAAGTCATTATCTCGGCAGCGATCTCACGCGACTGAAAATAGACATCCCGAGATCATTAGAAAACCGCAAGCAGGCGTTGATTGTTCACGAAAGCACAACTCTGGAACAATTGTGATCTTTGACAGATATGAGAAGTAAGCCGGTTTTGTGTCGATGGATAGCCAAGCTATACAGGGAGTGCAGAATTATTAGGCAAGTTGATTTTCTGATCATATTTTTTTCCCAAGCACATTTTACCAATTCCAATCCACATCAATCTTAATAACTACTATTAATATTGTTTTTAATCATTTATAAGTGATATATAATTGTTCATGAAGGCTGGAAATGAAAAATGCCTTATATTCAGGTGTGCAGAATTATTAGGCAAGTTTTCTTTTACAGGCAAAATGAGCCAAAAAAGAGATTTAACTCAGACTGAAAAGTCAAAAATTATTAAATACTCATGAGAAGGACGCAATACTAATGCAATACTAGAAATTGCAAAGTTAAAGCATGACCAAGGGACAGCAAAATGCTCATTGGGTCAGCGGGGTCAGACAAAAACAGGTGGAAAAGAAAAGACACATGTTAACTGCAAAATAATTAAGAATTAAGGTGAAGAATTAAGTGTGAAACCATCAGGAACCCTTTAGTCTCCAGCGCCACCATTTTCCAGAGCTGCAACCTACCTGGAGTCTCCAGAAGTGCAAGGTGTTAGGATCTCAGAGACTTAGGTTAGCTAAAGAATCCTAAAAAATGACCTGCACTTGATAAGAATCACAAGCTGAAGTGTTATAAAATACATGAAGACTGGGTTTTAATAGGGCTTATAGACAGACAGCTTGAGAATGACTCCTGATGGACCAGCACCACATCCTCTTGTACCACTGTTTGAAGAATTTATCCAGAATCTGGCAGTAAGGTGTTTGAGTTCACTTTTAGTCCATCTCTTATCCTGAAATGTCTGTCTTGCAGAGATGGACTAAAAATGATCTTCCAAAACTTACTGCCAGATTCTGGAAGATAAATTCTTCAAACAGTGGTACAAGAGGATGTGGTGCTGGTCCTTCAGGAGTCACTCTCAAGCTGTCTGTTTATGAGGCCTATAAAAACCCAGTCTTCATGTATTTTATAACACTTCAGCTTGTGATTCTTATCAAGTGCGGGTCATTTTTTAGGATTCTTTAGCTAACCTAAGTCTCTGAGATCCTAACACCTTGCACTTCTGGAGACTCCAGGTAGGTTGCAGCTCTGGAAAATGGTGGCGCTGGAGACTAAAGGGTTCCTGATGGTTTCACACTTAATTCTTCACCTTAATTCTTAATTATTTTGCTGTTAACGTGTCTTTTCTTTTCCACCTGTTGTTGTCTGACCCCGCTGACCCAATGAGCATTTTGCTGTCCCTTGGTCATGCTTTAACTTTGCAATTTCTAGTATTGCATTAGTATTGCGTCCTTCTCATGAGTATTTAATAATTTTTGACTTTTCAGTCTGAGTTAAATCTCTTTTTTGGCTCATTTTGCCTGTAAAAGAAAACTTGCCTAATAATTCTGCACACCTGAATATAAGGCATTTTTCATTTCCAGCCTTCATGAACAATTATATATCACTTATAAATGATTAAAAACAATATTAATAGTAGTTATTAAGATTGATGTGGATTGGAATTGGTAAAATGTGTTTGGGAAAAAAATATGATCAGAAAATCAACTTGCCTAATAATTCTGCACTCCCTGTATAGTCACAACTTTCGGAATGTAACTAACACACACACACACAATAAAAAGTACAGTATATATTATAGGCTACTCAATGCAAAACATAAGGTAGAATGATGCATTTTTTTAAACATTAAAGCTCATTATATATAGCACAATCTCAAACTTTGAGATTCATAATTAACTTGTATTCTTTGGTTCTTCTTTAACTAATCTAAACATTAAACACTTTTAAAATATCAGAACAACCACAGAGCCAACTTTGATAGGGAAAACGATTCTTCTCAAGACCAATAAGCGCTGAACCCCTTTTATTTTTAAGATTGTAGGCTACATTTACTAATTCTGTTCATGCAGAACCTAGATATTTTACGTAGTTTAAATAATGAATCCGGCCCTCTACACACTTTACTTGAAAAAGAAAATCTCTCCATTGAATGGGCGTCTCTGTGAATTCCAATTAAATGCCCCCGGGCAATTAAAACTGACTGTGGGCACTTAGGAAATTCAACATTCTTTCAACAGTTCATCAGACCTATGCATCAAAAACCCATACAAGGCTTTCACTCCCTTTAGAATCTGCACCGCTGACTGAGTTTTACACCTTTTTAAAGCGGCACAAAAGAGATGCTTGACCCGACATATGTAACAGCATGTCTCTGTTCCTCCAGCACCCCGGAGCGCTATTGTAAGGATCTTTCTCTCCGCTGATACCCGGCCGGAGCGCGGCTGGACCCGAACTGCCTCCCTGAGGAACTCCTGCTGGAATGGTTTGAGTGCGCAGAGCGCAGCAGAGGTTAGAGTAGCAGATAAAAAGGGGAATGAGGGTGCCGAGCGCGCGGTTTTTAGAGAAACCAGTGTATTTACACGCTTCATCTCGTCTCCAAGTCCTCATTAGGTTGTTAACCTCTTGTTCACATGAAAAGCTGCCGCGCCGCGCAGGACCCTTGAGCGCAGCAATGGCATTCCCCTAAAGGCACAGAACAAAGCGCTTAAAATAACTGCATTAAAATAAGCTTTTATTGGCTTACTCGGGATGGACGCCTGATGAGGTTTGCTGTTTATTTAAAAATATTTTATTTTCAATAATTGTTTATTTAGCCTGTAAGTATTCATTTGTAATTATTCCTGCTTATTTATTTATCCGTGCACTTTTTTTAAATTCATGCAATTAATCAAACAACCTGGCCTAGGCCTATCATTTGGTGCAAAATTAATTTCAAATCTTAATGCAATTTGTTGCATTAAGATTCTGGTCTTTTTTTTTTTTTCATTACTGAAAATTGTAAAACTATACACTCTAAAAAATGTTGGGTTGAAAATGGACAAACCCAGTGGTTGGGTTAAATGTTTGCCCAACCTGCTGCACTGTAAAAAAGAATTGTTGGTTTAACATTTAAAAGAAAAAGTTAGCTAGCTGGTTGCCTTAAAATTTTGAGTTCATTGAAATAAAAAAATTGAGTTAATTCAATGAAGGCGATTGGTTTAATCAACAGAAACTCAAAATATTATGTTATCCGAACTACATTCATTATTGAAGTTGATTTGACAAAAGAAAAAATGTTGTGATAATTCATGATTTTTTATTTAACTCAACTATTGTTTAAAAATTACTGTATTGTTTGCTTAAAATGAACCCAAAATAGATTGGAAATTAACATTTATTAATATGTTTAATAAATGAACATTTACTAATAATTTCAAATAATAATAATTAAACTTTAAAATTACTTATTAATAAATGTTCACTTTTTGATTATTTTTGTTTCGTTTCCAACCCATTTTGGGTTCATTTTAAGTATATAGTCATTTTTGGGTTCAATAAAACTACCCAGCACACATTGGGCAAACGTTTAACCCAACGCTGGGTTTGTCCATTTTCAACCCAACTTGGGTTGTTTTTAACCTTTTTTTTTTTTTTTTTTTTTTAGAGTTTAAGATGAGAAATAACTTTATCAAGGCGTCCTAATGTAACACGCCATTTTAAAAATAATAATAATAGTAATAAAAAAGATATTACTGTAATCTTCCTGTATAGACGCACTGGATGCACAAACACCGATCATGACAGATGAAATGATGCGAGTGTGTGTTCAGGCAGCAGCCAATTAAAATGCGGCCTCCATCCCTCCACATCTGCCTCCCTTTACAAATGAATCAAACAGAAAAGCAGGAACCCAGTGAAAGAGCGCTCATTGAGATCACAGATGGAGTATAGGTTTTTGCAAGAAATTTGAGAAACACCATTGTCCCAAATCCAAACTCAATGTGGTCCCTCACAATGGTTCGGGCTTTGAGCTGCGCCGACTCAATTGGCCTTGTTTTTTAAACTTGAAGTGTTGAGCACAAAGACCGGCCTCCTAAATGTCACAACCGCTCCAAGTGGGGCTCTGCAGCGCGATGCTGTCTGAAAAAAAAGGAAAAAGAACACAATTATGAAGCAATAATTACTCTGCTTCTCTTCGCACGCCACTGCGTCTATTCAGGCCCCTTTAGCCCCATTTAATGCTTTATCCTCGTCCTCGATAATCCGAATACCACAGCTTTATTATTTTTTCTTCTCCCTTGCAGAATTTTCTTATGAGACGGGAGTGGGAAACGGGGCTTGTGCTAACCTGGACAATGGCCGTGTCAACTTACTTTCTGGACAACTTTTTAATATCGAAAGATTAATGCTCAGTGTCACCGCTGAAAGCTGCCGAACACTACGTGAAATATTTAATAAATGCACCAGTACCTTTTCTGCAAGTATAGGCCTAGAAAACATGGCACAGTTCACTTTACTCACAGAAATAAATTAATCAAGTTGTGTCTTAATTTTAATTGTGAAAAGTGAAAATTCTGATAGGCTATCTCAATTTTTTAGACCGCGTGTCAAAATTGGTGAACGCTGACAACAATGTCGCCAACGACAACAACACCGATAAACAAATAAATCAATTTTGAATAGCATTATACTATGCCTACACTGTAATGATTTATCACAACAGTTTTTCTTTTGTCAAATTAACTTCAATAATTAATGTCTTTCAGATAACAATATTTTGAGTTTCTGTTGATTAAACCAATTGCTTTTATTGTATTAACTCAAAATTAAGGCATTCAGGTAACTTACTTTTAAGTTAAACCAACAATTCTCTTTTTCTTTTTTTTTACAGTGTATTGATAGTATTAATACAGCTCTGGTAAAAGTATAAAACACATCTTTATTCAATGCAAAAACCAAAAAAAAGAAATAGCAAACAGAAACACCCCCCCCCCCCCCCCAAAAAAAAAAAAAAAACAACAGAAATAGCTTGAAATGAAAAGAGTTATCCTGAAGATTTACCTTTGCTGAGAAAAATATTTCTGAAGGACAGCTGATGTCTTAATGTTTCTTTATAATTATTCATAAGATACACTATAAAAACATCAGTCAGTTCATATTACTGGACGTTGTTTGTCTATCAGGGAATTTGTGGTTCACTGGAAAATAAAGTACAAAAAATAAAGTACTACTTCTGATGCCAGAGTGTAAATATTATTTTTTGGGGTCGAAACTTTGATACCTCAAATGCCAATTAGTATTTGAAAGCTTACATTTGTAATTTACGAAGATCTAATCATTTTTATTCTACAATCTAGACCTCCTTAAAATACTGTATATATACACAAAATATATAATTAAATAAAACTCAGCCTGCTTCTCTAATGCCACTGCTCATTTCCTTCATAACCAATAACCTATCAGAGACTCAAACCTTTTAAAATCAATTGTTTTTAAAAAGGAGTACTGACTGCAGAAATCTTTATTAAAACAACAAATTGAACACATAAATAACAAATTAATTAAATGTGTTATTTTTTCTAAAGTTCTTAAGAAAAATTGCAAACTAGAATTTTAACAATGCATTAAAGAAGGCCAGAGATACTCTGGCAAATTTAATTCAATTAATTAGAGAGAGAGAGAGACAAATTAAAAAAAAAAACTACTTTGGGGAAAAAAAAAAAAAAAAAAAAGTTTTCCTAATTAAAGAATCATCCATATACAGTCAAAAAGTAAGTTGCATCTGCAGTACGATAATCTTCAGATCTCAATAGTAAAGTAAAACTATTGAAAACTCTTGGAGATCTGTCAGGATGACTTAAGTATTTCTTTTGGTAGCAGCCAATAAAACTATTTCTGTTCACACCAACCCCTCCCGCCTCACTCGCTCCATCCGCACACAATGCCCACCACAAATGAGCCCCTTTTTCGGGCGACTCTTTAAGCCGCATAGATTCTGTTTCTCTAGCGTCTCTGAGAAAGTAAACTTTGAGTGACCCTCCAGGTTAGTTTAGTCTGGGATTTCAGCATCGTTGGGTGAGTGGATGCTGTGGGATCAGGAGCTGCTTCAAAGAAGAGATCACTTACGTCAAGAATTCTCTTCTCTCACCAAGGGCCAGCAGCATTCTTGACCCTTAAAGACTAGTCAAACATTATTGAACGTTTCCCTTTTGTTATTGAAGAATCGAGTCACCACCTGATGTTGCCAGAGGAGAATCTGTGTCACAGGAAGCCACAAAATTACTATTGTCCGTAAGTAGAGAGTTTGGGATCAAACCATGATGGCATTGAAAATCGGATCAATGTCATTGATTGAGATGTCACAGGTCTGACAAGTGATCAGAAAAAGAAAATCACATCATAATATCACGTGCAAAACTAAAAACTAAATATCTTTAATAAACCTTTTAATATATATATATATATATATATATATATATATATATATATATATATATATATATATATATAATCGAATACAAAAGGATTTAATTATATTTTGCTACATATAAAGGTATTTTAAAGATTTTGAACTGTCAAAAGGTCATTCGGTTTAACCGTCCAAAGGCCAATACAGTCATTTAATTCATGATTAAAATATCTTAAAATTTAAGAAATGTATATATTTTTTATTCTGGCATGATTTTATATCATCATATATCAACATAGTGCAAAATGGTGTTAAAATTATGTGTAGAAGTCAATGCTTTGTTATGAGAAAGAATGTCCAGAAAAATGAATTTCATTGATGTCATTTGGAGT
Organism: Megalobrama amblycephala; assembly: GCF_018812025.1. Lineage (NCBI taxonomy): Eukaryota > Metazoa > Chordata > Actinopteri > Cypriniformes > Xenocyprididae > Megalobrama > Megalobrama amblycephala. The sequence continues at coordinate 10,879,890 of NC_063055.1, forward strand.
AACCAATATAAAGGGACCATTTTGGACCAAGTCATGTGGTCAGTATCATGTGACAGGATGAGACATCATTCAGACACCTGCAAAGCACCACATGGTCATGAAGCATAACTCTCTTTTAACTATTTGAAAAATTCATGTTTTCACTTTCACTCATACACACGTCTCGAAACTTCAGGTCATTTGGTACAACTGCTATAAAACATGGAAAATGTTGTAATATTTTAAAAACTTGTACTAAATATAAAATGTGTAATTGTCCTTTCGCTAGCTAGCTAGATATCAGCCTGTTAGGATTGTTTGAAAATATCGTCATTCGGTATAACCAAAAGTGTCTTTTATGGTGACAAATTTTGTCTATCTTGTAAAAAATGACAAAAGCTGTGTTAATTGATTATAAAAACCACATAATGTCATTGTTAACACGCACTCAAAAAATGATTCTAGCTGCTTGCTCAGTTTATTTAAATAAAATAAGCTGAACCAACACAAATCTTTAGTTTTTTACTTAATTGGCATTTGCACTCAATTGTACTTTGTTAAATGAAATTAAATTTGCAAAATGTTAGGTTAACCTAAACCATTTGTGTTAGGACTACACAAATCATTTGTGTTGCATTGACTGAAACTGGGCAGTGGATTTCTAGTTCCCAGCATGCTTTGCGTAGGGATAGATCGGGACAGTAAGTGCTGTTTAATGTGTTTTTTAGGAATAGGAAATACCTTTTAAAGTTTGATGTTCAGTTATATTTGACATTTAAAAGAGTTTATGTTATGTCGATTTTTTGAGGTTACCATTATGCTGAAGTGTGGACCTTGTGGTTAGGCTATGGGTGGCTACATGAAATAAATCTATGTTGTTCTCAACAAGCTTTAATTGTGCAAAAGCCAGTGATGAGAAGTTCTTTACCTAATCATTATATGCATGCTATAAATGTTTTGCAGAAAACTTGAGCAACTCTGCACAAGGGCACCAGTCTGAATTGCAATAGCACTGGTTGGATCAACTAGAGTGAATTATGTTCAGGAAACATTCACAGAATACGTCAAATGAAACTGGCGTGATCTCATTCAATTAGGATGAATTTTACTCATCAGTACAATTAACTTAGCTTAAGTTCAAATAAATCAGTTCAACTGTGTGGAAATAGGTGTCATAATTGAATTAAGTTAGACCAACAAGTTATTTTTTTGAGTGCGAAATAAAACTTCAAAATTAATTTGTATTCCGTATTCGTCAATGACTCATATATAGTTTTATTCTACCTTTTGACAAGTTGTCTATTTTGAAATATTGTATATACACACGAATACATACATACATACATATACCTACATACCCATCCATCCATCATTTACATAATAAATCTCAAATAAATGGCAATAAAAATGCCATGTTATTTATAAAATATTTATATAAAGTCTAAAGGCTAACAAAATACTTTTCCAAACTACCACATAAAATGGGAGGAAAAACAATCAAAGTCCTCTGATTGAGGATTTTTTTCCCTTCAAACAGGAGGATTACTGTTTCAATTGTGGGAATTATTGCACTCTTCTCATATTGCTCAGGACACACCTGCCAAAAGAACGACGATTAAGTGTAGACAAGCCGGATCAGGCAGAAAGAAATATCATTTCACTATTGAAATGACAGCATTTCCGACCTGCTCATCACCGCTCTCTGTGTCTGTACAAAGCTGATGTCTGCTTGAATTAACCAATCATTCAGTCATTGAAACTGTAATATCACGCACACTAGAACTGCATAACCAACAATTCCTCCTCAGGCTGGATTTGCCAGTCCTTCACACCTGATTTAGCATGATGAAAACTTGAAGAAAATGAGAAAATCTTACCTTTCAGTGCTCTTGCTCTTTCTTGAAAGTGAGAATAGATCAATTAGGCCAAACTAAACATGATACCAGGAGATTCTGAAACACATTTAAGTCCAGTTTACACAGGCATTACTCATATTTGACAAGATTCAATTTCAGCGCACAGAGTGAGAGATCACATGTTCGAAGGAAGAAGTGTTCACATTTTGTGAATGCTCACATTGAGAATTGTGTTACCAGACCAAGCTTGAAGAAAGCTGTAATTTAGTTTGTTGTTGTCACTTTGAATAAGGTTGCTTTCTTCTTTGTCTGAAATGAATACTGAACTCAATGACCAGAACAACAAAATGTTTGAGTTAGTTTAAAATGCTAAGTTCACTCTCGGTGTGTGTGTGAGAGAGAAAGAATGATTCATGTCTTCTAAGGGCACATCATCTGCAGTGGAAGTATGACTGGATGCACACATTAAACGCTCAGATTCCTTGCGTGAGAACAGCAAGGCAACACCAATGAAACAGCCTGCAGGTTAGACTCTTTCCAGTTTAAAAAATGTCATGCACATGAGGAACTGTACTTCACATAAAACATTCAAGAGATGTTTTTTTAAGTGTAACTGCTTATAGTTCAACTGAATCAAGTGATTAGCTTTCAATACATTCATCAAAATCCATCAAGAACCATCTTCAGTTAAGCTGGATCACTGGGCAATCAATGTGTCATAATTTGACCAATAATTTAACTTGATCAAACCCATACAAGAGCACAGCCTCGTATTTTTCTTTCATTAAAATGTGTGGAGCTGCGGAGAGTACAATAAGCATTTAATTTCAGAGTTCAGTAGGGAAAATTAGCCATAATGAATGATAAGTTCCTCAAATTTGGAAATCAACATCTACAGTCGGTGCTTCGGTCTCTGCAGTGTAGCATTCAGACAGTAATTCTTGAATATTCTTTGTTGAGTCCTTTCTGAATACAGTAAACGTCACTGGCTACATTCTCATGCACAATGACAAAAAAAAAAAAAGCCACAGTCTCCTTTAGTGAATCACAATGTTAACCATATTTTGTTCACATCAGCAGTGAAGATATTTGTAGTATTCTCAGGGTGTAATTTCCTCATTGAATCAACAGATTCCAAATAACTGGTAACAATCCTTACTGAAGTCATTTTAAACTGGAAAAGAATGGGGTAAAAACAGATTAGTGCGGTGTGAATGCACTCGTCATATGATGTTAAAGGAATAGTTCAAGCAAAAATGAAAATGCTGCCATTTGCTCACCCACATATCATTCCAAACCTGTATGAGGTTCTTCTTCTGTGGAACACACACACACAAAAAAAAATCTGTACTGGTTATTCAGTCTGATTTGCTAATAAATCTTTCAGTGATTTGAACTAAAAATCAGGCAATTCATTGAAGATCTGATTCAAAAGAACCATTGATCCACGAATCGAACATTGCCATTCTCGCCATGATTGACCAAGAGTTTTAGTGATAAAATTACTTACATTTCTGTCTCTCGCTGACAACATTTGTCTTCAGAAGTCATACAGACCCCACTTATTGTCCTTTGCATCCTTTTTTGAAACTCCAGTCCATATTCTTATTGTCCCAAGTACAATTTTTCATCATTTCTGTTTGGAAAACAGTCCTACAGCTTTGGTATGACATGTGAGGGTTAGTAAATAATATGAGAATCTTTTAAATTTACCTCAGCAGTCATGTATTAAAATACAGGACTTCAGCGTGAAGAGACCATGTGCTGGTTTGATGATGCAATGATGATGATGATGATGATATAGACTAGTCATCAACACATGAAGGTGAAAATAAATTTAGAGTGGCAAGAGACATGCATGTTCATATATCTTTTATATAATGTATATCAACCTAAATCTAATACAGCATCAAACTTAAAAAGGGAAAACTGGAGAAAAATAAACAAAAGCAAATGAGATTAAAACCAAGTATCATCAATTTGGGTATCAGGAAGAAGCCAGGCTCTGAGGGGATGACGGTCTGTCCAGGGCCACACTGAGAATCAGGGACTCTGAGAACCTTGGGAAAGGAAATGGTCCAGCGCTCTCCAGGAAATGTCTCTTTGTATGACTTTTATTTATTTGTCATTTTTTAAATTGATTTATTTTATTTTTTTTTTTTTTCATCTCATTTCAACACAAAACATGTCTAAAAAGCAGCCGTAGTGAGAAGTCCTTGTCTGTGAGGCTGACTGTTTTAGACTTCCACACCTCTGCTTTTTTCTTTTTTTTTTTTTTTTCTTTTCAGTTACCTTACTTTTTGGGTGGAGAAAGAACATTACACTGCAGTTATGTGAGGAGAGTGATCGTTTATCCATGTGCTTGTGAAGGCCTCCGTGTGCATAAAATGTACACTCAGCATTCATATACAACGCACCGTGTGTGATAGGTGTGAAGGCTTGTGTGTGTGTGTGTGTGTGTGTGTGTGTGTGTGTGTGTGTGTGTTGGTGTGTGTCTGGTCGGACATCATGCTAAAAGTTCTTTGCTTATTCTTCGTTCGCCTCGGGACGCCTCGGACTGGTCCTACTCTTTGGCCTCCAGGAAGAGGGTCTCCTGAGGGAAGAGTTTAGCCTCCAGCAGACTCCATGCCGGGTCTAACTGCGTAATCTGGGGAGAGACAAAGAAATTGAAATTGAGACGCTTAATTTTCAATGCTTAAAGGGCCAATATGTAATTTTTCGCCACTAGAGGTCGCCTATTCAAAACAAAGGCGTTGCTTGATGACGGCGAGATTGAGTGCGGAATCGTGTGAGATGTTGTCTTCACCTCACAGCCGGTGGAAATGATTCCGATTGCTAATGAGAGACGAGCGTGACACACGACTCGAGAGCAGCGGAACTTTTATTATGCCACAGTCGCTGCTTCCGTTTCTTCCGGTCAAGCATATGTGGCATGATAAAATATGGTACTTGTGGAAAATCAAGCAAATGAGATTTGAACAATAAGACTTACTGTGTTGAGCTATATAATATGATTAGTTTTCTGTTGATGAATGTATCTAAACAGTTGCTCACCTGTCTAATAAATCATAATATATTAATGCCTCTTTGGTGTTTCCATGGTTTCTACAAAATAAAACTAGAAATCGAGGGTAACACAGGTATGATGTCATTGATAGGCGACACGTGGACACAGTCCGTGTCCTGGTGAAAACTGCTTATTTCTCTAGATTTAAACATTCCTGAAAACAAGTCTTATGCTCAATAAGGCTAAATTTATCAGATCATAAAATTAAGTAAAACAAACAGTTTTCTATTCTAACATTTAAATGTATTTATTCCTGTGATGCAAAGCTGAATTTTCAGCATCATTACTCCAGTCTTTAGTGTCACATGATCCTTCAGAAATCATTCAAATATGCTGATTTGCTGCTTAAGAAACATTTCTTATTACCAATTTTGAAAACAGTTGTGCTGCTTGAATATTTTAGTGGAAACGGGGGAAAAAAGAAATGTATTTCAGACATTTTTCAATGCTTAAGCAATCAAAAAAGTGGAATATTAAGAATGTAATCTATTAAAAAAAATACAGTTCATGAGGTGTGCAGCCTAAGACCGGCCGTTCCTCCTAAACTATGCGTCGTGTGGGGTCTGGCCGTCTGATGTCATTGGTTAACATCGTAATGTGATAATGTCCCTGTGTGAGGTACGTGTCCTGTTTCCTTTTGAGATGCTTGCTGTTTGTTATCGCAAATGGACCGATCCAAACCAAACACAATAGCTGTGCTACAGCGACTGGGTGAGAACTCATCAGCCAGCAATAATCTCCATGAGAGGAGTCTGACTTCATTATCCAAGAGCACTGCAATCTCTAGCCACACTTTTAACAGCAAACTAACTGACATTTGTGACGACATGACGGTCATCCACATCTCATTTGAGGGATTTTCCCAGACGATGAGGAGTGACGAGCGCTTGTGTAAGCAGCTTGCGATCCTGCGCTGGGAGAGAAAAGGAGAGCAGGAGATGATGGCTGCTTTGTAGTGAGCTAATAGCAGAGCGTTCTCCTGTTACACGGGGCCTTTGCTCACACCTGGGTGTCCGCACACCGCACGGCCACGGCGCTCAGGACAGGGGCTTAACTGCAGCCTGGTGACAGGGCTCTGATTAAGGCCTATTCTCTACTCTGTAGACCCCTCCAGCTCTCCTTGCTTGTAATTAAAACACAGAGCTGAAAGCAGCTGGGCTAGAAGGTGATGGGGTAAGAGAATAAAGCTAACATACTGTATTGTGTAATTTCGGTGAAAGTGGCCAGGACATTGCAGGATATCACAAAGCTGCTGGAATAAAAACAGAATATGCAACATACATGGAAAAAAGAACTGTGCATTATATGAAATGAGAGTTTCTTGGTCTCTTGGTTTCCTCATCACAATGATACAGAACCAAGGAGGTTTTTACATTTTATAATGAATGCCATGATTCTAGGGTATCTGGGTAGTTGATAAGGTGTTGTGGGTGGTTTCTTACTGGCCCAAATCAAAAGGTCTTACTCATTATTAACAACAACAACAACAAAAAAAGTCCTGCAAAGCTTTTTTTGAGAAAAAAAGGAATAACTGAAGGTCATAATTTTCTCTGGTAATTGGCAGCATGTCACATGTCAATGCATTAGGAAATAACCAATTAATAAATAATTAATTAAATTGTTTAAAATGTATACACCACCATTCAAAAGTTTGGGATTGGTAAGTCTCTCACCAAAGCTGCATTTATTTCACTGTATCCCCTAACACTCAATATAATTAAAGGTGATAAAGAGGATCTTTTCGTTGACTGAGAAACCAAAGACTGTTACTGAGTTTTTGAAATGAGCGCATGCGTAAGAAAAACCCCCCTCCTTTCGAGGGAACGCCTCCCAAAACTCATGCACGAGTATTGGAAAACGAGTGTTTACCACCGGCATTCGCTGTATCGTGTTAATGGATTCATTATGTCGGACTCACCGCTGGTAACATAATCTGCAGTTGTTACTCCTGTCTCCGGACAAAAACATTGCATGCGGCACCTGTGGAGTGTGGAAAGTTACTGGAGCGCGCAGCCGCGCTCGTCTCTCACAAGGAATGTCATGGCAGTGATTGACCAGCCAGAAGGCCAATCGTTTACGCGATGATCGCGTAAACAATTGGCTGATGTTTTTAAGGCCCTACCTCGTGCACAGATGATGTATATTAATATTATTCCTTTCAGTGCACCTAATAAATAGTCTTTTATCAGTTAGTAAAGACAGTTTCAAGTAATATTGCAAAAATGTATAAAACAAAACATCCTCTTTAGCACCTTTAATTGGTTTGAGTAGGAGAAACTTAAATTAAACAAATTAGTTCAGTCAAATTAACTTTCATGAGTATTTAGCACTTTCTTTTTCGTTTGAGTTCACAGAACTGATCTATTTTAAGTAAACTGAACTGTTTCAATGCTGTAAGTTTTATGAACTCATTTCTTTTAATTTAGAAGAACTCAAGTTTAACAAACTGGCTGGGATTTCTGTTTCACAGCATGCTTTGCTTATGGCAATCGAAAGGGAGAGTAAATGCTAAAATTAAGTGTTATATAATGTTTTTTTTTTGTGCAAGATTAATGTGAAGTGGGAGATTTAGTAGTGATTAATGTTTTGTTATGCTAATTTATAAGAGTTTCTGTTAATGTGGGTTTTTGGAGAGTTAGTTACAAATTAGCAAGTTAGCATTTTCTGTATTAGCTAGTTATATCTAGCTATATTAGATTTCACGTTGAGATTACATGATCATTTTAAGTTAAATGTATGAATTAATTTACTCAAATATTTCAATTTAAGAACAATTAAAATGTTCGAGTACAAAATAGAAATCTGCTAGTTCTGCTTACTTAAACTTTAAATTTCTTCATTTAAAATCGATGTAACCGATTGCCTCAATTTATTTGAGTTTTGCCAATTTATTTGGGTTTACAGTGTTGATTAAAATAAATAGTAATATTGTAAAATATTATTAAAATTTAAAACACCTGTTTTCTATTTTAAAATATTTTAAAATATAATTTATTCCTGCGATGCAAAGCTGAATTTTCAGCATTATTACTCCAGTTTTCAATGTCACATGATCCTTCAGAAATCATTCTAATATGCTGATTTGCTTATTTCTTATTATCCATTGAAAAACAGTTGTGCTGTATAATAATTTTATGGAAACTGTGATACAGCATTATTGATGTATAAAGAGAAAAAATGTTAGCATGTTTTGTAGCGATGTAATTTCTGTCACTTTAGATCAAATAAATGCATCGTTACTGAAAAAAAGTATTAATTTAATTTTAAAAAAATGGTACTAACCTCAAACATTTGAACTGTAGTGTATGTAGAAGTTAAAAGTAAATGCTGCAAAAATATTGTTCATTGTTAATTTATGATAACTAATTACTTTAAAGGTAAAATTCTGATCCATAACAAAACCAATAATTCTAAAAACTGTGTGTTTATTATATATAAACACACAATATATATACACTTTAGATTAAAAAGACGAAATGCTTTTAGGTAAAGGCTTCAAAACGCACCTGACGTAAAGCACTGTGTAGACGACAGTAAATTCAAAGTGAAAACGTATTATCGGCGGGTTTGGCATCTCCAAGGGGGGTAGTACAGATATCACACCCGCTTCAGCACATTAGCTGTGTTGCCCCAAACCTCACTTTAGCGTGTGACTTATGCCTTTTGTTTTTCAATCTGACCTGAGGGCACAGGAGGGGGTAGTACCAGGGAGAGTGCTGTAAAAACACGTTGCTCCCACCAGGATACCTTTCCTTTCGTTCGTAAGAGCGCTTCAGAAAAACTTAAAATGGAAATGAACCCGAAAACCTGCTATAACACCACAGCATCTGGTAGAAGTAAATGAGGTTCTAGGGTGGCGCAGATGTGTGTGTGTGTTTGTGTTGATGACTGTTCTCTTTTAAAGGGGAATGAGAGAAACAAGGTGGCACTCCAATGGCAGGAGACAGATGCCATGGGTGATTGTTTACATTGTTATCCAATTAACAGACCATAAGAGGAGAAGCATCTGTCAACAAACAAAGCTGTTGTTTTCCTCCACTCTCCTTGTCTTTCGCTCTTTTTCTTCCTCTCACATCCTCCCTCTTTTCCCAGCACTTGTTAGTTTCTTCAGAAACATCCTCTTTGGTCCCATTGAATTAAATTAGACTTCTCTGCGCAACACTGATTGCGCCGGTGCTTCTAACACCATGGCTGACACACAAACACACACTCACATAAAATTAAAGTACGATTAAAAACCCTCCTGACCGACAACCTTAACCCGCAGAGCACCGCTTTCTTTCCAACGGGGGATGTTAAGACCAAATGAATTCAAACGTGCCCGGGTAGTGTGATCTCCACTGATGAACAATATATTCTCTGACTTCCAAAGTAAACAGAGAAAGAAAAGAGATCATTTGAAGGGTGTGGAGACTCATATCACCGTAATCCTGAAGAGGTTTATTAAAGCAAGAAGTGGCCGTGCGATGGAGGAAAGGCCCATGCGGCTGTTTTCTTTGGGCCTTGATGATGTTGATGGCAGGTAATCCTGTTAAACCTTTAACACACTCATCTTCAACGGCCCCACACAGTCACCAAACAAACACAGGACAGCCGCCCAGATGACCAGAGGAAAAGGGGCACGAAAAGTTCTACTCTACTTTTGAGCCCTAAATGGTACGATGACCATAGCGCCTATTAAAAGAAGTGGACAAAACTGTTTAAAAGCAATTAAAAGTAGCAAAAAAGTTCAATGTACATGACCAATCAAAAGTCTGGGGTAGGTTTTTTTTTTTTTTAGAAAGGCTCTTCTGCTCACCAAGGCTGCAATTATTTGATAAAAATTTTTGAAATAACGGTTTTTAAATATATTTTAAAATGTAATGTATTCCTGTGATGGCAAAGCTGTATTTTCACATGATTCTTCAGAAATAATTCTAATATGCTGATTTGTTCAAAAACATTTCTTATTATTATCAATGTTGAAAGCAATGCTGTGCTGCTTAATAGTTTTGTGGAATCTGTTTTTTATTTTCAGGATTCTTTGATGAAGAAAGAGAAAAGAACAGCATTTCTTTGAAACAGAAATTTTTTGTAACATCATAAATGTCGATTTAATGCACTCTTGCTGAAAAAAAGTTTTTATTCCAAATTTTGAGTGTTAGTGTACTATAGGTCAATGACATGACGGGTCATTCTTTTGTCCTTTGACCTTAATAATAATAAAAAAAACAAAGATATGACATCCAAAGTATGTAAGGTAGTACACCTAGATCTCTTTTATCGAATCCAAAAGGTTTTAATTGTATTTTGCTACATATAAAAGGTATTTTAAAGGAACACTCCACTTTTTTTTTGAAAATGGGCTCATTTTCCAACTCCCGTAGAGCAGTTGAGTTTTACCGTTTTCGAATCCATTCAGCCAATCTCCGGGTCTGTCTGTACCACTTTTAGCATAGCTTAGCATAGTTCATTGAATCTGATTAGACCGTTAGCATCTCGCTCAAAAATGACCAAAGAGTTTCAATATTTTTCAAACCATGGGTGCAGCAGGCGCAATGATATTACACACCGCCTGTGACCCCCTGCTTGCACGTGGAGTGCCTTGCAACCATGGAGACATTTGTGAGAGGCGCTGCGTAATATCATTGCGCCTGCTGCACCCATGGTATGGCAGCAAATTTCCTTGATTATTACGCCAGAATGAGAGTATAGTTCCTAGCCATATCAGCTATCGGTCTTAGTACACGATGTAACTACAGAAGTGTCAAGTTTTAAATAGGAAAAGTATTGAAACTCTTTGGCCATTTTTGAGCAAGATGCTAACGGCTATGCTAAAAGTGCTACCGCCAGACCCGGAGATCGGCTGAATGGATTTGAAAATGGTAAAACTCAACTGTTTAACTCCAGGGAAATTGGAAAATGAGCCCATTTTCAAAAAAAGTGGAGTGTTCCTTTAAAGATTTTGAAGTGTCAAAAGGTCATTCGGTTTAACCGTCCAAAGGCCAATACAACCATTTCATTTGTGATTAAAATATCTTAAAATGTAATAAATATATATTTTTTATATATTATATATTATGTGACATCATGCATACACCTGCAAAGGACCACATGGTCATGAAGCAAAGTGACTAACTCTCTTTTAACTATTTGAAAAATTCATGTTTTCACTTATGCATGTCCTGAAATATCAGGTCATTCGGTACAACCGCTATAAAACATGGAAAATGCTGTAATATTTTAAAAACTTGTACTAAATATAAAATGTTTGATTGTTCTTTTGCTAGCTAGCTATCAGCCTGTTAGTTTTTGAAAATATCGACATTTGGTATAACCAAAATTCTCATTTGGTAAAACCGAAATTTTGGTTCATCGATTGACAATAAGTTAATATAAATAATCAGCTGCATGTTATATATATGTATGCAGCTGAGGGCAAAATGTAGTTAAAAGAAACTCATTCAAATATTGTGGGACCCATAAATATATTTCATATATAAATAATATAAATAGCTTCTCTATTACTCTATTTCTAATAATTTAAAAACACGGGCAGCTGAAGGCAATGTTTACCAGCACAGTTAGTGTAAATATGTTTTCATGTGAAATTTGAGCAGTACCTTTAGATTAAAAAGAAAAAGAAAGAACATCACTGACTGTACTGTGTACATTTCTACAACCAGACTATTTGAAAAGTCCTGAGGGAATTAATGCAGAGTTCACTGGAAAACAAAATAAAAGAGTGTCTCAGAGAATACATACTGATGTCACTTGCAGCTGCCAGTTTAGTTTAATTAATTTCATTATTAGTATACTTAAGGATTAACCTGATCAATAACACAGTAAAAACTCATTAAAATGACAATACAGAGTTTCATTATAAAGCAGGTGTATGTTACCAGGCTGAGGCAAAGTAAACCAACTGAAGGCATTATTATAAATTAAGAACACAGGTTTTAAGAAAGGTCTGGCTTCCGAATCACGCAGTCAAAACATTTAAAGTAAATTAGTAATAAGCTGAACGTCGGTCCTCGCTGATGCGGTGCGAGACTTGTTTAAACTGAAGATCTCCACTTTGAAAGCCAGGCAAATAAATATTGCTGTTCATTAGTGCTAATAAAAGGACCTGCAATAAGCGGCTAAGAGAGAAGGAAAATAAAGACCAGACACGCGAGATGTGGTTTTCCAAACAGAAGGGAAAAAGAAAAGGAAAAAAAAACAAACCAACAAAAAAAGAAAGAAAGAAAAAAAAAATACAGCTGAAACAACGCAGTTCTAATGAAGCCATTTAGGGTTCTGCACCATTAATTAAAACCCAATAGCCAGGTCTGTGTTAGCGCTGTGTTGTAGAGTGTTTATTTGGCCAATTAGGAAAGCGGTGGGAGATCATTATCTGCCTGCAGGAGCGGTGAGGGCGTTAGCGTTCGCAGTGTTGGAGAAAGACTTTGCTAAGGGCCGGCCGAGGATGGAGAAGGAGAGGGGGGGTGGGGGGGTGGACTATTTCCACCTCTGGGGAGAAGTCAGTTCTGGCGCCCTGCTTGTCTTTAGCATGACCATGGGATGCTAAGGAGGGGTCTAAAGGCAAGAAGCCATCATAAATGCACAGACAGTCCAGACACTGACGTAAGAGATATGAAACCACACATCCAAATGGCTCCCTGAGGGTTGAAAGAGACAGATATATTGGTTTTCATATGGTTTTTCTTCAGTACCCAGATTTTTGACATCACATGATGGCCCAATACAAAGAATATTGCACTTACAGTCAAACCTAAAATTATTCAGACACCTTGAACATTTCATTCATTAATACAGTTTATTCACAATAGTTAAAAAAAAAAAAAGGTAATAAAATATGACAAGATCTCAGACTTAAACTGTGTCAGAAAAAATATGTCAGATAACACTTAAGCAAAACATGGTCAGGTCAAAGTGTCTGAAGAATTTTTGGTTCCAAATTTTTAGCAATTTTACTGGTGAATTTTACTGTGAAGAATTTATGGGTATAATATGTCACAGTTTACTTTATTTTACTATCCTCACTTAAATAAATGAACTATAGTGTCCTGTGCTCACTAGTAAAAATATATCCAAAAAAAAAAAAATAATAATAATAATAATAATAATAATTGTCTGAATAATTTTTGGTTTGACTGTATGTAAACAATACACTGAAATGCAATAAATAAATATTATACATATAATATATATAATAAACGTGGCTACAGAAAACATATTTTGTAATTATTTTATTAACATAAAACTATAAAACCAATAATGAATTTTTATATAAAGCTTATTCTTTTCATAAATATGTAAAAAATTTAGTTGTTTTTATTATTTTTAATATAATAATAATAATAATATATTAAATAATATGATAAAATGTATTATATTATTATTACTATTATTATTACTTATTCCATTCACAAAAATGTACAAATTTTTGTTTTATTTTATTATTTTTAATATAATAATAATAATAATTTATAAATATATAATTTATAAAATGTATTATATTATTAATATATTATTTTTTTTTTATTATATTATTAATATAAAACTATAAAAGCAATAGTGATTTTTTTATATATAAAGCTTATTTTCCTTTCATAAATATGTACAAATTTTAGTTTTATTTTATTGGCATTTAGGATTGTTTTCTCCATTCAGAACAGAGCTATGACTCATTTTTGAGTCTCAACCTACCAGTTGAGAGACACTGTTCAACACGCAACACACACATGAGATTAGGTTACTCATCCAAGAGATGTCCTCATGTATCATGAGTTAGATAACTTAAAAAAAACAACAACAGAAAAGAAATCGAGCTCGTCAGATGATTGGAGGTCCTCTAAGCGCTGGTGTGAGTGGCAATGTGACTGTGCCATGACATTAATGAGTGTTATGAATAGAAAGGGAATCCTGAGGCTGCTTTCTAATCCTTCCTCACACTCTCGTTCAGAAGAGTGCAGGTGCATTGGATCTGTCCATCAAAGGGAAGAAAAGAACAAACAAACTGACAAACACAACCCTCACAGGCCGCAAATGAAACAAAAGCCTTCAGACACTTTTCCATCTCTCGCTTTCTAAACTCCTCTGTTTAATCACTCTCTTATTGCTGGCAATTATCTTGGTTTTGGATGCGGAGATGAAGAGGAGGAGGGGGGGGGGAGAGAAAGAGAGAGAGAGATGAAGTTTAAACATTTGTGCAGAATTACAAATGCAATAGTGCTCATGGCCTAATCCTGTGGGAGGGATAGAGCGAGTCTGTGGCAGAGATGATTTTAATTAGAAGAGGCAGAGAGAGAGAAAGAGAGAGAGGATTAAACTCAAGCACTGTAGTCACAGTCACAAACACAGCCTGTTTTTCCTGCTTTTTGCTTCTCTCCTTTTGCTGGATACACATTTCACCCTCCGCAGAAACGCGCAACTCGATTCTCTTTTGGTTTCCAAACAGAGACTGTGAATAAATACAATGCAACGTGTGAAATGGTGATTGTTGGGTGTGAGGCTGTCCGAGAACAAGTGTTTCAGGCGGACGTTGAGTGTTTATGTGGGTTATAAGGCATTTTGTGCATATGTGTGTGTGTGTGTGTAAAAGTGTGCGTTTGTTGGGGGGCCTTAGCGCTCGTCCCCAAAGGGTTTGAATGACATGCTGCCTGGGCAGGCCTGTGCACATCTCTTGATTAATGGAAAGCCCATTTCTGTTTCCATGCTGTTAATTAGTCAGGTCGTTAAGAGCAGCGCTTGTTATCTACCTGCTGTAGAGAGCACAAACGCAGCACTTTAATGTGCACACAAACACACACACACACACACACACACAGAACGGAGAACTGCTGACTGTATCAGAAGTAGCCAGTGCACCTTTCTGCTTTCGAGGACTGCAATTAATATTCCGTATATTATGCATGCACTTGTGGATAGATGTTAAAAAAAACAAAAAACATAATAAAATACACAAGAGGAAAAGAAATATTAATTAACCACGCATGGCTTTTAATTAATGTGCAGGTGTGTGACTATCTGTGGACTTGTACAGTACACACTCAAACACACACACACACGGACTAAGATGAGCAACAAACTTCTGCCACACGCTGGGATTAACTAGCCAATTATACACTCTATTTTTCCTGCTGGGCTGTAACACTCACACACACTCTTTGCGCGCACACACACACACAGTTATTAGTGCACCGCAGATGGACAGGAATTAAAAGATATTCACCATCAGTGGGGCTCTAGACTAATATCAGTCATGTTCCAGCATGGGGAAAGATGCCCACAGAAAATATATTGAACAGAAAGGAGGCGGGAGTGTCAGGACTTTGTGCGCACTTGTGTACTTATAATAGCTCTCACAAATGGGGCTACGGTCGATACCATTATGACGTCAGGTGTTAACCTAGTGATTTGCACCCAAATTTGCAGAAAAATGTCCACGGCTCCAGCTAAATTGGACAACAGCACTACTTCTTTTTTTTTTTTTGAGGACATCCTCAAAGGAAAAAGAGGCTCATAAATGAGGAGTAAATATTATTATTATTTATCATCCTATTTATTATTACATTTAATTGAAGGTGTTTGTGTGTGTATTAGGGGTGTGACGAGATCTCGCGAGACTAAACTGTGACGAGATTTCTCGTCGAGGCGAAAAGTAGTCTCGTGATGTTGCCATGACAGAGTGTTAGGATGATTAGGAAAGAATATGCCACCGCTTCGTTTACATTATGCCTCCACTGTCGTTTTGCTTTGTATTTAAATAAAAAACATTTAATTCAGTTGGATAACGGTCGCCGCCGCTCCATATTTACAGAGTTACGCGCGATCGCTGAAAGTGAAAGTAAATGCGAGCGCGCATTCAAACGCGATTTCAATAGCCCGCATTTCAAAGCGGCTCACTGATGAATACAGATATCTCTCAATATGAAAGCTATCTTAGGCTGGGCAGTGTAGTTGTAACCATCTCTCAGCTCTGTATCAAAGAAAAATTTGGTCTTATTTGAACTTTGAATATTGAGAGAGTGCGATTATGGTTGCACTTATTGTAAAGTGTTACCATAAAAATGACTAACAGTTTTCTCTTCTTCTTATTTACTAGTACAAACAATAAGGTTTCATTTGTTAACATTAGTTAATGCACTGTGAACTATCATGAACTAACAATGAATGACTATTTTTATCAACTAATAAATACTGTAGCAAATATATTGCTTGTTCTTAGTTGATGTTGGTTAATACATTAATGTTAATAAATGAGACCTTATTGTAAGTGTTACCATTTTTATTTATACTGTTTTTATTTCTATGATCAGTTTGGGGAAAGGAGTTCAGTTAGGAGGTCTAAAGTTGTATAAGCTCATAAATCATGTACAGTAAGGTCTGAAGAGACTGAAATCATACAGGAGAGAAGTCAGTTAGTTGAGTTAGTGGCAAAACCTTTTACAGTACTTGAGTATTGTTGTCTTTTACTGCATATGATAATTCAGTCTCAGAAAGTAGAACTGAATGACATTCATTACAAGATGATTAGTTAAAACATTTCAAATACACCTGCAGAATATTTTTTCTAGTTATGTATTTCGCCATCTTGTCTCGTCTCGTGAACTAAATCTCGAGTCTCGTCTCGTCTCGTGAGATACCGGTCTCGTCACACCCCTAGTGTGTATGTATAAAAATACAAATAAATATATATATAACAAAAGTTTTATTTTAAGGTTAAGGTATATTTTAGAGTCAAAATGAATGAAAATTATGTGAATATGTACTTGTTATTTTTTATTTATTTATTTACTTTATTTGTTATTGACTTGCTGGCATGGGGTGTGGGGGGGATGCTCTGTAAAATGCTAAAAGCTTAAAATAAAATATAAAAACAATGGATGGAAATCACAAGTAGTTTATTTATAAACCTATATAAAAACTACATAAATCTAAAAGTTTGTGTGCATGTGTGAACTCACATTTCTGCGAGGAAAAGTGGTGAGCAATTTGAACTCGTCAGATGGGTAGCCCTTTGAGGCCACGAAGTCGAACAGGACCTGGAGTTTACAGCTGCCCAGGAACCGCCTTTCCAAAAACTCGCCGCTTGGCGTCCGGATGCGCAGCTTGCTGATTGGCTCTCCGCCCTCCTCTTTGGGCTCTGGTGGTAGGGCTTGCTCCAATGAGAGACGGATAGCCTGCGCAGGGGACGGCAAAACAGTAACATTACAGAAAAACAATCGAGATGTATCACATGAACTAACCATACTTTCTAACAGTTTTGATTTGAATTTGGACATCTATAGCTCATCGAATACTAAAATGACCATATAACCACATCATTGTAGCACATTATATACATCTGCACGGATCTTATGAAAAAAAGCACGCAAGTCGTGCGTCAAAGGTCCTAAATTTAGCACTCCTTCACAGCTTGATCGTGCCACTAAAAACAACACAAAAATCTTTCCGTTTTGCACGTCATAGAAATATCACACAGTTTAAAAAAAAAAAAAAAAAACATAAAATGAGTCTAAAGCGAGGGATGGGGAGGGAAACAGTGAGAAGTCGCATACACTTTTAAAGAGAACGAGCGAAAACGAAAGGGAGAGATGAGGGAATTGCGCCGTCTCTAGTGACACAGAGCACGACCTGCCGCTCCTCTGGGCTTTTCAACTCCGGCTTGTTGTTCCTGTTGTGACACTGGGCAGCATATGCTGTGACAAAACACGCAGGCTTTATTTACACACCATAATGCAATTATATTTCATCAAAGTGTACAACAGTAGCTCATTAGCAGCAGGTGGCTTGTGCGAGCGCGTGCCGGCCCCGCTCCCTTAGGTAGGGGCCGCGTGTAAAAAGCCCTCTGGGGGCCGAACGGCGTCTCTCCCCAGCCCTGCTAGGGATGTATGTGTGCACGTACGTGTCTGTGAGTTTCCTGGTCCCTGTGCACAAAGGGCACTAAGGAGCATCCTTTTCACTGCGCTAAACAAACAGAGTGTGTGTGCATGTGTGTAGCACCTGACGGCAGAGAATAATGACATCACCACTCCCCCTATGCCTTTCATGCACTGTCTAGGTCACAAAAGAGTCCAAATCACAGAGCATTTCCCCTCTCTTCTTCTCTGTACACTTCTGCTGATTGTTTCCCTCCAGTGGGCCCATTGTCACCACGGACCCACCAAGGTGCTGTGGTTTGGGCGTGTGCGGGTGTGAGCGCGTGCTTGGATAGACTCCAGGTGGAGAGCATCTTACTGCCTTGTTTACACACACACACACACACACACACACACAGTCTCGCAAAAATGACGCACACAGAAAGAAACAACACATTCGTACAGATACACGCACATTACGGTCAAACGGTAACAGCTGCAGAGAATCGCAAGAAATGAATGTTTGCCATTTAAATCTAATCTTTCCCTTCAAGAGCAAGAGGTTAATTACGATTGTGTGTGAATCCAAACACCATCGAGATGTCACGAAACTTAACAGTTGACCTCTACGGTGCAGGAATCGAAGATATGTCACCCGTTTCACAGCTTGGAGATTCACGTCCAAAGGCGTGACGTTTCACAGACGAGCATGGGAGGAGAAAAAACATAAATAACAGTCTTTTGGACTTCAGTGCAGGTGATTTTATCAGTATAAATGTGTGTGTGTGTGTGTGTGTACCAAGCTACTTCTCCCCTTGGATTCATTACAGACAGCAGGTGAACAACTTTAAACCCTGCTCTCATTAAAACACAAGGCCACTGCTGAGTTAACAGCTCACACACACACACACGCACGCACACACGCACACACGCACTGCTGAAAACAGATCTGACACAATTACTTCGCCTCCAGGCCGTCTTTGTGTTTACCTCTCCACAATGTCTCATATTAAAAGCTTTGTTCATGACGAGCATTAAATGAAGCTAAAGTGAGCTATTGTAGGGTATCATATGTTTGAAGGTCTATACTGTAGCCTACATACAACGTCCTGACATGAATGGTACCATGGCAATAGGAGATTGAACTAATTACATGCTTTTGTTGAAGCCTAAAAGTGACAAATTATCTCATATAGCAGTTTCACCTGAGCTGGTCCGGTTAGTATTTACCGCTGAATAAACAGACGATAATCTACAGACGCTGGTGCGCCAGGCTTTTTTAGTAAGCAAATATCTTATTAAAAAGAGTGTGCTGAAGCACACTAAATGAACAGGCACACTTCGACCGCACCATCTGTAATACATTTGAATGTTAATACGGTGGTATTGTATTCTGCTGATCAGCTGATAGGGAATGGGTATATTTGCTCACAGGTGAGATTTAACTTTCCGTGACACTTTTTGAGGCCGTCTTTGTGAGAGTGTCAGTGCTTTGACATGCACCTGTCGTTTTGTACAGCTCACATACAGGACAATAATGCAAACACTGCAGGAGTACGGGGGCGGATTGCAAATATGTATGTGCGATTTGTGTAACAACGTAAACTGTGTGTTTGATAAGAGCGGTTAAGACAGGACATGAAGCTTTATGACTGTCACTGCTATTTGTTGGCTTATGAGGCATGAAATCCTATTTAAGTGACATGTTTGGAATATCCAGAAACGCATTAAATGTCAATGAGAGTGAAATTGGCAGCTTTAAATTTGGGCTTAAAGCATCAGTGTCATTTTGGTTTTCATTTATTCTGCTTCATTGGATGAGAAAGATTTAAGACATTTTCTAAAGCATTAAAGGCTCTTTTGAACTAAATAACTGGAACTGATATGCAACGCAAAGAAATAGTAACACAATGCAGGAGGATCAGACATATATTGCAATCAAACAAAGCTTTGCTGGGATCTACGCAGAAAACAACAAGGAAACTAGCACAATTCTGAGAATTCCAGTTAGGAAAAAAAAATCATGATTATATGGCTTGTGTCGCACCACTTTAAAGGTGAATTATTTAGGGTCGTTCTCAGCTTTTCTTGGAATCATCCTGTGCACTTGTCATAATAACCGTGTTATCGAAACCAAACTGGTGAAATTCGAAGCAAATCTCACCTCTCTTTCCTCCTCCTGCTCTTTTCTGATTTGCTCCTGACGAACTTGCTCCGCCTCTTCTCGCTCTTGCGCTTCTCTCTGTAAAAAGGTAACATTGAAAAAAAAAAAAAAATTTAATTCACTAGCAACATACTATACTAATGTACCTCGCATACGAAATTTACAAAATCATTCAGCACCTTTTTATTACATTTTACATCCTAAATTAAAATGAAGAACTTCATTTTAATATTCACAGCGAAAACAATATGGTTTCTAGCACTTCATACATGAACTTATAATAATAAAAGTGTAAAATCTTGCCAAACCTTTTTACGATCAGCCTCCAGAGACAAACGATAAGCTTCATCCTGTTCTCTCTTGACCATTTCTCTGGCTTCACGTTCATCCTAATAGAAAAGTATAAGTGGTTAAAATTGCATGTCATGAGCTAGTCATGTGTTCTAAAACTAGAAAACAATGTTTAATTTCTAAATATGAACATTATATAAAAATATAAATATGAATATTAGAGTAGGATCCAACATATATGAGGACATATCTGAGATAAAGAATCTATTTTAAACTTGGAAATAAAAAGATTTTGCAACATTGAAGACAGAGAAATAAAAATAATAATAACAATAAAAAGTAAAAAACAACAAAGTAAAGTAAAAAAAAGTTAATAAATACCAAGGTTAGAATTTAATAAATTGATTTTTTTTTTTTTTTTTTTTGGGGAGCAGTATAATTTTTTCACTATTTTAGGTCACTAATTAAAAAAGTAAGTAGACATTGACCATGTGAACTAATTTGTCCCCCCCCAAAAAATATTAAATAATATAATATAATATAATATAATATAATATAATATAATATAATATAATATAATATATATATATATTTATAATATATATATATATATAGGCTGATAATAGAATTTGAAATGGGGAAAAGGGCATTTTTGTAGTTGTCTCATATTTTTTGACCCCTCTATATATTCTATTATCTATTCTCTACCAGATAGCCAATAAGAATGTGTCTAGCAGATAACAATCCCACTGGATTTTTGACGTATGAGATGGTTCCTCATCATTGTCAGCAGTAATGGCCACATACTGAATTCTATTGTATTGTCGGACACACTAACTGGGGACGACTGAAAGAGTATCTTATAGAAGTGAATGTGTGGAGTTCCTCTACATACAATGGACGGGCTCTTTTATTCTTGCGAGTGTGTGTGTGTGTATCCTGTTTGTTAAGACCCAGCTGCAGGTCTACCTGCTGAGGCTGACGACTGTGAATAACTACTGTTGCTTTTGTGCAGTCAGGCTCATGCGATTGTCTGCGGCCTTTTAAGACTAAGGGTCTTTTCTCCTGGCTGGACTTTGTGTGGAAATGTGAAAGAGTTGTGACTACACAGAGCAGAGGAGAAGAAAAGGAAGGATAGCGGAGAGAAAGAAGGGATGGAGCACAGAGGCTGATCAAAGGAGAGATACATCCTCAAATTCTATTCAGACAAGATGTAAAAGAGTGTGTGGAAACCATGTTGTGGTATAGGAAGAGTTTGTGGGCTGATGTGTGTGGGTCTCTATTTGTAAAGTCGTAACACTGAAACAATTCAGGTGAATCGGGATTACAAACAACTGGATCTTTTATCTGAGGGTTGGAAATAAGAACAAATATACACTGACTTTTCTGAACACACTGTGCTTTTTAAGACCTGCCTAATCTGTTGCTCGTAAAAGGCAAAACCTTTCCAAAGGATCTTCAAAAGCCACTGCTATAATAAAGCAATTAGTTATGAGAGGCTGCACTTTACACTGATTTTGCCATAGATAAGGAGATGCAACAAATGCATGTCGCTAAAATCCTCTTAATCATGGTTAAAAAAAATGGATGAAATTACGACAACAGCTTTATGAAAGATTGCATTGTTAAATCAATGATTACTTCGAATAGTTATTTTTCCAGCAAGTAATATATTAAATTACCCTACCTAAAAACCTGCAAATAAAACAAAAACCAAACAAAAAACAAAGAAAACATAACAAAAACCAAACAAAAACCCAAACCAAACAAAACAAAAAAACAAAACAAAACAAAAAATAAAACCAATCCAAAACAAAAAAAACAAAAAAACAAAACAGAAACTAAACTAAACTATACAAACAAACAATTATGCAGATATACACATTTTACAGAAAAATGTAGTCTGTTTCTTTTCGGAAATCAGACCAAAAATGTAAAATTTAATAAAATGATTTCTACGTTGCCTCTAACTGGGAACAGTGAGTAGCAAAATATGGATCATGGCTGTGATGCAAGCTAAAGGCTATTTATTTAAAAAAAAAAAAAAAAAAAAGGGCATATCTAATTTTAGTTAATGACCAAACTGTTCAAATTAATAAGTAGTCCAATTTGATTATCTGATTACTCCACTGGCATCTAAGATCAAAAATTAAAATAAAATGGGGTGAGCAAAGTTTTTCTCTCTCTACAACAACTCTACATACAGTGAGTCAGTGCCATGACCTGTACTGGAGCTGATGGAGCAAGCAGAGAACTACTTTACCCCTGACTGCACAACCCCAGGTCATGTCACTTACACAGAGGAATGCTGGTGTGATCTTGGTGGATGAGTGTGTGCTGTCTGAGTTTGTCTGTTGATCCAGACAGTGTATATAAGGGGCATACAAATGGACAGACACACACAGGTCACAATGAGTCACCTGACTGTACGGGGCAGGGATGACACACACTCAGGGACATTTCGGCTAAGAACTTTAAAGGGCAATCCTAAACTGCCTCAAATGGCAGGCTGTTAGTGGTGGCACAACAACAAATGCTTTCAAACAATCCCAGACATTTCTAAGGTGGCTCGCTCATTTGTGTACAAACACAAGGTTAACAAAGGGTTTGGATTCGCATGTCACACCCATTATTTGAAATGCGCCATGATCACAAGCAGTTCATTTAGCAGTACTTCAATTAATTAATTTGATTTAAAACTACATCTTTTCAATGCTTTTTCCATTTGAAGTCGTGGTCTGGGTGATCTTTTCTTTTTAGTGAATCTAAACATTTGACTCAACAAATGACTCTTATGAAACAGTTCATTTCAGTGAATCAAAAATATTCAGTGCAACTAGTACAGTGAAATTCACTAACAAATGACTCTTATGAACTGGTTCTTTTTAGTAAATTAAAAACATTTACTGCAACCAATGTTGTCCAATTCACAAAGAAATTACTTTTTATAAACCAGTTCTTTTTGTTGAATCAAAAACATTTAGTCCAGTCAGTTTAGTCCAATTCACAAAAAAATGACTTGTATGAATTTTATGAATTAAAATTGAAATGTGTACTGAAACCCAATCTTAGTATGTAAATAATTATTTCAATTTGTTGTGTGAACTACTTCTTTAATTACTTTCTCCCCCAAAAACTGTTTTTCAGTGAGCAGAAAATGAACGAAAATCTTGTCACTTCACCTCGCAGCTAAAGACCAAATGTGTGAACTACAAAGAGAAAATATCTCCACTGCATTTCCTCTGGCAACCTCAATGACCCTGGCTCCCTGTTTGTGTCCGTTCACATCACATTTCCTTCACAGCCAAACAGATTTCAGCCATTAATTGCCACGAGGAGAAACCGTCAAGGAGCTTCCAGCAGAAACCAATCAACGCGTCAGAGTTATTCAAGCGCTCTGACTGAGGGAAGCAGAAATTTCACAGCCTAATGGATCTAATGGAACAGATACAAATCAAAAATAACGTTTTTAACGGAACTTACTCATCGAACCGGGAAAACGGCCTAACAGCATGAGGAGATTGAACGAAACACCTTGAGTCTAGCAGAAGTGTTCTCACACTGAGACAATGGCAAGGACTATGACAATTATGCCATAGCATAAATATTTTCTGTTGCTTTTTTGCAATTGATAATGATTTAAAGTATGTCACGCAGGGGTGCGAACAGAAAGGTGAATGCTGGGACGAGCCAAGAAATGTCATGACTTATCAAATCACTTAATCAATGTGCCTCAGGGGGACAGTAACCTGTGTTTGCTGTCTGAATATTTCCCACCAAACCACAGACACAAACATTAACACACACAGGTGAGGATGACTAATTAGCTCAACTCATAGCAAGTGTGGACAGACCTGTCATGAGAATGTGGCATGTAACAAAAACATTAGTGTTTTTAATTAGGTCTTGAAATTTGCAAAAAGGCATACAGAGATCCACTATTAAGAATAACCTCTCAGATACGCCACTTAAAGGGATAGTTCACCCAAAAATGAAAATTATCCTATGATTTACTCACCTTCAAGACATCCCAGGTGTATATGACCATCTTCTTTCAGACAAACACAATCGGAGATATATATTTAAAAGTATCTTGGCTCTTCCAAGCTTTATAATGGTAGTGAATGGGATTTTAAAGCCCCAAAAATGCATCCATCCATCATAAAAATAATCCATACTGCTCCAGGGGGTTAATAAACCTTCTGAAGCAAAGCGATGGGTTTTTGTAAGAAAAATATCCATATTTAAAACTTTATTAACTATAATAACTAGCTTCCAGCAAACGACTGTATGCATCGATTTCCGGCGGAAGAGTAACTTCTGACCACAATGACGAACACGGAAGTGCAGAGGCCAGAGCAAAACAAAACACTGGTCACGAATTAGAAGTCTAAAATGAGAATTTTTAAAGGTGCCCTAGAATCAAAAATTGAATTTACCTTGGCATAGTGGAGCGCGAGATTTAAAGGGGCCGCAGCCTGAATCGGTGCATAGTTAATGATGCCTCAAAATAGGCAGTTAAAAAAATTAATAAAAAAAAATCTATGGGGTATTTTGAGCTGAAACTTCACAGACACATTCAGGGGACACCTTAGACTTATATTACATCTTGTGAAAGAACATACTAGGGCACCTCTAAAGAGAAATGTCAGAAGATTTCGATATAAGAGAAGAGGAGCTTGAGATTGTTGCACAGCCCTATTTGTTTAAACCGCTTACGCTACTCCTACTTCATACTTCATACATTACATCAGGGGTTACTCTTGTGGCGCAAGTCGACTTACACAGTATGCATATGGTCGTCTACCTAAAGCTAGTTATTTTAATTTATAAAGTTTTAAATATGGATATTTTTCTTACAAAAACAAAAAACATTGCTTCACTTCAGAAGTCCTTTATTAACCCCTTGGAGCAGTATGGATTATTTTTATGATGGATGGATGCATTTTTTTAGGCTTCAAAATGCCCCCTATTCATTACCATTATAAATCTTGGAAGAGCCAGGATATTTTTAAATATATTTCAGACTATGTTCGTCTGAAAGAAGATCATATAGGTCATATACTCCTAGGACGGCATGAGGGCAAGTAAACCATGGGATAATTTTCATTTTGGGGTGAACTATCCCTTTAAAAAGTTATTCATGCTAAAATATGGTATATAACAGCATATTATTGTTTTCAATTCATTTGAACAGATGGACACATTTTGTTTCAGCTCTTTGTAAATGCGTTTGTTTGCAGACCTAGTACTGATTTAAACAATCACATACCGCATGCAGACATGACACACTGAGCTTGCATCCTGCCAGCTTTGTGTCGACTCCATAAGCACAGGCCCCCGCAAGCTTACA
The DNA here is from genome assembly GCF_018812025.1 of Megalobrama amblycephala. NCBI lineage: Eukaryota > Metazoa > Chordata > Actinopteri > Cypriniformes > Xenocyprididae > Megalobrama > Megalobrama amblycephala. The sequence continues at coordinate 10,905,445 of NC_063055.1, forward strand.
TTACACAGCCAGTGAATTGTGCTTTTGCTTTCACAGTTTGTCTGAAACCCAGACAAACACACAGACACAGGCGGAGTATCTATTCTTACCCCTGTGTGAAGGGGCGATTCGTATGAGTCAGACAATGAGTGGTCATTTGTCCCAACATGCCCTTTTTTGTGGCCTAAAAATATGACTTTGAATCTACCTAATAAAAAAGCACCTGTTTGTGCTCGTCAGTGTCTGGTGTAGTGCAGTAACGTGCATTACATAATTAGATAGTTTTTGAAAGTACAGAGTTTCTGCTGAGTTAAATCATGGGATTGACTTCTCCACAAAGGATACATCAAGTGATACTTTAGAATTTGGTTAAACAAAGCATCTAAGGAAGCAACATAATTAAGTTGTCTACTTTTGTGCCTGAGGTGCACCAATGAGGCTTTAAAATGCTGCCTATGAAGGGAATTCACTAGTCATTAAGGTTTGAAATTGAGCTAAAAGTGAAATTTCTTTCCATAAAAGTAACCGTGTAATGCAATTATTTTAACATAATATGTGGTGCTTATGAATCTCTGTCAGGTGGGTGTCTGGTGTTGTCAGTCTCACCTCATCTTTGATGTCTTCTTGTTGCTGTGCAGTGAAGATCTCCATGGCTCCCATGAGTCTCATCATAAGTTCATCCACTGTTGTGTTGCCTTCATCATACAAACAGAAAATAAACAACAATCAGACTGGGTGGAGTTATTTCATTTTGCACTTATACTTGTACTATTCATATCAAAATGTAACAAATGGAAAACATCCATCCATCCATCCATCCCTTTTTGGGAACACTAAGTACATTCAAATAATTAGAAATGTTGATCTGGTAGGCATTACGTAAGCTCTGCTAATGACTGATGAAATGTTACCTACAGTATAGTTTTATTTGTAGTTAATTTACATATATATATATATATATATATATATATATATATATATTATATACCTTGAATGACATTTAAAACTTCATTTGATGTCCGTTTGCCCATTACAATTAGAAGTAATGGGAACTGGTCAGTCTTGTACGTCCGAATGGTCTGTGCAACAACACTGCCAAAGTGCCTTGTACACATCGTGAGTAGTCTAGAGAGAGAGAGAGAGAGAGAGAGAAAGAGAACGAGAAAGAGAAAGAGAGAGAGTCAGTAATTTGAGTGGACAGTGGACAGACAGCCAGTGAAACTCCCCTGAACAATCACTGAGCTTAATAAGAGTACACAGCTCATTATATTAACAGACTTTAAAACCAATTCTGTTCTCCGCTCGGAGGATGGTCCTTCTCCAAACACTCCCTTGGTCTGAATTAGTATTCGGCTCCTGCTGCACCGAATTTGATAGGGCAGAGAGGATTTCTTATTCCATTACAAAGACAGAACTTTAAATTAACGTTTCGCTGAAGGAAAAGGGTAGCAGGCAGACTCTGAGAGCTCGCAGTAAATGTCATAATATTAATGAATTGCTATAGAGCAAATGCAAATATAGATTAGCTTCTCTCTTCTTTTAATAACATCGGCTTTAATAACTGGAAAGTAAAATAGAGGAGAGATGGAACACACTAGAGTGAGGGGCCATGGCCAGCGTGGGAGAGAAGAAAAGAGAAATTGGAGATTATTTTTCCACATCAAATTTCACCCTATTATCAGAGAATATATATATACAGTGGGTACGGAAAGTATTCAGACCCCCTTCAATTTTTCACTCTTTGTTATATTGCAGCCATTTGCTAAAATCATTTAAGTTCATTTTTTTTCCTCATTAATGAAGAAATAAAAATAAATAAACACAGAATTGTTGACATTTTTGCAGATTTATAAAAAAAGAAAAAAAAGAAATATCACATGGTCCTAAGTATTCAGACCCTTTGCTCAGTATTTAGTAGAAGTACCCTTTTGATCTAATACAGCCATAAGTCTTTTTGGGAAAGGTGCAACAAGTGTTTCACACCTGAATTTGGGGATCCTCTGCCATTCCTCCTTGCAGATCCTCTCCAGTTCTGTCAGGTTGGATGGTAAACGTTGGTGCACAGCCATTTTTAGGTCTCTCCAGAGATGCTCAATTGGGTTTAAGTCAGGGCTCTGGCTGGGTCATTCAAGAACAGTCACAGAGTTGTTGTGAAGTCACTCCTTCGTTATTTTTGCTGTGTGCTTAGGGTCATTGTCTTGTTGGAAGGTAAACCTACGGCCCAGTCTGAGGTCCTGAGCACTCTGGAGAAGGTTTTTGTCCAGGATATCCCTGTACTTGGCTGCATTCATCTTTCCCTCGATTGCAACCAGTCGTCCTGTCCCTGCAGCTGAAAAACACCCCCACAGCATGATGCTGCCACCACCATGCTTCACTGTTGGGACTGTATTGGACAGGTGATGAGCAGTGCCTGGTTTTCTCCACACATACCGCTTAGAATGAAGGCCAAAAAGTTCTATCTTGGTCTCATCAGACCAGAGAATCTTATTTCTCACCGTCTTGGCAAACTCCATGCGGGCTTTCATGTGTCTTGCACTGAGGAGAGGCTTCCGTTGGGTCACTCTGCCATAAAGCCCCGACTGGTGGAGGGCTGCAGTGATGGTTGACTTTCTACAACTTTCTCCCATCTCCCGACTGCATCTCTGGAGCTCAGCCACAGTGATCTCTGGGTTCTTCTTTACCTCTCTCACCAAGGCTCTTCTCCCCCGATAGCTTAGTTTGGCCGGATGGCCAGCTCTAGGAAGGGTTCTGGTCGTCCCAAGCATCTTCCATTTAAGGATTATGGAGGCCACTGTGCTCTTAGGAACCTTAAGTGCAGCAGAAATTTTTTTGTAACCTTGGCCAGATCTGTGCCTTGCCACAATTCTGTCTCTGAGCTCTTCAGGCAGTTCCTTTGACCTCATGATTCTCATTTGCTCTGACATGCACTGTGAGCTGTAAGGTCTTATATAGACAGGTGTGTGGCTTTCCTAATCAAGTCCAATCAGTATAATCAAACACAGCTGGACTCAAATGAAGATGTAGAACCATCTCAAGGATGATCAGAAGAAATAGACAGCACCTGAGTTAAATATATGAGTGTCACAGCAAAGGGTCTGAATACTTAGGACCATGTGATATTTCAGTTTTTCTTTTTTAATAAATCTGCAAAAATGTCAACAATTCTGTGTTTTTCTGTCAATATGGGGTGCTGTGTGCACACTAATGAGAAAAAAAAAAGAACTTAAATGATTTTAGCAAATGGCTGCAATATAACAGAGTGAAAAATTTAAGGGGGTCTGAATACTTTCCGTACCCACTGTATGTATATATAAAGTTGCGTCAGTGGAGATGAGTGAGCACTTTATGGACTCTGGGTATTTTCAGACTGGCCTATAATTTCTGAAATAGAATGTAGTGTGTATACTATGTCCATGGAATACTGAATTCCCAATTAAAAGCACTCCATCTGACCTTCCAATGTGACGAATAAAGTAGAGGTCATTTTAACTGTGATCTCATTCTTGACTTATTTGATAAACTTCTAGAGTTAGTTAAAATTAAAAAAATTTTCACACAACATGGTTATTTTGCATTTTTATGCCAATCATATTGTGACAATGTGGCATGCTACAGTTTCATACTCCCTACACTTCACATATTAAAAAAAAATAGTAGGCAGTATACAGTACATACTGTACAGTATGCAGTAAGGATTAAGCTGGCATTCTATTCTGAAGACAAGTGAGGAAAAAAAAGTCCCCATGAAACAGTGTGTTTACCAATGTCTCAAAGTTCTTTTAGGGTGTGTTCACACTTGGCAGGTTTGGTTTGATTAAAACAAACTGGTGCACTTGCTCTGTTAGTGCGGTTCATTTGAATAAGTGTGAACGCGAGAATGCTGCATTCTGAACCCTGGTGTGCACCACCTGAAAAGGTGGGTCTCGGTCCGCTTCCAAAAGAACTCTGGTGCAAATCAACTGAAATATATTGATTTTCAAAAGCTACTTATTTGGTGTCGATACCTAAAAATATATAGATATTAAATGTTTTAAGCACTTTTTTTAATGTTTGTGCCAAAACACCCCTGACATATTTAGAAGGCCTGTCACATGACTGTGAGAAGTGAACGTAAAGCCACGCACAGAGACACTCAATTCTACATTAAACTGAGAGAGACGGAGAGAACAGCAGAAAGGAAATGTAGTTTTGTGTGGTGCTATCATGTTATAGAGCATTTTATATATATAAATGCTCTATTTAATAAAGTTTGGGTAGCCGTGTATGAGTATGTCAGGGTATAAGGGATTGTGTGTCTCTCTCTCTGTTGGTATTATGAATAGCCAACTAAAAGGATAACAGGCCAGCTCAGCTATCTTCAGTGTAACTTGTAGTGCAGTACTACAGATGACTAGATTCCATAGAGCTGTTTCACTGCCAAAAAAAATTAAACATCATACAAATAACACTTGTGTTTCCAGAGGTCCCATCAGGCATTGCAGTTGGCAGTTCATTGTCACATCAGTGATGCGTAAAAAAATCTTGAAGAATGTTAAGAGTTTTCAAAGGACCTCGGGGGAGTTATTTTTGATTTTCTAGTTAGTAACACCAGGTGTTTCAAGCTTCTCGTCAAGGAAGGCTTCATAATTGGAGTGACAAGCTCTCGTCTCCTTCTCATCCCTCGCTCACGTCACACTCTTGAGTGTGTGAACCATAATATTTCCCCATGGCTTGAACTGAGAGGTGTGGCACAGTATCAGACCATCTGCTGGGGCCACAGGGTGTGCACTGCTCTTTCTCTGACTGTTTCCTGAGAAAACAGTTTCTTGATCACAATAATCATGACACTCAAACTATGCAAAGACACAATTGCACAGCAACAACAAAGAAAAGAATTAAAAGAATTTCCCTGGTTTCTAAATACTTCTGATGATTCACATATTATGAAAACTAGACTTTTACATCGTCTTCACTCAAAGTCTACCGGATTTTTTTTTAACATTTTATCATCAACAAGGCAAAACTTTGACAGTCTGAGGTAATAGCACACTCGTACTCGACAAGTCACATAATTTTGAGGTATTATTCATGTCTGTAGCAAAACAGGAAAAGTTACACAACAAAATGTTATACTTTAAATGAGAGATTTTTCAAATGCTCTAACAGTGTGTATGATCAATAGTCGCAAACATAGCCTTGATGACAGCGCTCCAACATATAGTTCAACAGTGCTTTGGGTGACCGAGTTCGAGTCTCGGCTAGTGGCCCTTTCCTGCTCCAACTATCCCAACGCTTCCTGTCTCTTCTCAGTTATGCTCTCAAATAAAAAGGCAAAAAGCCCAAAAATACAAACACACACACACACAAAAATTAATAGTAACAATAACACTTTAAAGGTGCCCTAGAACCAGTTTTTACAAGATGTAATATAAGTCTAAGGTGTCCCCTGAATGTGTCTGAAGTTTCAGCTCAAAACACCCCATAGATTTTTTTTAATTAATTTTTTTAACTGCCTATTTTGGGGCATCATTAACTATGCACCGATTCAAATGGATCTTTACAAGATGTTCATCATGCATACTGCATGCATGCGTCGGATCATGTGAGTATAGTATTTATTTGGATGTTTACATTTGATTCTGAATGAGTTTGATGGTGCTCCGTGGCTAAAGCTAACATTACACACTGTTGGAGAGATTTATAAAGAATGAAGTTGTGTTTATGCATTAGCGACGGCTCTTGTCTCCGTGAATACAGTAAGAAACAATGGTAACTTTAACCACATTTAACAATACATTAGCAACATGCTAACGAAACATTTAGAAAGACAATTTACAAATATCACTAAAAATATCATGTAATCATGGATCATGTCAGTTATTATCGCTCCATCTGCCATTTTTCGCTATTGTTCTTGCTTGCTTACCTAGTCTGATGATTCAGCTGTGCACATCCAGACGTTAATACTGGCTGCCCTTGTGTAATGCCTTGAACATGGGCTGGCATATGCAAATATTGGGGGCGTACATATTAATGATCCCGACTGTTACGTAACAGTCGGTGTTATATTGAGATTTGCCTGTTCTTCTGAGGTCTTTTAAACAAATTATATTTACACAAGGAGGAGGAAATAATAGTGTTTGAGACTCACTGTATGTCTTTTCCATGTACTGAACTCTTGTTATTCAACTATGCCAAGGTAAATTCAATTTTTGATTCTAGGGCACCTTTAAATATTATTATCTAAGGGTGTAAATCTTTGGGTTGAGAATTGATTCAATTTACAGGTTTTTGATCTGATTAAAAGTGATTTTAATTAATGATGATTCAATTTGATTCAATACACAATTAGATTTGATTAAAGAAGGATGCAATTAAAAAAAAACATTTATTTTTTTTAAAAGGCATATATATATTGATCTTTAAACACTCCTCTCAATGTATCTTAGGGCAAGGAAAATAAAAAAGACAAACATTCTTCATTTTCACATTGTCATCACTGTTTGCTCGAGCAAAAGAAGAAACATAGTGTACCTCTTAAAAAAAAAAGGTAGTAATATGTCTATGAATCACAATTTCTTTGATTTTTCACCACTGTGAATAAATAGACAATATGATTCAGCAGGATTCAATGGCTTGAAAAAAAAATGACTGAATCGCATCTGCTAGAATGCACCATCAAATTGTGACCTGCAGCTTTCTCTTACTTATACCAGCAACAAAGAGCACCTGTAGCACCTGTGGGTGCTAATTACATTCACTCTAATTACATTTGGGCTCCGGATTAATGCACAATTATGCTGAGAGTCTATGTGATCGGTGTCAGCGATTAGCGATTCACAGGCTTCATTCACAGAGTTAGCATTGAAAAACACTGCCAGTCACCATCCACAATCACCAATCAGTCAGGCCTGGCTCCGGAGCGTGAGAATACGGTGTGTATGTGTGTATGAGTATGTCAGGGTATAAGGATTGTGTGTCTCTCTGTTGGCATTATGAATAGCCCCAGATGTTGCCCGCCTTTAATCTGTGGTAGAAAGGCTCAGCTGGGGCAAAAAGCAGAAGGGGAGGGAGAGGGGTATAGAGGCCGGGCCGGACTGAAGGAGCCCCTGCAGAAGCAGGTCACTGGCTGGTCTTTCTCTCTCTGTCCGCTCCAGAGGGAGGCCTTTAGGGTGAAGCCTACTGGAAGGAAAAGTGGAGGCCTGCTCAGAAGCAAAGCCTGCTGGGACCAATCAAGAATCCATCTGCTGCCTGACCAACTTCTCCCTCTTTTTCTCTCCGTTCATTTCCTTATTTGGCCTTCTATCTTCATTTTGCTTGGTTCCATTCCACATGAAGCAATCGGGGATACATCTTCATACAGTTAACTCAAAGTCTTTTGAAACAGGGCAGGATAGTTTTTTTGAATCTTAATACTATTTTAGATGTATGTTTTTCTTGTCTCTAAGGCCAAAAGTTGCCAAAAGTTGACCAAAGGCAAAATGTAAAACCCCCGCCACCTCTGTGACTGGCGTCCTGAAATGAAGACATTCTGAGGAGTACACTCTATGATGGCTGTGTGTCTAACTGACCCTTTAGCGGGGCAGATTAGTGCAGATTGCCCTACCGGGGCCTCAGTGAGCAAACACGACATCTTTTGTTAAAGCCCTCTATGAGGAGAGAGTCAGGAGAGGAGAGAGGGGGAAGGGAGGAATGCCTCTCATTAAGAGATCATCCATTTTGAGTGTGAAAATGCTTCCGATCCACACCGTTCTGGATGGTTTGACTGCTATTGTGAGTGCATGCCATGAGAGAGATGAAAGGGAGACTGCAAAACAGTGTTACCTGGCTTTGTTAGCTTCCTTAGTAACGTCCCAGGCCCATGTGATGAAGTTCTGGCTGAGATATGACACTATGGAGTCCGCACACATCATCTGGGAGCAGAACACGTTACTGAGGACGCTCTCGTCATTGTGGAGGTAGATGGCCAGCAGTTTTCTCTGAACAACAGAAACACACACATACAGACAGTTAGGGATAGGTACCATATGGATTAAGATTCTGGTTCTGATTTAGATTCTTAATGATTGTGGTTCCTCCAGTAATTTTGAAGAAGTAGTATTTGGAAATCAGAAAAGCAATTCTTATTTTATTTGCTGCCCTCAGCAGTTTGTAGCCAAATGATGAGATCGTTTCAGATTTCAACAGATAAAACAAATCAAACCAAATTTTATAAAATTATTTCAAAAAGGTGCTTACAAAGACTTTTAAATGTGGCACAGAAGTGGCATTAATGTAGTCCAAAAATTGCTCCAAAGCATATTTAAATACAATAATATTTTATTAATAATATTATTTAAAAACACAAATAAAAAAGATTTTAATGTAATATAATTTAATGTAATGTAATGGTATAATAATGTATTCAATGTAACCATTGTGTAGGTGGGATTTCTATACAAATACAGTTGTGGTCAAAAGTTTACATACCCTTCAGAATATGCAAAAATGCATATTTTAACAAAATAAGAGGCATGTATATAAACTTTTGATCACATCATACTTGATTTTATACTTAATTTTGAGCTGGACTCAACAAAATGTAGTGTGAGATTCAATATTGGTGCACTGTAATAGCTGACTAGTCAGAGTATTTTAGAATGGCTATCAATTCACATCAGGAGAAGAATGGATACTTGAGAACTGTTAACAGATTCAAAAGTTTAAAAACCTCAAAAGTTGAAAATAATTTCCCCCAACCATTCAAATAGTTGCAAAGAATTTAAGACATTCACCCATTTACAAAATAATGCCCACACAAGTCATTCCATCGCCACATCTAAATTTGCAGGGGGAAGAAAAAGCATGAAAACTAAAGCCTCAATGGCCATTTCACTATCTATGAAGCCAGAACCCATCTAATCCTGGCTCAATGATCCATCCTTATTTCATGATTCACCATCAGGCTTTCTGAGAGCTTTAAGGCCACTAATGCTTCACCAGGGTCCACGAGCAGAAAAACACAGCGAGTGCCCTCCCTGCAATCCCCGAGCAAAGCAAACACCCAAACCAAATCAAACTGATGCGGGATAAATCAAACTTTCTCTGAAAAACAAAAAACGAACAAATCGCTTTATTTGTTTTGCATCAAATGCCAGTGCCCTCCTTTCCATCATCGCAGGTTAGCAGAGGAAGGCACTGCTGATGTCAAAGCACGTCCAAATCCACAGATATTTACACCGTCAGATGTATGGCGGTCGCTCGCATAACCCGACAACTAATTAAAAAAATAAATAAAGGCACACCGCCACAAACATGAAAGGTTTTGCCAGACAAGGCAGGGGAATAAAATCCACCGAATTACAGAACAACTCTGAACGTTTCCTACAGCTCTGACCCCCGACAGTTCGACGAATGCAGCAGGAGGGATTTCTTGACAGCCCGACAGAGGAAAAACAGAAAGCGAAGCGCGGAGAGAAGCAAAGTAGGGCGTCAACGAAGGAGAGAAAGTTGGGCTCTATGGAGGTGTGTATGGATGGAGGACTGAAGGAGCGCTGCTGTGTTTGCACAGTAATTAAAGCTCTCGAATGAGCCGCATGGCCCCTGGCGGGAGAGAGCTCAGGCCTCTTTCACCAGCCCAATTCAAGGCCCTGAAAAGATTAAACACTCACGCTGGGTAGACAAGCAAATGGGACCTGGAGAGATTTTACCCGTCAAAAACTGAAAGGGGGTTGGATGAAAACGAGACATGAACTTTTACCACTCCTCTCCTGCAGTCCGTCCTAAAACTGACATGGCTGCTCCAACACCGACTGAGCGTATTTGCTCCGAGCCGCGAAAACGTTTTGACCTTTTGAGGCCTCTAAGATTTCACTGAAGAGGTGGAGAGAAGCTACTCTCGCTAATAACAGTCTTTGGTCAGCTCCCTCGTTCCACGCCCCTCCATTACCCACAGTCCCTCCTCTCTACTTTCATCCCATTGTTTCCTCTTCCTTTCTTTCCCTCTGTTTTGTGGGGCTTTTCTTAGCCTGCAGAAATTAGCGCTCAGTCCAAATTACTGGGTCTGTTCTGGGGAAGAAACTGACCCAAAAGCTCTTTCTACCACCTCAACTCGTCCCCCACCTGCTCGGGACAAGAATCCCTGAAATGGCGAGGAGGAAAGGGTAGAGACTCGAGAGGACCATGGGAAGAGAGGACAGAGAGGGAGGTGGGTAGAGGGAGAGAGAAAGCTGATCTGTCTTGTGAGTGGGACAGCACTAGCTTTCACACAGTTGTCAGAAAGTAAGGAATTCCCAGGCTAACTTTGGACATGTGAGTCAGTGTTGCAGCAGAACACAAAGACAAAGTGTGTTTACCTGCTAATTGAAGGCCTATTCACTTCAAGCATGACTTTTTGGCATGTAAAACACGGATTACAGGATTTTGAAATGAAAAAATGCATGTCTTTGTACTCCTTTACATGAATCTGAACAATAATAGTCATTATTCAGATATTAAGCCAAATTTTCATTCAGATATAGTAACTTGGAGGATGACGAAAGTGCAAAAATGTCATCAAATTTGCATTTGCATTTGCATCAAACTTGATGTGAACAGGACTGAATTCACCTAGTCAAGGCTCAAGGCATGCTAACCACATTGAGCAAAGCTTTTGTGTTTAGTAAATGTCTCTTCCAAACGCATAAAATTGTTCTTAAATATCACTAAAATATCACACAAATAAAGGATCAAAGTTTCCAGTGTTAGGTAAGGCGATTGGAAAAACTGAAGCGGAATGCTATGCGACAAAATCACAGTCAGCATAAAATAAAAATAAATAAAAAAAAAAAAAATGTAATGCATCTTACTGTGAATGAGTCTGCCGTGCATTTTTTAGCTCATAAGTTTTTAATCAAAATTTTATAACTCAGTCTTCCAGTGAAAAGGCAGACTTCTACAATCATTTAGGCCATTTAAACCCAACCCCTTTCTTAAAATCGACTGCAAGCCTGCATTCAAATCCGCCTCAGTCCAATCAACAACCAATGAATAGAACAGTCAACTGTCCTACATTTTTTCTTTTCTGATAATCCGTTTCACTCAGATGTACATAATATAGTCTTGCATAGCCAGACTCCATAGCATCTTTCATTGGCCAAGGACCACCCAGAGGCCTTCTGACTGATATTTAAAGCAGCCAATCACAGTTCATTTTGTTCCACGTCATGTTTAAAGGTCCCATGACATGCTACTTTTTGGATGCTTTTATATAGGCCTAAGTGGTCCCTAGTATTGTATCTGAAGTCTCTTTCCCCAAATTCAGCATTGGTGCAGAATTTCAGCCACTAAGAGCCAGTCCCACAATGAGCTTTCCTCAGGACGTGCCGTTTCTGGGTCTGTAGCTTTAAATGCTAATGAGGAGGAGAGAGGCGGGGCAAGGATACTTTACTTTAGTTGGTTTGTTTATGTACGTTATGCTGCTACAGTTATTATCATGTAGCTAATGCTAGCCTACATTGATGGCTTTTCATGTTGCTCTGATTTGCTATCGTATATATATTATATATATAATTATCAGCTATAGACACTAACCAGCGCAACTAAATTAGTCCTCTGCCATTATTACAAATACCTTTTTAGATAGGTGCCCATTGTGGAAAATTACATTACCAGAGAAAATAAAATTAACCCACTGTTTCTTCATAGGCTCGGATGAAGGAACTAAAAAAATACTTTGGTGTTCATTTGTACATCCAAACACTGAGCAACTGCCATGATTCGCTCGTTTGCAAACCATGATGTCTCTCGAGGAAAAAAAAAAAATATTGTGCTTGCCTTGCACTGTATTAGCTCATTTTCTCATGGGCGGGCAAAGCAGAGAAAGGGGAGGTAACCTTTCCCCGTATGATGACATATAGGGAAGATTCCAGATTGGGCCGTCTGAGCTTTCATTTTCTCAAATCCAAAGCAAAATACCCAGGGCTCGGTTTACACTTATCGACTTTTTCTAGCCATTGTGGGACCACATACAGGCTAGGGGAACTCATATTAATGTTAAAAAACCTCATAAAGTGACATTTTCATGCCATGGGACCTTCAAGGGAATGTAACTGTAAATGTAACATCGATGTCCCTAAAATTATAGACCGGTGTGTAAAATTCTTGTACATATTTTAAAGAGTCTGTGCTGCGAACTTTACATACTTCACACACTTTTGAAAATCTGGCATTTAGTTGACATAATAAGTGTCACAGTTGTAAACATGACGGCATTCTTCTTCCATGACGAGGTTTGGTGTCATGGCATCTTTGTTTCCAGGCGGACTGTTAAAGAAAGTAACACACACGTCTCCTGGAAATCCTGTAGAATTCAACTAATCAGATGAGGACTTTCAAACTCTTGAAATGTTTCCAATTTTGTGTGCCATATACATCAGACATTCAGCCAACGGTCCATGGGCGTGAGACTAATAACAATATGGAAGAAAAGATCTGTCACTACTTCCGTTACATTGTGATTTTAATAAACCGATACCAAAAGGGAATTTGGACCAATAAGATTCCATTGTGGCTGGAGCTACCAGCAGAACACTGCAGAAATAGACTTAAAGCTAGCAAAATGTCCTGATGTTTGCATCACATTATCTCTTAGGATGTAAGAAGGAGCTAGTTTTGTCTAATTATATCTACAGGATTTTGGGAGTTTTCACAAAACACATTCTGTTGGTGGCTTCACCTGCCCAATCGTGAGAGTTACGCTAGCTACACAGACGAACATACGTTTCTTTTAAATGCATTGTGAAAGGATGTTTTTAATTACAGGCAATGTGTATGTGCTGGAGGGGGAGAGATGGAGAAAGTGATCATCCTCTTTTGGCTGTAGGAAAGCAAACAATGGGAAATGAGGAGTTCATATTACTGCTCTTTCGACCTGTAGCGGAGTGCTTTAACAGATGGCACTTAAAACACTATGAGAGATTCTACCACAAAAACTGAACAATAATCTAGTAATAATAATAATAATTTTAGTATTTTGGAATTTTAGTAGTAATAAAAAAAAGAGTTTAGTTTTAGGAGCTGCCTTGTATATGCAATGCAACTCTTAAAGGGCCAGTCCACTTAGAAATTAAAATTCTGACATTATTTTCTCACCTTCATATCATTCAAAAACCATGACTTATTTTTTTTAAATTTTGAACAACTTCTCTCTTGTTCATGATGCAGATTGCTTCAAATTTTAAAAAGCATGCAAAAGCATCATAAAGTATCATAAAGATGGTTCATTAAACTCATGTACTATATTCTAAGTCTTCTGATAGCTTTGAGATGAACAGAATACAATGCAAGTCCTTTTTACATATTAAATTATAATAGTCATTATAATATCCCCCTCCACTGTGCAAGTGAACCATTAGGACTAGATCACTGATCACAGGATTGTCAAGAAAAGATTTGACTCACAAGAAATAATCATTCACGAATGGGACATTGTTACTTCTCTCATAGATTTGCCATTGAGAGCTACAGTACAGTCCAAAAGTTTGGAACCACTAAGATTTTTAATGTTTTTAAAAGAAGTTTCGTCTGGTCACCAAGGCTACATTTATTTAATTAAAAATACAGTAAAAAACAGTAATATTGTGAAATATTATTACAATTTAAAATAACTGTGTACTATTTAAATATATTTGACAAAGTAATTTATTCCTGTGATGCAAAGCTGAATTTTCAGCATCGTTACTCCAGTCTTCAGTGTCACATGATCCTTCAGAAATCATTCTAATATGCTGATTTGCTGCTCAATAAACATTTATGATTATTTTCAATGTTGAAAACAGTTGTGTACTTTTTTTTCAGGATTCCTTGATGAATAGAAAGTTCAAAAGAACAGCATTTATCTGAAATACAAAGCTTCTGTAGCATTATACACTACCGTTCAAAAGTTTGGGGTCAGTAAGAATTTTTATTTTTATTTTTTTGAAAAGAAATGAAAGAAATGAATACTTTTATTCAGCAAGGATGCATTAAATCAATCAAAAGTGGCAGTAAAGACATTTATAATGTTACAAAAGATTAGATTTCAGATAAACACTGTTCTTTTGAACTTTCTATTCATCAAATAATCCTGAAAAAAAATATTGTACACAAATATTTTGTACAATTGTACACATTAAATGTTTCTTGAGCAGCAGATCAGCATATTAGAATGATTTCTGAAGGATCATGTGACACATGTGAGTAATGATGCTGAAAATTCAGCTTTGCCATCACAGGAATAAATTACTTTGTGAAATATATTCAAATAGAAAACAGTTATTTTAAATTGTAATAATATTTCACAATATTACTGTTTTTTACTGTATTTTTAATTAAATAAATGTAGCCTTGGTGAGCAGACGAAACTTCTTTTAAAAACATTAAAAATCTTAGTGGTTCCAAACTTTTGGACTGTACTGTATGTCAGTATTGTATGGATTAGAATATAGCGCCCATTTCTGTGATACTTTTCTGGTTGCTTTTGGGTCCTTTTTTAAAGCTTGAAAGCTTCAGTGCCCATTCAACTGCATGGAAAAGAGTGACCACTGAATTAAATAAAAAAATCATAGAAGTTTAGAACAAAAAGGGTGAGTAAATGACAATTTTCATTTTTGTGTGAACTATTTCTTTAAACAAGACATAAAGGTTCATGCTCATTAGGCAACATGTAAACATCATCAATGTTGTGTTAAAAGCTAAAAAGAACTACTGACACATCAGTAAATTATTTTGATCAATGTTTAAAGACAAGTGAATTTTCCTCAGTTCCACTGTTAGCATTGCAGCATCAATAACATGAAGTCTTTCGGCTGTCAGAAAACCTCTTTTAATGCAGGCCGAAAAATTGCTTCGTCACGGAGGCCCCGCCATAAAGCTCATGCATGAAAAAGCCATGAAGGGCGCAGAGGAGCTATGAATTTTGATGGGCATCTTTATGCGGGTGGCAGAGGAGGGTTAGCGTGATTAGCTGGATGTTAAGGGGATTTGTGATGAGGCCTGTGTGCTGATGGGTGGCCTGACTCAAGAGTCTTTCGCTGATCCTCCGGATGAACTCCAGGGCCCCCGGCATTTTCATTAAGGACGGATTGGGAGCATCTCCCACTCCAGAAACACTTCATCACATGTAGTGTTTTACTTAGTGATTAGCCTCTCAGGCCTATGAGAGAGGGGCACAAGTGCCCTCAGAAAAATCCATCCCACACATGCACACGTGCACATGAAACGTTCTCAGCCGTGGCTAAACAATGTACACTTAACGAGAAGTCCGGCTGACTCAAAGGTGGTGAACACCGCTCAGGCAATGCCGCGAGTGGCGAGATTATCTAGTTTGAAATGTCTTTCTGACGACAGCGTTTGAGAAACCCATTTCAAACTTACTTTTTATGTTTGCAATTCTACATGGTGATGTTAGTGAGTAGAAATTACATCATCTTTAATTAATTCCACAAATTGGTGTTTATTATAAATACACTAAAAAATATTTTCACAAGTCATTTGGGACTTTGCAGGCGTGGAACAAATTCCCAGTTCGCACGTCCCCCCATTTTTTAGAAAATCTCCCATTTCTGTGAGGTAATAAGTACTTTTTAATGACGCATGCCTTAATTATGTCCCATTAAATCTTTCCTAAAGATAAATCCTCTGGCTGAAACCCAAATGAAAAACATTTCTAGCAACTGAGAAAGACATACTAGAAAAGCACACATGGATAATGTATGACCCGTGAAGAAAAACACTGACTGTCTGCGTAAGAGGAACACAGCAGGTCATCTCTTCTTCTTACGTTAGTTTGTTTTTACTGACATACTGAACTGTGTCCTCGGGGGAGAGCGGCGGCCATATTGTGCCTGTGCTGAGGAGAAGAAGAGATCAGCTGGGCTGCAGGCAGGAAGCCATTCCAGCCCGCTCCTCATGCTCAAAACCCCCTGAACATCTTGCTGCATCCTCCCAGTCTAATAAGACCGTAATCCACACAAGCTGTCAGTTGATACAAGCCTCCTTATGAGGACACAGCGGGAAAACCAGCACAAAGCTGTTCTAAATAAAGCTTCAGCTGTTCAAATGGGAAACGGAAATTTGATGGGGATTTATCATGATGGGGGGCCAGTTCTGCCAATCAAACGTTTAGCGTTGTTTATATACCTGTGCATATGACTCTGCATATGAATGCTGGAGACATGACCTGGTAGCACATGTGTTTAGATGTGGGCGACATAGGTTTCCTGATCTCACCTCCTACTGTTTTCCCTATCATTTCCAGTACTACCTCAGACTGTCACATCAATAAAATAAAATAACATAACATAACATAAAATAAAATCTCATTTTATTATAAATGAAATTAAATAAAAAAAAAAAAGAATAATTTAATAAAAAATTACACTTAATAAAATTAAAAACCAAGATAGAAATTATACATTTATTGATAGGTACATTCTGGAGTTCAGTATATACTCACATCTCTGGCTTTGCCGTAAAAGGCCTCTTGAGATGCTGCTTCCAAGGAGCCGATGTAGAACACAGGATGGCAATCGCCATATCTACAAAACACAAGAAGCAAACGTCAGTGTGCTGATTCTGTGTAAATACCAAATATCAGACTAGCTATTTTCAAACATATTAAAGCACCTCTTCAAAACAAGCAGTGCTGGAAAAATGTGTACATAAGACACCACATACTGAACTACAAAGAAATGCAGTATATGTTTGGTTTTTCTTAGTGAAATTGGATTACAAATGTTACTTTGTCCAGAGATCTCACCTTCTAGAAAATTCAGCAGTAAAGTGCAGTAAGGCATCACCCTCATTTTCACTGTTCTCTGGCACTGAGGGAAGATGAAAGAATACATTAAAATAGATCCTTATGGTCAGCCCCAGATGAAATGACATTATAACTTACTCATCGGAGACTTTCGACAACTCGAGCTTCCCATGCCAAAGATCTCGGATTCATCTACACCAAATTCAGGTGCATCCTCGAAATCATCCCCCTCACTGTCACTGACCATGTGGACATCTGTGCACTGTAACACACAAACAAAGGCAATTTGTTAAGAAAAAAATTTGTGCAACCAGAGATGCACAATATATCAGAGATGCATAATTTATTGGAGACCAAGCCAATAAATTATAACAGGAAAGGGTCTAATGCAAAAGGCAGTTTGACAAGGGAATAAAACATCTATAATATACATTCTTAATACATTAAAGGTGCCCTAGAGTTAAATAAGAGTTCAGTACATGGAAATGACATACAGTGAGTCTCAAACACCGTTGTTTCCTCCATCTTATATAAATCTCATTTGTTTAAAGACCTCCGAAAAACAGGCGAATCTCAACATAACACCGACTGTTACATAACAGTCAGGGTGTACGCCCCCAATATTTGCATATGCCAGCCCATGATCGAGGCATTAGACAAGGGCAGAACGTCTGGATGTGCACAGCTGAATCATCAGACTAGGTAAGCAAGCAAATGGCAGATTTGAGTTATAGAGTGAGTATATACTCATATTTCTGACTTAAAAGGCCGTAAAAAAAGGCCTTTTGAGATTTGTTTGTATGCAACACTACAAAACTATTAAAAATCTTTTCTACAGTATATCAAAATGTTAATTCTATCCTTAATTTCATTCAATGTGAAAGGCATGTGTGTTTAAAATCAGGCAAAAAAAAAGCTGGCAATAACAAAAATGTTATACAAAATTTGTTTATATTGGTGCTCACATAATTATAACTTCATAAAAAGCACAAATTCATAAATAATTCCCATTTTAATTGCACATTTGGGACCAAACCTAGTATGAATGGTGCAGAGAATGTAATAGTTGCAAATCTGTTGAAAGGTTGCCATCAGATTTGAAACGCAGGGGCAAGTCTGGCTGCAGTGTTACGCCTGGCAACTCGACAGTGATCACTGTGCCCACTACACGTTACTTCATCAATTCAGAACAGGACTTCATTTCTATTCCAACAACGAATCTCTCATTAAAGATAAAAATGGCAATCATTTATCCATTTTGGCTGGGCGGAGCAGTCTAATTAAAAATCCCACAAAACATTAGAATTGCCAAAAGTGGCACCACATGCTGGCTTTCAATATGTTGAAAAGCTAAAAACAAAAACAGCAGAAATAAAATTTATAAATGTAAAAATTATGAGAGAAACAGAATGGTCCTTATATATAAATGAAAGAGAGTAGGTCTGACTGTTTGTGCATTGTAGTGCTGTTGACGTCTGTTCTGCTTTACCTCATCTGTCTGGTCCACCGTGAGCGCAGGAGAAGATCTTCTAGACACAGTCAGGTGGTGACAGGGGTAACTGATTCCACTGGCAGCCAGTGTCATCTGCACAATCACAAAACAGCTTTGTTAGACATTTTATAGCAGTGGATCTCAATCTTTTTGACTTTAAGACAATTGTCCACAACAACATTTGAATATTGATGTATATTTGTTATAAAAATAACCCAATACTAAGAAATATCTCGTTTTTTTAGTTGTTTTAGCTTATTTTAATGTTTGTTTTGTCTTATTTTAAATCATTTTTAGTCATCTTGAGGCCCCGTTGGAAGTTTGTTGATGCTCCCTATTGGGCCCCGTCCGCCTTGGCATTGTTTTTCCAACCTTTTTGTTGTATGTTTATTATTACTATTATTATTTGTAGGACAGGACATAATAAGACAAAATATAGAAGGACAATACCGTTATCATTGTATGTTGAAAGACACATGGCATTGTTGTTAATGAAAAGACCACTGCTTGAAGTTAAATGAAGTCATCATTGCTAACTTATATGAAGTTCATTTTAGGACTGGAACATCATAAGGATGAGCCAATGATGACAGAATATTTGGGTGAACCATTCCTTTAAGACAGCTTTCCCCAGTAAAGTTTGCACAGACCGATATTCATCTACGCAGGGTTTCTCTGGCTTGTGATAGAGGTTCTGTATGCTTGGCACTCTAAAGAGCATCACATGCAGCATGCGGTGAGCTACTGGTGAAGGCCTGAGTACCTCATTAACTCTCAGGCTAGAGTGGAAATGTCAGCAGCACTCCACACTACAGGGACTCATTACAGACCAGCCCCATACACATACACACACACACACACAAACTCCCTGGAGCGACAGCACAGAGCTCTATTCTCTCGACTCTTACCTGACATTACCAATTACACACTATAATCATTGTCTGTTTTTACATAATCATTTCAGATATCTAAATGACCATAGTGATCTGTACTTTAAACCAAGATGAATGGAAATCAGGTACTAATACAGACAAGAAACTAAAATAAAAGGAGATAGAGAAAAATGAATAACTGGCTGCAGGGGGCTCTGGTACTCTACAAACAGTTTAAGGTGCTTTATAGAGAAATGTTTTGATTTGAGGAATAATTATCACTAGCATTTTTACTTCATCGGTTATAGGCTCTTCAATTTCTGATATACAGATAGATGGCTTGATTAAGTGGGATTCTAAAGAAATGGTACACCACTGCACCACTGTGTTGACAGGTAACAAAGTATTGTTATCATAAATCACTCAAACAGCTGACAATTCTTAACTGACAAATATGTTGCAATTTAAGCTAAAAAAATTTAAAGCCGAAAATAAAGATAAAAATTTATTTGCGACAATTTAGATGGCAAAACAACTTCACAAAAAATGGATGAAAATAAAAATTAAAAAAATACTATTATATTTACTATTATAATACTAAATATTATTATAAATGGTTCTGCATATTGGGAATTTTATACAAAAAATAATATTAAAATATTAAAATGTGACAATATCTCTGATCTGTAATTTTACCCTGTAAGAACTGGTGCTGCTTGATCAGGCTATAGTTACAAGCCATGACTTCCAATTAAAAAAAGTTAAAAGAATAGCTGCCATGGCCTAGCCATTACAACATATACATATGTTAGTGTTCATGCAGGAAATTTAACATTTAAAATAATGGGGCATCTAATTTGAAAACAATTTCTACAATAAGAAATTAACAAATTTGAGACATACCAAAACTGATGTCAAGTCTTGGTATTGATTAACAGACATAACAGATTAAGTGTAAAGAAGCTTTGGTTTAAGCACCATAATATCCCATAATGCAACTCAGAGAGGATTTCAGAGTGTCAAGTACTTCAACAGGGCGCTAACTCCCCCAAAAACACAAACACACAACACACTTTCTCTCTTTTTGTGATGGCCCACACAGAGAGAAGAATCACAGACAGTGTTTCTATTCTACAAGGACTAATTAAAGACAGACTGCCTGTACAGGGAGACAATGTACAGTACTGTTGGGTGACACAATCAAGAACTCTGTCCAAAAGTCAGACAAGTTCTTTTTGCACGAGGATCAGAATGCCGAAGACCAGAGAAAATGTAGAACTCACCAGGGAAGAGTGGGGTAAATTGAGCCACTACTGAAGGCACACACAAAGTCCTAATTTAGTATTTCATAACTGTTTTCACCACCTCTCGGACCTAAAATACTGTACCTTTAAAGACATCTGTATGTAACTAACCTTTGTTATGCAAACTTCTGTGTACCAGCACACTGTTGTTCATCAGGTTGGCTAATACTAAATTGTTGTTGATAATATGCAAAAGTGGACAGTTAGTTTAAAAGTATAGTTCACCCAAAAATAAAAATCTGTCACCATTTACCTCATGTCATTCCAAACCTCTATGACTTCTATGGAACACAAAAAAAGGTATTTTGAAAGCCATTAGGTAAAAACAACCCTGGACCCCAAATAAATTCATTGATAAGACAACACATATCCATAGATGATAAAGTCATAAAGGTTTTGGAATTACATGACATGAGCAAATTATGACAGATTTTTCATTTCTGGGTGAACTATCCCTTAATGTGCTCATCATGATTATCTGAATATTGAGTTTTCTTCTATTAGTTCTCATTAATGGTCAGGGTTCTGAATGCTACAGTACATCTACATGGTAAATAACCCCTTTATCTCAAAACAAACAATGTAAATCCTGCTTTACATGATATATCCCTTTTAACACGAATAAAGGTAGAATTAGAGCACTTAGTCACAGGTAAGGGGTAAAACGTCCATGTTTTGACCCCATCGCCTAATGGTATGAGTGTGTCTGAGTGTATATGTGTGTGCGCGTCAGAGCCGCAGGCTACAGGGGAGAGGTCACCCCCTCATCTTTCCACACCTCCCTCCCCACCTCCAAACAAAGAACTAAATCCTCCTCTTTTGGACCCCTTTCATTAACACTTGCATTAAAGCCCCTAGCACTGAGCACCATGCAAAAGAGGAATTCCATTTCTCTTTCTCTGTTCTCGTCTAAGAAAAATTCTCCTTCCCCATCTACCATTAACTAAACATATTTCTCCGTATTATTTTTCATATTTCTTCATATTTTCTTTTTTCTTCTCCTCTTGGTTGTTTTCAGTGATTTGTTGTCGTTCTCCATCTCTCAGGCTGTGAAGGAGATAATTACTGCTGACAGCTGCTCTAGTCGTCCGAGAGCCCCAAGCTGCACCTTGTGCCTGCCTTCTTTGATAGATGAGGACAAGAGAGCTACAGAGCGCGAAAAAAGCAAGAGACTGTGGAGTCCAGAAAAGAAAAGAAAAATAAGAAGCCCCACCCTAAACACCTGTTGGACCCTTTCAGGTTAGGGTTTGAAGAGGTGTCAGTCTTGATTAAGATCTAGGGTCAAATACAGTGTTTAAAAAGCTCAGTGAACCTTTCAGAACTAAGCCCTTCGAGAAAAAAAAATAGTGTGAATAGGCTAGGCGATGTTTTCCACCTGTTTAAGGTGTAATCTGTAACTGCTACGATTTGCCGGATGTTAGTGGCAGTCCACAGCAAATGTCTCTTACATTAATTAAGTTATATAATTCTATAGTGTGGACCCCAGTGTCAAAACAGTATATATTTTTTAAGTATATATTATATTATATTATATTATATTATATTATATTATATTATATTATATTATATTATATTATATATATATTATATTATATTATATTATATTATTATATATGCACATTTCCAAAATTAGTTTCCAAATTCTGCAATGTAAAGTGAAGAACTGATCTGATAGGGAAAAGTCTTTACTACAACAGATCAAACATTACAGATCCATTTCACCTGCATACGACAGAACACCACTACCTGCTGTTAAATACAACCCTGGGATAGTCAGCAGGGTGTTGATCTAAACATGTAAAGCATGATTTATGTCAGATGGCCCCAGTAAGGGACAGGGAGTGTAGATTGACGGCAAGTCGGCGGTTCTGAAGACAGATGATTGGCAATATAAGAGTGTATATACATCTCTTTCGGAAGAACTTCACCTGCAGACAGCAATCTCACAAGGGGCTCTGTACGGACTTAGAGCTGAGCCTCGTCGCTACGGCAACCAACGGGCCCAATAAGCCGCCTCCGCAGGTCTGTGACGCTGAAAGCCCATAACAGCCGTGGGCCACAGAGACCCTCTGAGAGCAGCAGCAGTAATACATTAGCAAACATCAAGAAACACTGGATAAATGTCAGCAATTAAGGGGGAAAAGACTCTAATAAGGACGTTCCAGAAGTTGTCAATCATTCCCATAGGTGCTGCAAGAGGTTGGCAGTGAAATATGAAAAGAGCTCAAAAGAGTTTTGGCTGAGGATGTGTGTGTGAAAGAGAGAACTGAGCGGTGGGAAATGGACCAATTAGAAGCCTAAATTAAGAGAACAAATAAAATAAACAAGAACATGAGCTACTATTATTAATATTAATAATAGCGACAAAAGGATAATAGCGATTAATCCTGAATACAATTCATTTTTTTTCTGATTACTTCATCTACAAAAAACAAGAAATAAAACTATTCAATACAAAGTGATAAACTGGCATTATTTACTTTGCAGACAGAAAATAATCCTTCAGAAATCTCTAAAATATTACAGTAGGATACAGCAGAAAATGTGCTCACAAAAAAACAGTGCAGCCTAAGTTTAGGCAGAAAACATACCAAAGTTTGGGCGGTTAATGCCAAACACAGCCTGCAAACAGCAGTCCTCCAGTGGCCTGCCATATGAAGAAGCCTGTGTCAGCCCCTCAAACACACCACACGCATCCAGACTACACCCACTCAAACAAACAAGGGCTAAAGCATGACTATGGTAAACAGCCTCCTTTGAATTTACAGACACTGCATGGGGACGTCAAGACAACCGCTAAGATCCACCCACAGATTCAAAGGCATAAGAAGGTGCGCTGATTTTTACATTGTAATCCCTTTCTCCCGAGAGACACATTTGCAATGCTAATTACAAATCCAGTTAAAATGGCTGCACTGTTTAAATGTTAACTGGTTAAACAGTTTCACTGCATAAATGGCTCAAAATCAAATCATATTTTCTTCATCTGACTCCAACAGTAATACAAAACATGTAATACAGAAGATGCACGGAGAGCCATCCGAAACTGATAAATATATTAAGTTCAATCCATTTCGACAGTACAAGAAAAACCTGTCGCAAGCTCCTTCAGAACCAATATGCTTAAAAGCTCAGTTGGCGTAATGTAAACTGACTACTGATTAGTTTTCTATTTTTCTCCCTTATGAGGTGGAACAGAGTGCAGAGAGACTCGCTGTATATGAGCAAGCGAAGGGTAATGAAAGCACAGCAGAGCAGGCATCGACTCAGACTGCTGGTAAATGTATTTCTAAGCCTGGGCTGTCATGTTTATTGGTACAAATCCTGGGAGATGAGGGAAGGTTAATGAGATACGCGCAAAAAACGGCCTGCCTGCCATAGAAGAGCTTTGCATCTAATGCACAGCTAGCCGTTTCAATAAGGGCCGGGGGCCATTATTAAGACTGGTGCTTTAATAATATGTCCCTCCCTATAAGCCAAGACGAGTTGAGGTGGAAAGCTGGTATGTGGCCAAGTGCACGACGACCACACATAACCAGTCACTGCTTGGGCAGTATTCATGAGCAGTACCCTCTTTATCAAAAACAAGATTGTGGGTTGAGGTCTTCAGTGAGTGCACTTCAGCCCTGAAGTGGCCCGATTCAAGTGGGCAGTCTGTGGTGAGAGGGTGTAATTCAGTGACCTCGTGTCTGTTGTGCTTTTTGCTAAAGGACGAAACGATCTCTCCAACCGCCCTTTTAACAATATGAGCTAAATGCAATGGGTGAGATACATGAGCCTTACAAGTGCACGCTGAAAATAAACAATGCAGTCATTGTTGAAGAGCTCTGTGAAACACTACTCATAAAGCTACAGACAATAGGGTCAGAACCTTTTGTTCTGGTACTCTCAAATACTAAGTAGTCATGGGGTTTTATGTTTTATATTGTTCTTTAAATAGTGGCAACCAAAACCATATTAATAGCTTCAGAAAAAAATAAATAAATAAATAAAGTGGACAGATACATGTTTTATCTTTTAAAAGACAACATTGCAAATATGAAGGTGGGGGAGAATCTTTCAACACCTGAAACAAACTGTGCTCAAAAAACATGTTTGTTCATCAGGCCACTCCCTTTGAAACAACGCTTTTGCTCAATTAGGCACCTGACACCAAATCAAGACACAATGACAAGCATTGACCTAAGAAACACATTACTCTTTCATGATTAAAACACAAGGGCAATTTCCATGCTTAACTGATCAGATGCATAATGATCAGTGATAAGTAAAGAGAAAGTTCCCATGGTTATTGTAAGGATGATTATAGTGGATGTCTAAGCTAGGAGGTGGGGTTCCACAGGGTTCAGTGTTAGGGCTCTCTCTGATCACTGTGAACGAGTCGTTCTGAAAGGCTGGGAGCACGGAACAGGGCGGGAAAGGTCACCGACCCCCCACTACATGAGCTGTAATGTCCACACAGAGGGGACAAGAGAGAGGAGTTGCTCTGTGACATCTTAATTAGTACCAACATCTTACTTTCACATCGGTGATGCTAAAAACCACTACAGAAAAGCTGAAATGACAAGTCTATTTGAACACATCCTTACTAAAGCACAATTTTCATCAAGTAATTTGTCATTTCAAAATGGAAGCAAAAATTCTGCATGGAGCAACAGTTGAAGCCAAGTAGAACATACTTGAAGTTAATAGATTTTGGGCAAATGAGACTGTACTGTGGGCCAGGCTACCCGGCGCAACACAATAGAAATAGAAACCAAGTGATGGACAAGAAGATCTGCCACTGGTCTTTCTTTAGGGTCATGTCTGGTCAGGTCAAAAACTTGTTTACTTTTGTTGCTAATTATTCTGATTTTACAACTTATTCTCTATATAACAGAATATACAATAACGAGAGAGGGAAAAAATCATACCGAATCATCTGAGGCAGAGGCAGGCCAGCCGTCCCACTGCTGATGCCGCACAGGGATATTTGTAAGGTCTGAAATGTTCCTTTTCACCTGAGATTTAAACAGACAAAAAAAAAAAAAGAATCAGACAACAGATACAAGAAGGCAACACTAATGAATTCATTTTAAAAACGCTAGCAGAAACATTTCTTAACACTTTTAGAACACCAAGTGCATGTGCTATTATCGCTATGATATAAGTGGCTGGGATGGGAGGGAGAAAAGGCAAGTAGCGGAAAAAAGAGCTCTGTGTTCTCAAAATTCCACAGATGCCTGTCCTAATGCCCAATGCCAACAGCCCTTCACTCAAAAAATGGACAGTATTTCCCTTCTGCCATTCACCCCTGTGTAACTGCACTTAATAACATTGCATGCATTTAAACAGTTGACGCTGGCCCCTGCTGTTGGTTTAAAGCCCAACGCCAGGCTGATGTGCGGAGGACGGGGGTGATCAAAGCGGGCGTTGCCCAGAGCTGGATGGGCCGCAGATTCTAGTGCATTATCCCCAGAGAATGCACTACCCCGCGGCGCTAGATACAGAGGCAGAGAAAACTAGCCATTGTGGTGGAAAGCCCTCCAAGCACATGGCCAAATCCCACCGCCAGCGCACTGAGTGGACATGTATCCTCTGCCAGACTGAGGACTCGTGCCTACAGAGGCAGAAACGATAGGCGCAAGATGCTTGTGAAAACAAAGGACATGAAGCAGGTTTGAAAGAGATAGGGTTAAGAATTCATTAGCAGATACAATCATAACCTTTATGTTGACAAAAATATGAATATTTATGAATGCAATAATACACAGGTTCTCAATTGGTGGGTTGGTACTGATAGTGACTTTGACAGGAGGGGGAAAAAACTATGCTAATGTAAATAATGCAAAACGCATTTAATAAATAATAAAAATAGTAATAATAATAACTACTTTGATTGGTTGAAGACATTTAGATACCAAAATGATCCAAACTCCTACTTGTCATGTCAAAAATTAAGCATATTGTTGGGTTCATGCAGTTCATGATCATATGAATATATTAACTTGTAATGTTTGATTATAAGTTTTTTTTTTTTTATTTTACTTTTGGACAATTTTGGTACCGTGTTGATATCCAAATGTAAAATCTGTGTCCTGAAGAGAGAAAAACCAGTTAAGAACCCCTGCATTAATTTATAAGGATGCAAGAATGATTTTCAGACAGTTTCAATAATACAGATATGTACAGAACCATGGCTAAAGCCAGTTTCCTGACCATTTTGGTCAGGCAGAAACTCAATAAAGGGAAACAAATTTAGATATTGACAACATCACCTCAGTCGGCTGAAGTTGGAGACTGCACCATCTCACACACACTCACTGAAACATACGCGAGCCCACACACTGGGCTGTGCGTTTTTCTTATTGAAGCGAGCAAGGGTCAGCTGGGTTGGCCAATGTTATTACAGAGTGTAATATCTGTGTTTGACCAGAGGGCTACAGGGATTTGGCCGCCCAGGCCTGACCGGCAGGCTGCCGTAAACACCGGCTCTTGGCTGTAATGAACCATTTAGGGTCAAATGGCACCGTAGCCCATGAGAAAGTAGAAAGTAACGGCATCACCAAGGACCAGACAGAAGCATTTAGCTGCTATAACCAATCGGCCCTCTGCGAGAATCTGATATTTCACCGCTTTACTTCATTGGGTCTTTTTTTATGAGCACTGCCCTACTGTCAATACACCTATACCCCTCTGTACTTCAGCCAGACTTCATCCCATCTTGACAAACATCCAATGTGAAGCTATTCACAGTTATTTGACTTCAAAACAGATTTAGCCATATTGGAAGGTAGAGATGTGAACATTCATGGCGCATAAGAAAAGAAAATGGCAAATAAAACCACAATCACAAACCTGTCAGCGAATAAAGGTGGTATAAAAGTTCATTTATCAGAGATGGCTGGTTGGGCGAGGGGCTCTTTCTGCAACTACTGCGAATTATAATTGACTTACGAGGAGAAAGCCCCATACTGCTGCAATATTCACAAACACAAGTGTCATTACCTATTCATGAGCTACGAATTCCTCCTCTTAGCAGTCAGGGGTCTGCAAATTAAAGCCAACATTACCCAACTAAATGAGAAAAAAATATACACGGAAAGGATAAACAAACAAATCCACCGAATAACAAGTTTATTTACCACTGATTTCAAAGAGAAAGTAAAGAGAGTTTGAAGATGTTCGGTACCGGCTGACATTTGTTCTGTCTTGCCCAAACCGCTGCCCATAAGGAACAATGAGGTTTGATTAAATAACGAAGGAAAAGACTCAGTCCTATTAAATCCAGTTCCGCTGACATTTCATTTTAAATGTCACAATAGAGTTTTTAGCATCAGGGAACAGACTTCTATTGTGAAAAGGAGGAGGAAAAAAAGCAGATAATGTTGACATTATATCAGAAAATGCGAGAAGATCTCACGGATAAAGACATTTCAGCTGCCGGGATTATATACTTAAGGACTGCATGTACAGCGCCTTTCATTTAAAAACGTTTTCTTTCATATATTCTCTGTGGTTGTCATATAAGATATATAGAACAAACATTTACATGGTGTAGATGAAATGCACAAAATATACATTTCCATGGTGATAGTAGATAGACTGCACAAAATGAACAGAGATAAATAATAGTATTTGAGATAAACAAAAATTGAAAGGCATTTGTGACTGACAGAACCTAAACGGTTTCAAAATTCAACTTAAACATTAATACGTGATTAATATGTGCGTGTATTTATATATATATATATATATATATATATATATATATATATATATATATATATATATATATATATATATATATAAAATTACATTAATCTTTAAATTGAACTGTGAAATATTAAACTAGTAATTAAACAGTGGCAGTTTTGTGTAAAAGTTAAAAAGACTGGTGCTCGAAAAAATGCAAATCTTACAAAATTAAATGACTTAGACGTCAATAAACACGTACGCTCTCTCAGACAAACGCGCACACACACACACACACACACACACACATTAATGATCCAATCTTTCTAAATGCCAAGTACTGGTAATCCTTGGCTGGAGAGAAATCAAAGAGAAGAAAAGGTTGCCATTAAACAGTCACAAGCTCTTCAGCACCAGATGCCTTTCATTCACACTCTTTTACTCTCCATCCTTCTTTTCTTCCTCTGCGTTCATCTCTCCAGCTGCGGAGAGAAACGCTGTGGGGCCGGCAAAAATCCCTGGGACGAGTCGTCTGGTCACGGACGGCAGAGCCCTATCGGACGGCCCTATTCTCCCCGCCACTTTCCTGACAAACATTTGCTCTGAGGCTTAAGCGCAGCCCCAAACTCGGGTTTGGGAATGCCAATCAGAAGAGGAGAGCAGGGCCCGGGGCCGAATAGTGGAAGGGTACGTTCCCTGGGAGCCTGGAGGCTGAGCGAGAGCCTTTGGCAAAGACAAACAACGGGACAGCACTGAGGGACTCTCTTCTCTCTCTCTTTTGCTGCTCCTATTGATATGCACATGCAGAAAAGCATCGGCTGGTCTTCAGCAAAGACAAAAGATGAGCAGAAAAAGAAAGGCTGGAGAGGAGTCCTCTCCATATGTGGCTGCGAGGGGGTGAATGGGAAAAAAAGAGAGAGGGGAGATTGTGAGAGCTCTCTGTTGCTGTTTTGTTGCATTTTCACACAGGCCTTCGGTTTTAGGGCCACAACTGTAAAACAAAAACTTCTCTCACTTGTTAGTAACTTTTCTCAACGAGACGTTTGTGAAGAAACGTAGTGGATCCCCGCAGAGCTTTTCTTTCCCGTTCACACGTTTATTTTCTAGCGTTTCGGACACAAAAGCGAGCGCTTGGACACGCTTGATAAAAATGTTCCCATCCCAAAAGAGAAAAAATCTTTCAGTGGAGCCAAAGTAACTAATGAACTCTACAGCTAACTAAACTAACTCTGAGAGAGAGAGCCATTTAGAAAGTGACGTGCAACCAATAAGGTGTTCTCTTACAAAAACGGTTTGTATCGCATGCAATTTGTTTCTCCTTAGAAAACAAATCTTCTTTCTCTCCCCCTCGTTCTCCGTCTTAGAAAGAAAAAAAACAGAATGCCTGAGGATCAGGCCAGTTGGGGCCGCAGCGGTCCGTTTGATTCAGCTTTGTCCAGTCACTCGCTCCCCTACCAAGCCAACAGCTTCGCTTCCTGCTCCTCTTTTCTCTTCCCCGCAGGCTCTACTCTCCAGTTGTTGTAATCCCGGCAGAAACACTTAAGGTTCACAGTAGGTGCTCATCAAAACCATCTGCTAAGGGAAAGAGAGCGCTCACCCATCTCACTTTAATCTCTTCAATTAGCACCATTACAAACCTGTCAAGTAGTCTGATTACTGTAATGGTGACCAGCACCATCAAGGCGGCAGTTTCGCCGGGAAAAGGATTCTGGGATTGCGTGGACATGGCTGAGGTGGGGAAAAGCAATTCTTTAGTTGAAAAAGAAAAAAAAAAGTTGAAATTTGACTTGAAATATGAAGTGAACTCCTTAAGGAACAGTTACACAAAAATGAAAATTCACTCATCATTTACTCAAACTCATGCTATTCATAACATTAGTAACAGCTCACTGGAGGGGAAGATTTCCATTGATTAATGACTTAAATCTGCCTGTTCCTCAGACATTGATTGGCTTCAGAAGGTTTGGAACACAGCATACAATCTACTTTTTAACGACACTTTTATGACTCATTTTTGCAATTTTTTGCCTGAAAGTCAAATTCTGAATAATGTCCTTTATATGGAAAAGAGTGGGGATGATATTTATTTTTCAAAAGTTTTAATGTTTCATAAAAACAAGTCATACAGGTTTAGAATGACATGAGGATGAGTAAATAAAGACATCATTTTCATTTTTAGGGTACTTTTCCTTTAAGGCAAAAAGTTCTGTCGCAATAGTTTTTCACAAAATTCCTTGTGCTTCTCACAAATCAATATTCACAAATAAATGGAATTTTCAAATTGAATTTAAGTATCCATATCTGCATTTTTCTCTATTTTCATTCCACTAACAAATCTGATAGAACCTTTAGTGCATCAAGCTTGTCACACTGCAAAAAAATTCCAGTAAAATATCTAAAAAATGCTGCATAAGGTATTAAGATTCGTTTTCTTGGATTGCATACTATTATATCAAGTACTACTTGTTTATACTACAAGTGAAAAAAAAAATCTGTCAGTGCAGAAAGACAAAATATTAAGTTTTTTTGAATATAATTAAGTTAATTTCTTAATTAGTTAATTTTCTTAATATCTTATGATGTGTTGCTTTTGAAATAACCTGATTTTGTTTCAAGAATTTTTTTAGAAATTTTAACTAAAAAAATAAGAAAATCCTTTTAAGAATAAAGAAAATTTCTCAAAAAAAAAAAAAAAAAAAAAAAAATGTCTGAATATCATTTTCAGTGTTGCTTCTCAAATAAATTAAACTTTTTTTCAAGGATTTTTAGAAATTTTAACTGGACAATAAGAATCTTGTTAAGAGCAAAGATAATATCTTACGCAGTGTTGCTTCTCAAGTAAATGAATATTATTTCAAGGATTTTCAGACATTTTAACTGGAAAATAAGACAAAATCTTGTTTAGAATAGGATTTTTTGCAGTGCAGATTTTAAGTCAAAAGATGCATAAGTTAAACAAGAGGACTTAAGTTTAAAAAAAAAAAAAAGAACATCACAGATGTCTG
This sequence comes from Megalobrama amblycephala, assembly GCF_018812025.1. Classification (NCBI taxonomy): domain Eukaryota; kingdom Metazoa; phylum Chordata; class Actinopteri; order Cypriniformes; family Xenocyprididae; genus Megalobrama; species Megalobrama amblycephala. Next base: position 10,936,506 of record NC_063055.1, read on the forward strand.
TTTCTTCAAAACGGCACTGCATAGGCCCAACATGACTCCCCTAGCACTGAGGGAGGGGTTCAAGTGGCGCTGTCAGTCTACGGGGAGCTTGTTACACTTGACGTGGTGCACGCTACCTGCTGTGAATAATTAATGGAGCCATTTCCAGAAAGCTGTGTGTAGGTTACTGGGGCAGGCCGAGGAGAATGCAAGGGAGTCGGGGAGGGCTTGTGTGTGTACAGAATAAAGCGTTCTGGTTTTGTGTCCCACACAAACCAACCTTAAATACAACACATTGTAGTTAAAAGGAGAGTGATGAAAAGAATGGCATCGCACAGGTCTGATGGGAGAGGGAAAGGAGCTGATGAGCCACAGGGGGGTTTGTGCCGCTCGATACTGAGCTCTGACTAAGTGGAAAGACACAGTAGATGAGAGTCTTCCAGAATTTTAAAGTCAGCATGTAAATAAATAAATATAAACACACAGAGAGCCCCGCACATGACGCGGACAAAAATATATATAATGTGACCATGAATTAAGAATTTGTTAAACTAATTCATTCCCTCGTTTTGATATAAATAAAACAAGGGAACAAATTATTACAACCTTCCAAAATTCAGGAAAACGAGAGAACGAATTATTATATCATGCACACAATTGACTAAAACAAGGGAACAAATTATTTTGAAGTATTTTTTGCTGCATTTCATGTGCAGGGCTCCATAATATATTATATATATATATATATATATATATATATATATATATATATATATATATATATATATATATATATATATATATATATATTTTTTATTTATTTATTTTTTTTTTTTTATTTTTTTGAGCCCATGTTAATGATATCTAGCTAATAATTCACCAACATGCATGACACATATTTGTAGACCTGAATAACTTTGCTTTGAATACCTGCCATGCACAAAATTTCCAGTACATGATGGGCCCTTTCTACATTTTTTGTTCACATGACAAAAATATGAATAGTTTCACCCTAAACACACAGCTGAGATTAGACATTCTGAAGTAACCATGAAGTTTGGTGGGCGTCCTGAAAAGCAAGACTGGGATATAATTATCTTTGGCTCAATGAAGGCCTTAATCATTGGTGACTATTATTTTAGCATGTAATAATTAAGTTGACGCCTCACCTAAAAATCAGAGAGTAGTTTCAGAGAACACGGGCAGAAACGCAGTAGAGAGACAGACAGACAGCAGGTGTAGATAGACAGACAGACAGAGGGGCTAGGTGACAGACAGGTGTGTGGTTGTCTCACCTCCTGGATGGTTTTGCTGGCGGGGAAGTTGAGGCTGTAATCTCTCTGTGCTTCACGGTGGCTAATGACGAGCAGGTAGTTCTGATTTGACAACCCTTGCTGGGCACTGTTAAATGGCAGGAAGGGCAGAAGGGAGAAAAAGAAATAGAGAGGAGCATTAGAGTTCAGCGGTGGACGAGTCGGGGCTCGTCTCCGTCTCCCCAGGGCTCAGACAAGCCTGTGCCACCCCACTGCTCTGCACGGGTAGCGGGAGGCCAGGGCAGAGCCAAGGGCCACAGCGTGGGCCGCACACAAGCACTAAGGCCGTCTGGAGGTATCGATTGGAGCTAAGAGTTGTAAACGTCTCACAAAAGGACAAGAGGGCTAGTGGCGCTTGTCCGCTCTGCCGTAACCCCCGGAGCACTGACCTCAGAGCAGGTTTGAGATTCATGGGAGCCGTGGAGCTGAGTTGTAGGAGAGAAGGCCTCATCTGATGACAAACGATGGGGGTTAAGTAGCGCTTTGAGCAAATGCTCCGTCTGTGTGTGTGAATATGAATCAACAGCTTAGGAGGCGAGCCTGCCGGCTAATCAGGGTTCGAATGAAAGCAGTCAGGAAGAGGAGAGTCTGGGAATTAATATGTAACGCACACATTAATTATGCAACCAGCGCCTTAATCTGAGGAGCTTTGGACAAGCTTATGTTAACAGAGGACCAAATTTACTGTAATGGCAGCTTATTTACATTGACTAAAACTGTGAAATCAATATGTAAATGTAATGTTTGTTGTATCTAGCGATGAAGATTGAAACGGTGGCCTAGGAGAGGAGGATGCATATGTGATGCTGCAGAGGGTGGAAAAACACAGAGTCATGAATACAGGATGGAAAAGGAGGGGTTTAATTTAATTTCAAGACTCTTACCAAATGTGAATGACTTGGAGACATTTTACATTCTGATACAATATATTTGCATTGACAAATGTGTATAACTTAAGGTAAGGGTTGATCTTTAAATCTAAGCCTTGTTTCAAATTTTGCTAACCAGTGTTTATATAGCTATATACAGTTAATTCAGTACTGTTCACATACATTATACCAAAGCAAAGTACACTTGGTAACTGTAGGATTTCTAACTGAATTGAATGTGAATGAGAATATGAATCAGAATTGTGAACTTGTGAATAATAATTGAATCAAAAAGAGAAATCAGTTGCAAAAAGTAGCCCTAAGTAAGTGTTCAAAATTAATTTGCTCGAAATTTTAAAATGATAATAAATGTGAAAAGATTAATAGTGAGTTTAATATATACAGTCTAACCTGACATTTTTGGTATATTTTTACTAGTGGGCGCAGGATACTATAGTTCATTTATGTTAGGATAGCAAAATAAAGTAAACTGTGACATATTATACCCAAAAATTCTTCATACAGTGGACTACCAGTAAAACTTTTTGGAACCAAAAATTATTTAGACACTTTGACCTGACCATGTTTTGCTTAAGTATTATCTGACATTAATTAAGATTTTTTTCTGACAGAGTTTAACTCTGAGATCTTGTCATATTTTTTACCATTTTTTTTAAACAATACAGAATAAACTGTATTAATGAATGAAATGTTCAAGATGTCTGAATAAATTTTGGTTTGACTGTGTGTGTGTGTGTGTGTGTGTGTGTATATGTATAGTATAGTTTGGGGGCAGTATGATTAAGATTAGGCTGCATTTATTTTTACTTGATCACAAGTAAAATAAAAACAGTAATATTGGGAAATATCACTACAATTTAAAATAACTATTTTCCATTGTACTGTATTTTAAAATGTAAGTGTTTCTTATCATCAATGTTGAAAACTGTTGTGCTGCTTCCTATTTTGTATACTTTTTTTTTTTTTCAGGACTCAGAATTTTTTCAGAATATATGTATATACTGAATATTTGAAAATGCAAAATATATTTTTGTATAAGTAAAAATAATATAAATGTAATAAAAACTTCGTCTTTGTCCCATTTAAGATGGTGTTATGAAACCGTGGGCTAAAAAGTAAACTGCAAAGTAGAACTTTTCTCTCTAAGGAGTTAAAACTATGCAAAATTTCCTCTCACGACAGATCTACAGCATAAGGTTCATCTGTAGGAGCTTAACCAGGTTCAGCCCTCTGTGGTCCCAACAGCACCTGGAGCTGACCCCCCTAAACTCAGCCTAAATGCTTCTCCACACCACCGGAGGCACCGGAAATAGAATGTCACTGGCTGCTATAGACAAAAAATAAACCACTGTGTAAATGAAGAGCAGATTGGTTTCACTCAGAGATAAGTCTTCCGTCTCAGAACCCTGCAAGACTGAGACTTTAATAAAACCCACCATCTCGTTCCTCTCATTGGCACGTACGTACACACAGGCAGAACAAACCTCTGGCTTAAATTTCTCATACACACGCTCTTAGGGTGACCTGTAGCACCACCAAAAACACAAACATAACCCTTCGCTCTTTCTTCCTCTTGAAGTTTTATTTTTGCATCCGCCACAAATGTTTTTCTGCACTGCCTGTTCGGATCTGACAAGTCTAAGTACTAATTGCTGTAGTTTAAACTGTTTTTCCTTTATGCCAAAACCAGCAGATTCCTCAGGCCCCCAAGTCTCACAGGAGATCAGATGCAGAAAATGAGATAAATACCAAATGCGCACAGACTCATTTGCTCATTTGTATTTGAAATAGCAGAAGTTCAAATTAAAATAACCTTAAACACACACATCTCCTGGAAGCAACAGAAATAGATGATTCGTTTTAAATTATTCATAAAGTTCCATTATTTATGCTGGAGATTAGGGGTTTGGATACCTCCACGAGAGGGAAAGCGAGCGAGATGAGCTTGGCTCATCACTGGATTTCTGTAACTACCTTGGATGGAGTGTCTGTCGTGAAAGCTCCAAAGCCTGTGCCGTATTTGCATTCAAAACAGAGGGAAGAAAATGAGGCAGGCGGCGCAGTATGAAGACGAGTTTGATTAATATGTTTGGATATGGTGTGCTGAGGTATGCTTTGCAGTAATTGCCTACAGTGGCTTTTATTTGTTGAGTACTGTGCCATTGTTCGCTGCCTGCATCCTGAGACCCCATGCTTTAATTTAAACTAAAAACAAGCTGATAGGGACACACATATACACACTGCTGTTCAAAAGTTTGGGGTTGGTGAGATTTTTTTTTTTTTTTTATGTTTTTGAGAGAAGTCTCTTATGCTCACCAAGGGTGCAAAAATAGAGTTTGTTGATTTTTTTTTAACACCATGCCAGCTTCTTTGGCAAACTATATCAAGGTTTTTACAATTTATTTTGCTAAAAACTCGAAAGCTATATTTGGTTTAACTTTGTTAAAAATTTATTCAAAAGAGTAAACTGAGTAAAAAAGGTTTCTCACAAGATTAAAATCAGCACAATCTAATAAAACGTGCTTCAACGATAAAGAGTTTTGACAGAAAGAACATGTTGGTGGATCTTCTCTTAGTGTGTCATCCTGGAATGGCCTATTCTGCAATGGGTATAAACTACTACTTCCAACACTGGGGCTGATTTCATAGAGTTTGTTCACAGTATTTAGATCCCATTCTGTTTGCCATTTGTTATTAATATAGGAATGAATTATTGGTTTTAGATCCATAGGAGGTACTGTGCAAATTTCGATGTCTACTGATAATGCTTCTCTTGCAGTCTTTTTTTTCTTTTGATTCCACAGTGTCCAGGTACCCAACAAAACTAGATATTAAATTGATGGCGCTCTAGTGCAAGCATCATTATAAATGCTGGGTGATCATTTTTAAGGGATGATATTGCTTGGAGACAGGACTTCCAATCTGTAATTATAAGAAAATTGCATCGTTTTTATGTAGTCCACTGCCAAAATGATAACATTTGCTTCTCCTGTAAAAACTGAGCTATGTTTAGGCAAGGATATTCCTCTTTTTGGTGGTTGATTACAAATGTCAAAATAGAGTAAAAGCAGTAATATTGTCAAATAAATTGCTGTTTTCAATTTTAATATATTTTGCAAAACTGAATTTTTAGCAGCCGTTACTCAGTGTCACATGATCCATCAGAAATCATTCTAATATTCTGATTTAGTGCTCAAGAACACATTTGTGTTGCTTAACATTTTTGTGGAAACTGATATAATATTTCTTTGATGAACAAAGTAAAAAAAAAATAAAAAAATAATAATAATTATATTATATATATATATATACTTATAAATTTTTTTAAAAACACTTTACTTAATGCCTTTATGTAGAAGGCATTATGAAGGTATTCCTAATGTACATTAAAATGCATTATGTCTTTTCATAAATAATAGTAACCAAAGTTAAAATGCATTATAATATTTGCAGATTACTTGTTACATCTGAAACTGGTTGATCGTCTTGTGTTTTAATGCATTATACTTTCTAAAGGCGTAACATAAGTGTTACAATTATTATAACTGTGGTTATGATTATTCATGAGAACGTACAGTACAATGCATTATAAGGTACATTATGCATTACAAGGCATAATTAATGAATTAAAAATCATTTTATAATGCAATATATATAAAGGCTTTAAGTAAAGTGTTACCAAAAATAATCTTACTCAGCCCAGACTTTTGCATGGTATATGATTTCCCCATATACACATTTTTGAACTTCATTATTTACACAATGGAAAGGGAGCGATAGAGAGTTTAAAACTTGCTTAACTTTGTGTATAGTTGTTATTATTTTATTACCTATACTTGTAAATAAAAACACCAGAACCAAAATTAATCTTAAAATATTCAAGTGATTTCAAATCCGGCCGTGTTCACTTTTTTGAAATTTCATGATAAAAAAAAAAAAACGAACTAATATGATTTCCATGTGTAAAAAAAAATGAATTAAGTATTTCATCAAATAAATTACGAAATGCATGATGGAGACAAGAAAAAGTACTGCATAAAAGGAATGGCCCAGTTGTCATTTCACACAGTTTCTTTCTATTAATTTGCTAAATCACACAGAAACACTGACATTCTGCTGAACCCAGGTTTAAAATAAGTGTAAGTAAAGATGCCTGAGCAGATGAGAAAACAGCATCTGAACTGCCCCTGAGAGATACAGCCAGAGACCGACAGTACAGCAGGAGCTAAGTCTGCTGAGGAACACTTCTCTCTCCCCGTCTCTCTGTGACAGTTATTTATAAAGGCAGTTAACAGCTTGTCTGCTCACCCTCCTGGAAGCCCTCTTCTCGCTGCACCAGGAGAGGACAATCACGGGCAACAATGGGGTCACACCTAACTAACACCGGCCCTTTCTTTTTCTCCCCTATTTTGACTCCTCTAAAATAGTTTTAGAAATAATTAGAGCCCGCCACCGATGATGAGCTCTAGTAGGTGCTGGATATTAGATATTGTGCCATTTAGAGAGAGAGGTGACAAGGTCTCTGCTGCATGTCACCTGCCCGAAAGAGGAGAAAGGAGATGGACGAGAGCAGCTGTCAGGATCAAATTAATATATGTGATCTCGATGGATCCACTGAACCCTGACCAGTACATACGTCACAGTAATGTGTGTTTTTGTTGCAATCTTTGAAATGAAAGTTAAGGGGGAAAAAACAGACACACACACACACACACACACACACACACACACACACACACACATACAAAATGCCTCCGGACCAAATCTGATGAGGTGCTAAAAGGAAAAAGAAAAAAAAAAATGGAAAAAAAATAAAGTGCTGATGTGTTTTGGAGGGTACTGTTATCACAATGTTAGTTTACAGCCCATTAAGTACTTTTCTCAGAATGTTTTCTCACTCTAGAGTACAGTGTCCACACACAAGCTGACAGAGATGCCAGTTTATACCCAGTCGCTCGACAGCATTGCCGCCACCACCTCCCGCCGGGGCTTACAGCAGTGCTAATCAACACATAATTACACACACAAACACGTGCACATCAATATAACACACACACAGCCCTTTCTAATTGAAGTTCCTTTCATCTATTACTTTGAATAACACTGCTCTGATTTTACACATATACATATTTACACATATATATATATATATATATATATACATATATACATATATATATATATATATATATATATATATATATACACACACACACACACACACACACAAAAATACATACATACACATATCCTACCGTTTAAGTTCTTATGCTTACCAAGGGATAGGGCGAGCATTTATTTGATCAAAAATACAGTAAAAACAGTAATATTGTCAAATGTTATTACAAATTTAAATAACTATTTTTTTAATATACTTATATTTTTAAGATACTTTAAAATGTAATTCATTCCTGTGATGTCAAAGCTGAATTTTCAGCAGACATTTTTCCAGTCTTCAGAGTCACATGACCCTTCAGAAATCAGTCTAATATGTTAATTTGCTGCTCAAGAAAATTTTCTTATTATCCATGTTGAAAACAGTTGTTCTGCTTAATATTTTTATGGAAATAAATACATTTTCAGGATTCTTTGATGGATAGAATTTTTTTTTTAATTTGAAACAATTTTTTTTCTAACATTATAAATATCTTTACTGTCACTTTTGATCAATTTAATGCATCCTTACTGTATAAATGTTTACTTATATATATATATATATATATATATATATATATATATATATATATATATATATATGTATATATAAATAAATCTTTCTGACCCCAAACTTTTAAACAACATGGTAAATATAAATAAGTAAATAAATAAACACATAAAGAAATAAATAATAAATAAATGAACACGGAGAATCAAATCAAACTGCTGATGTACTGTTGCTGTCTAAATTGTGGTCATGCAACGCCACCTAGTGGTGAGTGAGACTTTTCTTAAACACAAGGATCTAGGTTTGTCTGATTAGATTAGTCCAGTCAGCCCCTGCTGGTAAATGTCTTAACTACAAAATTCTGTTGCCAAAAAGCATCTTTCTCTATTGAAGGCCATTCAAAAGTTGCAGTGAATGATGACACACTATATTATACATATTATATGAATGCTTAACAGACACTCTCCAGGTAATCCTGTAAATATAAAGCCATCAACCTCATCTAAACAGGATTTTGAACACAAATGTCTGTATTTTTGAGAGTTTCACAGAAATAAATGGGCAGTTTTAGAGGGTGGGACTGGGAGAGGTTTATGAGAAAACAAACTTCAAAGTTTGGATATGAGATGCGATAGTACAAAGAGATGGACCACTCATAAAAATCACATAAGATTTAAGTCCATTATTTCATAGGCAGGTGAGGTTTTTTTTCCAGGGTTGGAGCTAAACTCTGCAGGACAGCGGCTCTCTAGGACCAAACATGCCTACCCCTGACCTGGACCAAAATTCAGTTTTCAATCTGAGCTAAAGTAGATACTTCATGACAGTATGCAGACATACCTGCTCTGGCTGGTGCTGGCTGAAGGAGCAATATCAGGGGTGAGCACATACAAGCTGTTGTTTTTGGGCAGGTGTAAACTCCGCAGAACCGTCTGAAAGAAAGGAAAAAATAAGAAAACCATCAAAGAGGTTATAAATGCTTTTAAAGTTGCCATTTTGCAAAACTGTAAATGAAGTACACTTGAACAGACAAGAAAGTTACAATTACAATCAACTATTTATTAAAAACAAACAATAAATACATAATTTCAATTATAATAAAGATGGACATTTTTAGAATCCAATCCCTCAACATGGCACTCACAATTTTCAACATATTTGCATCTGCCATATAAATTATTTTAAACATATGTCTATTTTTTTTTTAAATAATTTACATTTAGATGCATTAATGCATTTAAAAAAATCAGCATATGTTCAATAGAGTCACACTTACACTGTCAGATACATCTCCACTCTTCCAGCCTTTTAACTGCATTTTAGAGACAGGGACCTGTAGCTCAGTCTCTAAAATAGTTTTAATATCACCTGCAAAGAGAAAAAAAAATAAGAAGAGGTTATAAAAGGTTAATGGCAATTCAGTATGTTACCACTAGAGGTCAGTATGCATCTAGTCTAGTTTACTTTAGCAAAGTCCTGCTTATCTTTAGAAAGTTCAAGTGTCAAGCTGACACATCTCTTTTGTTTGCAAATGAAATATTTTAAAAACATCTTTTTCATTCATCAAACCTGCTGGTGTATGTGTACTAGTAATGTTACTTAAATCCTTTGTGAATCATCCGTTACTCGACTACCACTGAGATTAATCATTATGCCACCACAATGCAGACAACCATTCATCAGAAGGGTTTCAGAAGATCAGTTCTCAAACTGTTTGGCATTTTTCCTCATTTCTCCACCACACACAAAACATGACAAGCTTACTATCCTAGCTGCCGGTTTGTCAAAATAGTGATCTAAATGGCAATTATACTGAAAGATATTAAAAGTGTCAAGCTTCAGACAGAACTTCAAGATGATGCTTGTGTGCCAAAGATTTATCAGGCCTCTGCAAAAACTAAACAATAATCACATATCTACAATACATTAATATTTATAACAACTTTCGGATAGTAAAATGACTAGAACTTCAAATTTAAAGCAATAAAATACATACATTTTATTCATATAAATGATTTTATATGAATGCATATTATTATTAATTACATATACAACATACACATATACACACACACATTTTTTATGTGCATTTATTAAAAAATAACCAAAGAGTTTACTATTACACTAAAACAAAAAAGACAGGGCAGCTATTTTCTTTCTTTTTTTATTGTATTTGTGTGGCTTGCTAAGCACCTCGCTCACACCCCTGCAACTCAGAGCTCTTCCTGTTGACTTCGCTCATGACACAAGATTCAACTTTCATTCACAGAAATACAGTCACACAAACAGTGTGTGGTTCAGTTCAGTGGCTTGTGTCATACCAAGAATCAAAGCTCATTATCTACATCTACCAAGAAAATGCTCCAATAATTTCTAAGAAAACCTAAAAAAAACAACAGTCAGTTATTGCAGATGACATGTTAATCATTGCCTATTTAACAAAAGCCTAAACTGATTTGAGAAACGAGTCAGCATTGTGGTAACAAAGCCCATGAACCGTGATCCTAGACACACTATGGCTCAGTATGACGTGTACTTCTAAGAAAGGACTGTGCTAATCACGTGTGCTGCTTTTGCAAGTGCAGCATGATCGTGCTTTATTTCTTTATTTGACGTGGACAGTGCCGTCTACTACCAAATGATGATTAACTGTTCATGTATGTAATGTTAATGTATCAAAAACGGTGTGTGCGCGCTCACCGACTGTGCTGGCTTCCTCCAGGACCACCTCTATGGAGCGCTGCCTGTACTCCACACGGAAGTTGAGCATCCGTGACTGCCGTTCCACAATGTGCCGTGAGGGTTGCACAGGGCAGAAGGCCGGGCTGGATGAAGACGGGGGTGAGGAAGATGATGATGCTGCTGATGCTGAAGCTGAAGAAGGCGGGGCCGAGGGCGTAGGTGCTGTGGCTTCTGATTGGCTGTGAGGTCCATAGGGGTCAGTCTGAGATGCTTCACTGGAGAAATTACTACACAGGATAGTAGAAAATGAAGCAAAGTTACTATACTAATACTAATATAATGTTACAAAAGATTTCTATTTCAAATAAATGTTGTTCAACAAAGAATCCTGGAAAAAAAAAAAAAAAGTCACAGTTTCCACAAAAATATTAAGAAGCAAAACATTGATGACAAAGTTTCTTCAGCAGCGAATCAGCATATTAGAATGATTTCTGAAGGATCATGTGACACTGAAAATTCAGTTTTTTACATTACAGGAATATATTCAGTGTTTCCCATACATTGATTTATTTGTAGCGGCTAGCCACAATATCAACAGTGAACGCAACAAATAGATTTCAGTGCTTCCCATTCATTAACTAGACTGTGGCTGCCTGAAAATGTATTTAAACTTTTTATAATAACATAAATAGGTCTTCAATGTCATGTTTTGCGCCATTGCTGTCAAACAAACTAAAATCGAAAGCACGATAAGGCTTTATGTCCTTATCAAATCGCAAAAAAGATTGTCTGTTTGCGCTGCTCAAAGAGAACGTGATCAGCGTAGTTCACAGTGAATGAATCCAGTGAACTCTTATCTCTGTATGTGGAACATATCGGGCACCAGTTACGCATTATTTTAACATTTGCATAGTTGACGATTACAGAATTTCACTAGATTTGTAATGAGACGCATTTGGTTTGTAAACTGGTTTTCTGCTGAAATAAAAGCTCGACTGCAGTTTCCATCAAAATAAAAGCAAACGAGTTTATCTCTTTTAAGTATAGAAATTAGGACAAAAATAAATGAAACTTTCATAATTAGTTTTCAGTGCATGTGTTTTACAATATATGGCTATTACTGTCATAGGAATAATATTATAACTATTATTATGGTTACACTTTATTTTAAGGTGACGTAGTTACGTTGTACTTACTATAGAGTTACGGTTAGGGTTAGTAACCTGTAATTATGCATAATTTACTGTTATTACATAGTATGTACATGAAGTAACGTGCAACTAAGTGTTACCATTATTAATAATAATAATAATGATATTAATATTATTATTATTATGTAGTGTAATGTAGACTGAGACACGATATCACAACTAAGGCCATGTTTCCACCGCAGGAACTTTCTCCAGGAACAAGGGAATTTGGGGTGGTACTCGATGTGTTATTACATTACTGTTATTACATAGTAAGTACATGTAGTAACATGCAATATGTCACCTTAAAATAAAATGATAGCATTATTATTATTACTATTATTATTATTGTTATTAGTATTATTGTTATTATTGTTATTATTAATATGTAGTGTAATGCAGACTGAGATTGATGAATTTAAAGGGTTAGTTAACCCAAAAATGAAAATTCTATCATTAATTACTCACCCTCATGTAGTTTCACACCCGTAAGACCTTCATTCATCTTCGGAACACAAATTAAGATATTTTTCATAAAATTCAATGGCACAGTGAGGCCTGCATTGCCAGCAAGACAATTATTACTTTCAATGCCCAGAAGACCTCGGTTTATGTGATGGGTGATTTCAAAACACAGCTCGAAGGTCTTATGGGTTTGGAACGACATGAGGGTGAGTAATAAATGACAGAATTTTCATTTTGGGGGGAATTTGGGGTGGGGGGGTATGCCCCCGGACTCCCCTAGAGGGACCACGGTCCACCTACCAGAGTTACACAAAAATCCTGGGGGAAACACTACATTTTAAAATACATTAAATTAGAAAACAGTGATTTTAAGTTGTAATGATATTTCACAATATTACCGTTTTTACTGTAAATATTACTTTTTTTTAATCAAATGTTGAAAGTAGTAGTAAAACGTTCATATTAGTTAAAAATGTCACAAAATATAATAAAATTCTATATGTTTTATTGAATAAAATAAAAAATAAAAGACAAAAAAAAAAAAAGAGTGTTATTATTAATAAGGCTGTTGACTGAGCGTCTGGATGGAGGGTCCTAGATCTGAAAAGGTTGAAAGCCCTAAAATCCTCGAACTTTGCCCATATAATACCTAATATTTTGTGGGAAATAATCTACTGCCTGTCTATATTTATAATCCAATGTGAATACTGGGCATTCTGTCAATTTTATGTTCACTTAATCTGACTACTATAAGCGGAAACTGAGTCCAACATCCAATTAGAAAAATTTGCTGATGATTTTAGAAAAGGAAAATTAGAAGGGAGAGAAACAGATAAAGTGAGGGAAGGAAAACGAAGAGAGAGAGAGAGAGTGGAAAAAAAGCTTGCACCTCATTACACCACTCTGCATGATCCACAATGCCGGCAGTGCTGAAATCCAAACAGTATCAGACTCAATGTAAACAGGCTTTACTCGTATAATAATATGGGCAGGGCCCAACAGACGCTCGATTGTCCAACCCAGAGAAAATCACCCTTTTTTTGCTCTGCTGAGGACACAAACGGCTTTTTCTGGCACTTGCTTGCTCTCTCTCTCGTACTCCCTCTCTCTCTCTCTCAGCGGCTGAAGGCTGAATTCCCCCGTGCCCCCGTGTTCCCCTGTGGCAGTAAATAATGTCTTTTCTCTGAGCGCTGGCGGGACAAAGGCTCCTCTCTTCTCCTCCAGGGTCAGCACATATCGCTGTAAGAGCAGGAGCGGGGGGCCAGGCACAGCACACAATGCCTGACTTTATACCACCTTATTACAATACCAAAAGGTTAAAGACGTTAGGCTCCAGGGGCATTCAGAAACTCGTTAGACACAAAAAGGAAAACCCAAACATTGGATAAATTAAAGAAATGTCTCTAGAAAAAAAAAAAAAAAAAAAAAAAAACAGTTACTGCTCCTCAGTGACATCTACAGGTCAACATAGTCAAATAATTCAACATATATATAATAAAACAGCTAGATGTGATGGAACAGAAGCACAGACAGAATATAATTGAATAGCACGATATATATAAAACTTGTGCAGTGTATTCCAAGTCTTCTGAAGCCATACGACAGCTTTATTTTCTAATTTTAAGTTGATATTATGCAGTGAAAAGCTGCCCGAACACTCATGAGTTCATGACAGAGAGAACAAATCATTTTTTAATTCAGATATTATAAACTGATTCAGTTTACAAAACCAGTCTAAATGATTTTTTCACAAACTTGACTAATCTGGATCATCAGTTCCAGAATTTGCTGACTCAAACTGGTCACAGTTGTTTGAAGCTTAATGGAGGGAAACATTATTACTGAATAAATAAGAACTCAAATTTTGGTCTGTTTCTCACATAAAATGATCTTATGAAAATATATTTTACAAATTTCCATGACTTTCACAGGCTTGGAATTCACAACTGTAAAATTCCCTATTATTTCCAGGTTTTCCATAACTGTGGGAACTAATGAAAGTAGTATGAATCAATCAATCAAATGAAACAAATGAAACAATCAATGAATGAGCTTTTTGAACATTTCAAAAACAGCATGTGACAAGGCCAAGATGATGACAAAATACAAATCTGGTGAACCTCAGATATTAAGCATGAGGTTTCCATTGCACTTATTTCAAGAGTTCAGCCTACACAAGATGTCATGTGTGATGTTCACCTGGTTAGAAAAGGAATTCACAAATGAGACTACCTCAAGATTATGAACAGATCTAACTGTTCGTTCTGCTGTGAAAATATGGGGCTGCGGTTAATACACATCTTTCTAGAGCAGAGCTGGAACAGTAGTGTCCCACAGCCTGCGGCATCTTCAACCCATTTTTAAACAATCTTGTGATCTGTATATAATCTTCAACTGCTAAAGTCTCTTTTTTTTCCCCTCCCCTCTCTCTCAGACACTGGCATTCAGTCAATGGTCATTCCACTGTGAGCGTCTAGATGGCAGTCTACGCACACGCTTGGCTTGGCAGCAGCGTGTAGGTCTCCGGGTCCCGCCGAGCAGAAATCCAGCTGGCAGCGGGCGACTCAATGGGGGCACTTGAGTGAACCGTGCCATCCTACAGCCTGCAGTATGGTGCCAGCCACCCACTGAATGCACAGGCTGGAAGTCGCCATGCCAGGCTCCATTCATAATTACGTGCCTTTGAGAAAAACATGTCCTCGTGTCCAAGCTCTTACATTCACACACCCTCTAAATAAACCGTCACAGAGCGCGCTCCGTCTGAATATATTTGTTCTTAAGACTCTGGGGCATTCATGAGCACTGACCGTTGAGGAAGAAGAAATGGACGGCGGACACAATGAGTGTTCACAAATGCCTTTTGTTGTCCAAAGTTTCAATTCCTGTTATTGGGTCAGATTTTTTTTACTGTTGTGTTTGTGTGCGTTTCTGTTCAATTTCTCTCTCTTTCAGGCCAAGGCGACTGAAGGAAATCTCAATACGGCTAAATGCGTAGTGTAACACTTTACAAACTCTTCAAGCGAGACAGACAAACAACAAGAACTGTTTGTTGCGTTTTCAATTGTGGGTGTCAACGGTTTAGTGCCCAACGCCGTGCCAAGGTGGTTGGCCCCTCTATATACCTTCAAAACCCAGTGAAGAGTGAACAACAATGAAAGCTGTCAACTACTTTTCTTACCCACAATGCAACTGGCAGAATTTAATTGGTCGATGGAATGCTGAAAAGCTTTACATTCAGCCTAAACACACCATGAATGAGTTCACTTCCATCCAAAGCAGACCAAACTAAAGAAGATGGAAAAAGGAAAGGGGGGGGGGGAGGAGGAGGAGGGAAAACCTGATTGTATGAAATAGTGCTTTGCTTCTAAACAATCCTATCACTGGTCACAGACACAACATTAACCAGTATTTTTAGGTTAGGGTTATTTTTAGGTTAAAGGGTTAGTTCACCCAAAAATGAAAATTATCCCTCAAGCCATCATAGGTGTATATGACTTTCTTTCTTTCTTTCTGAGTTATATTAAAGAATATTCTGGCTCTTGCAAGCTTTATAATAGGGAGTGATTTTGAAGCCCCAAAAAGCGCATCCATCCATCATAAAAGTAATCCATACGGCTCCAGAGGTTTAATAAAGGCCTTCTGAAGTGAAGCGATGTGTAAAAATATCCATATTTATAGCTTTATAGACTATAATCAACACTAGCTTCTGGTTTGTGAGAAAGTCGAGTTCTGACATAGGATGTAGGAGTAGCGTATAGGGCTGCACGATATTGGGAGAAAAAAAAACTGACATTGTGATATTTTGTCTCTTTAAAAATTCTCATTTTAGACTTCTAATTTGTGAACAGTGTTTTGTTTTGCTCCATCTTCTGTGCTTCCGCGTTCGCCAATACATTATGCGTTGGGTCAAAGTTCACTCTTCCGCCGGAACTCGACTCATACGGAAGCCAGCAATTTTATTTTCTAAATTTATGAATATGGATATTTTTCTTACAAAAACACAACGTTTCACTTCAGAAGGCCTTTATTAACCCCCTGGAGCCGTATGAATTACTTTTATGATGGATGGATGCACTTTTTTGGGCTTCAAAATCTCTGTTACCATTCACTCCCATTATAAAGCTTGGAAGAGCCAGAATATTTTTTTAATATAACTCTGACTGTGTTTGACTGAAAGAAGAAAGTCATATTCACCTACGATTGCTTGAGGGTGAGTAAATTATGGGATCATTTTCATTTTGGGGTGAACTAACCCTTTAATGCATTGAAATGGCCAGCAGTGCAGAACCCACAGTTTGGCTACATTCGTGCTGTGTCCTATAAAAAGCTCCCAACTTTGTTGGTTGTTCTCCTCCATTAACAAGGTCATCAACCAACCGCTATGAAAACCCCCGCAGTAAACTTGATTGTTTGATTTCCTGTGACTCTAGTGTTGAAATGGCACGAAGGGGGTAATTGCTGGGGAACAGACTTCCAGAGGGAAATGAGATGACAGCATTCTCTGCACTGCTATTTCACCGCAATTATTTCCGCAACAACTTTAATTCTCACTTTCTTTTTCCTCCCTCTCATGTGTTTTTTCTTGGTTGTAAGCAGTCCACACAAACTAAATAAAGTAGCAAAAATGGTTAAGACATGGTACCATAGTAATGTACGATAAAAGAGAGAGATACAATAATTTGCTTGGGGTTCAGTAGGATTTCTTTTTTTTTTTTTTTTTTTTTTTTAAATAAAGAAATTAATATTTACATTTTATTTAGCAAGGATGCATTATTGAATAGATCAAAAGTGACAGTAAAACCTTTTACATTGTTACAAAAAATTCCATAAAAAAATAAAAATGCTGTTCTTCTGAACTTGTCACCAAAGAATCATGAAAAAGTAGAATAGTTTCTACACTCTAAAAAATGCTGGGTTAAAAACAACCCAAGTTGGGTTGAAAATGGACAAACCCAGCGATTGGGTTGTTTTAACCCAGCGGTTGGGTTAAATGTTTGCCCAACCTGCTGGGTAGTTTTATTTAAACCAACTATTGTTTAAAAATTGCTATATGGCTAGCTTAAAATGAACCCAAAATAGTTGGGAAATTAAAAACCAGATGCAATTAGAGGCAACAATAATAGACAAAAGGTGAATGTTTATTAATAAGCTTTAATATTTTATGAATATAAATTTAATAGTTTAATAGTTTATTAATATACATTTATTAATAAGCAATTTAATAAATGTTTATTGTTTAATAATTATTCATTGAACAGTAATAAATGTTCATTTCCAACTTACTTTGGGTTAATTTTAATTAAGCAATACAGTAATTTTTAAACAATAGTTGAGTTAAATAAAACTACCCAGCAGGTTGGGCAAACATTCAACCCTACCGCTGGGTTAAAACAACCCAATTGCTGGGTTTGTCCATTTTCAACCCAACTTGGGTTGTTTTTAACCCAGCATTTTTTAAAGTGTACAAAACTATTAAGCAGCAAAACAGTTTTCAATATTAATAATAATAAGAAATGCTTCATGAGCACCAAATCAGCATATTATAATGATTTCTGAAGGGCAAGTGACACTAAAGACTGGAGTGATGATGCTGAAAATTCAGCTTTGTAATCACAGGAATAAATTACATTTTAAAATATACTAAAATAGAGAACAGTTATTTTTAATTGTAATAATATTTCACAATTTTACTGTTTTTACTGTATTTTTGTACCAGACTTTTGAACAGTAGTGTAGTATAACTATATAAAAAGTGAAATAAAATAATAATAAAGGAAAACTTTGTATGTAAAAAACATAAGCAATGTCTTACTGGCCCAACTGATTACATATTTCTGCTACACAAGCTTCTGGTATAATATGCTCCCATAGCAAAATGTGAAAGTAGCAAACTCTTTCTGCCAAATTTCTAATCTGTCGATCACAAATAATGACATTTTATTATAATATAGTATATATTGTTTATATTAATAATTATAGTGAACATAACATTTTAGTATATTATATTAAACTATAACATTCCAGAAGCTTTACCTTTAGTGTGAAGGTGGATCATATCAATAATACTTTATCCTGCCATGTAATACTTCAAGATTTAATTTTGTGCTTAATTTTTGTGCTCACAATTTCCATATACTGTGCTGCACCGGAAGTGTCAGTGACCGTGTGACTAAATGCGGAAGTAAAGCTCCCGGAAGTCTATTACAAAAAAATTGCGAATTATAAAATGAAGTGCAATATTAAAGTGCAGGATTTTGTGTTCAGTAGTTAGTTTGCTGAGTAGCCTGAAATGGTAGAGCAGAATTCTGATTTGACTAATCAGATGAGCAGACAAGATAAGAGCTCTACCAAAGGCTCTACAAGCCGAGACACAAGCTGCTCTGACATTTCCCCCTCGATTCCTTAACATCCAGGGAACCAGCAGCAGCCACAGCTGGGTCTCATTATAGCTCAGAGACGAATGCCCTTTTGAGAGGAGGCCAGTTTCATTTTACAGGGGCATGAAAACAGTAACCACCTCGTTCGAGCCATCAAGCTCAGCTGGGACTTGATTCAGGTAATGTGCCGTCTTTGGAGTTTACCAGTATTAATCTCTACTCTAAAGACTACCTTTAAAAGCACATGCAGTTCAGTAGAGCGGAATCTCTGCCATAATCTTGTAAGGGGAAAGCATGAGTTGATGATTTTGGATTCATAAGAATCAACAAATGAAAGTCATACCTTTGCAAGATCCCATTTTCTTGTGGTATCACTCCATTGATGGCTGCCTAGAGAGAAAACACAAATATATTTTTAATGAGAGCTCACAGCATTGAACTGTTAGGTTCAGTTTAATTCAAAAGTGACATAACATGAAACCTTTTTAGTCAGCATCAAGATTTTAGTTTGAAATGTCTATGAATGTAAGCATATATTTTAGGTGATGTAACGAGTCACCCTTTCCTTGACGTTTTTGACACCACATGTCTGAATGTGTGTACTTCCCTACTATATAGTATACAAAAGAATGCAGTTCAAGTAATGTAATACAGTACATTCATACTTTACAATAAGTAATTTTGGAGCATTTTCAAATCACCAGTTCACGTAAATAGTCCTACAATGTGGCAATTTTTTTTAAAAGAACAAATGTAGTCTTTCAATTAATGAGGTCATAAAAATGCATACAGTATACACTACCGTTTAAAAGTTTGTGTTCTATTCAAATTTGCCATCACAGTAATAACAGTCATTTTAAAATGTAATAATATTTCACAATATTACTTTTACATTTCTTATCAAATGAAATTAGCCTTGTTGCGCATTAGAGACTTCTTTTTACATTAAAAACAAAAAAAATGTTCAGCCCCAAATTTTTGAACGACACATTTAATTTAATTTAATTAATGATAATTAAATTCAGCCATTTTTTTGACATCTTAAATTATATTTTTAGTAGTGAAAATTTAGCTAGCTATAACTAGCAAACTCAGCAAATGCTACTTGGTAACACAATGCTTTGATAACATTAGCATAGCAACTGCTGAAAGAGTACGGCAATATAGAACATTTATGAAATACCTGTTCTCAAACTAAGCTCATGCTCCACTCCACTTACCACGATGGTAACCCCCCAAAAAAACCAACATAACAGAAACTCTTCTAAATTGGGATAGCAAAGCATTAAACACAACTAAATCCCCCCACTTAACATTAATCTTGCACACAAAACATAACACTTAATTTTAGCATTTATTCTCCCTTTCGAGTGTCATGGCAAAGCATGCTGGGAAACAGAAATCCTAGCCCAGTTTCAGGTAAATTTAAGTTTGTCTAAATTAAAAGAAACCAGTTCATAAAAATTTTATATTACTTAAAATGTGTCAGTTTCGTGAACTACTCATAAAAGTTCATTTGACTGAACAAATTTGTTTAATTTGAGTTTGCCCTATTCAAAACAATTATTTTCTACATTAAGGTTTACAGCATGTCACACTGCAGGACATACCTGCTGTCATTACTTGAAATTTCACATCAACTGCCCAAATAAATAATGGTCTAAATTTACTGATCTTTTTTTACAATGAAACAGTGGTACACATCAAGACTGAATGACAGAAATCAGATATTCTTTTATAAAACCCAAACATAACACATACAAACAGTATCCAGCAATGTGGGCCACATATTTCCCCCTCTCTTTCTCTCATCAGACTGAAGTGGAATGCACAGAGATGGGCCTGATGTGTTTGTGTCTGAGCGTGTGTGAGCAAGTGGGTTCTGGAGCCAGACTGTGATAAGGAGACTCGCTCAGTGGATACAGATCTGAATGGAATGGCTTCTGATTGAGCCAAATAACAAAGTGTATACAGAGACGTACATCGCAATGCTTGCTATGCTCCAAAAATTTTTCCATGCCTGTAGAGGCCACAGAAACGATATTTTGTCTGCCGCAGAGACAGAACATCAGAATTCCGCAAAAATGTGAAAGAAGTGCTCTACACACTTAAGGCCATTTGACTTCTCATGAAAGATTTGCTCAGGTGCAGGGCGGTGTTTGTGTGATCAAGTGTGCAGCACACATCCTGGCTTCAGCGTGGGGTGTTCAAACACATGCTGGCTGTCCCGTCTCGACACTTTTTTTGACTCCATCAACCTCGCAACCCTGAGCTGGAACAGCAAGTCATTACATTTACAGGTGCACTTAACCACACCGTGTGCTAGGGTCTGCTTTCTTTGAACGGCTGCCAGCATACAACCAGCTTCCTGCTAAATATAGTAAAACAGCCTGCTTTTAAGATAAAGGGCAACTTTGTAGAGAGAAATCTGTCTCTAAAACCACAATTTCTTGATTTTTTTTAGTTGATAAACTGTTTCTTTTGATCTGTCCTGACACTGCATTCTTTATACTGCTTTTAACAACTCTAAATGCAAGATGGAAAGACCCTGTACTTTTAGGGCGAGTGTAGGTCACATGAGTCTCTCATGCAAATTAGTAATACGAAATACAAGCAATTCGAGTACATGCCTCCTGTTACATTCACCAAACCAAAATATAGCTCTGCCTCTCTGCCTTTGTCTGTGGTGTGACACCTGTCACAGCTGCATATGTTTTAGGCTTAAGAGGTGAAACGTTTGTGTGGCGGCAATTGAAAGGTGATATAACAGACTATAAATCACAAAGATGCTTATATAAGACTATAGAGGACTTCAATGACGATTTCCACATCATTTATTCAAAGGGAAGGATGGGCACCTGCAACTAGGAATTTTTAGGAACGTTTTGATCTGTCTAAATGACCTGTTTGCAATAGATAAGATGAAAAGCCATAAAAAGGCGTGGGTATTTGCAGACCGCAGCAGACATTACTGTCTGTTCAAATAACACTATCGATTGAAACGGACACCTAGACACATAAGCTCTGCAGGGTAGGAGCAACAAAGGAACTACTATTTGTTCACTAGGGGTGAAACAGTTCCTGCTTGAACAAAAACACATGTACGGATCTCGACTCGTGATTCGGCACAAGTTTTGATACTGCAGTTTAGTTCCTCTAGTAATGCCTCTGAAATTATAAATATTAAAAGGTGTATGAATTGTAAAGTAATTTTTGTATTAATTGTATCATTGAATCGTCATACAGTTAGAGAGTGAGAGGAAAAACAAATGCAAACCGATGTAAGAGATAAAATAAAGAAGTAAATGAGTACACTTCATGTAACGTGAGTGAATGCGGTATCGAATGCAAATTGATAGAAACAGTTTGTTTTGATCGTGTTGTGATATCTAACAGTTTATCCTGCAATAGTGAAACTAAGGTTGCATTTACACTGCAGATCTTGATGCCCAGTTCCGTTTTGTTGACTAGTATATCAAAATTTTTTGATGACCAGCTTACGTCTTTTAAAAGTGACCCATATCTGATATCTGCATTTACTTTATATACTTGGTGAAACAACCCAAGGTAGACGTGCTTAGGCCGAAAAGGAAGTAAAAACGGTGCGATTTGCAATGGACACAGACGAAGTGATAATACAATATTCTGCTTTACATACTTTCTTTAAAGGTCAGCAAAACATTGGGTTGACGTCATTCGCCACCAGAATTTATCAGAATTTATTTCCACACATGAAAGAGGCCTGAAACTGATCCGTGAATATCAGAATCCATGTGCTTTTTTCCTGCTTACGTGTTCGTGGGTCATATCCAAACTGTGACACATGGTAGTAAAAAAAAAATCGGAAATTGGGTCACTTGTAATGCAAATGCAGACTCATGTTTTCAAATCTTTAATTATTAGTGATTTACATCACTTAATCTAAACAAAACCCTAAAAGAGACTGAATAATTCTAAGGCCCTGTTTACACCTGGTATTAAAATGCATTTTCAACAATCCAATCACAAGTGGATGATGCTAAATACAGGTGTAAACGGGGTCTACGACGTTTTGAGCTTGTCCACTTTCGACCACTTCCAGAGGTAGTCGAAACGCATTTGACTGGATGGCTTTTGTAGTGTAGACGCTCATGTGTTCGAACAGTCACAAAAGACTGCCTACTGATCTAACGTGTAACCATTACGGGAAGCGCGCTAGCCAGGCGGGATTTAAACTTTGTCGGCAGAAGACCTACATTTGGTTTGAAAACGAAAAAAAGGTAACAAGCACAACTTTCTCTCACCATTCCTTATTTCTAACACACACCCACAGTGTTGGGCGTAGTCTTGTGGCTATCAGAGCAGAAACTAAACTGCTGCTCTCCGTATGTTTTTCCATCGTCTCCTTTCACGTTTATATGTAAAGAGTTTTTTTCGTCCATTAGATTGAAAAGCTCATACATTTATCCACCCATAGAACCCTCCTCTTGAAGAAATCAGGACAGAAGTGGTTGAAAATGGAAAAAAGACTAGATTAAAACACTAGTTGTAATCAGGAAAGTGTCTCCGTCAATGTGTCTCCCTTAATACCAGGTGTAAACAAGGCCTTAGATAGTAAAGATTTCTCAGTGGAGGAACTGCCTTGTATAATAGACTGTATGTGTCTGAATGTAATAATATTTCATAATCTTTCATATAATTTTACAGTGTGGTGCATTTTGCTGCAGCATATGGCTTTAAGCTCTTAAATGCTTTTAAAGGTGCAGGCACTATTAAAGTATTAGTACAGCCTTAAAATGTCCTAATTTGTGCACTCCTAACAGTGCCGTAACAAGTATTACCAATCCAAACCTGTGACTACAGAAACATGAGCCAAGCTGTTGTTACAAACTAAACCATTAATTGTAATATTTCACAATATTTCTGTTATTTTTACTGTGTTTTTGAAATAAATGCAGCATTTGTGAGCATTAGAGACTTCTTTCAAAAACATTTAAAAAAAAAATTAAAAATACCGATCCCATATTTTTGAATGGTAGTGTATAATAATTAGGCAAGAATTAGAAAAACAATGTTTCCAATTAATTTAAGATATAACATAGTATAGCATGTCACACTGCAGGACAGGTATTATAATAATCTTAATATTATGGAATCCATTTCTAACCTTGGTTCATCAGTATATTACTGGGTCTGAACACTGATTTATTACATTGAAAATTTAAGTAATGTTTTATTAAAAACAACAATTTTTTTTTTTTTTAAACACAAATAGTGTTATCCAAAAATGTCAAATCTGCTGTTTTTCATACATAAATGCAGCACAATCACTGGCAGTTCAGTTGCAATTTTGTGTGGTTCATTATAAAAATTATATTATATCATGATTTGAACTCGGCCCTCATGCATACTATAAAATTACACACATGACTCACAGTGTTTAGAAGAAATGCCAGAACTGACACTGGTGCCCCTCAAAATGCACGACACCCCTGATTATAGCCCTATTGTTCACTGTGTTTCATTACTGCTCAGCACACGTGCAAAAATAAAAATAAGGCCTTGAATTACAAATGACACTAGGATTCATTGATGACTAAATTTTCCTCCTAAAGTAAATATACTGGTATATGGGAATGCAGCTACTATATCTACAGAACTGTGCCAGAGTGTTCTGTGAACAATGGTACCATTAAATAGCATTTGCACTGAACACAGTGGCTTTGTCTTTGTTGCATCACCACAATCCACATACAAACAATAAGCAGGAGACATAACACACACACACACACACTTGTTAAAATGGTTTGTGATGTGAGAGAAATCTAGTTGTGTGTCAGTCTTACAGATTTAACAAACAAAAGGCATCTTACCACCAAGTCCCAGTTGTTTAGTTCTAGAAGTGTGATCGCCTCAGCAATGTTGTCGATTCCTGTACATGCCTGAAACAAATAGAACTTGCTTATTAAAAATACCAGAAACCACAATGTCTTATTTATTTAAAAGAATTATGTAACAAAACTGGCCCAAAATAAATTTCTGAGAATGTTAAGTGAATATTACTTTTCTTTTATTTGAAGAGTAGCATATTTTGTTGAAGCCTGCAGGCCATTTATATATGTGTGTGTGTCTATGTATGTATGTATGTATACATATGTATATATGCGTGTGTGTGTGTGTGTGTGTGTGTGTGTGTTATATATATATATATATATATACACACACATACATACACATATATACATTATATATGTATATATGTGTGTGTGTGTGTGTATATATAATTATTGCTCCAGTCGTCACTGTCACATGATCCTTCAGAAATCATTCTAATATGCTGATTTGCTGCTCAAGAAACATTTCTTATTATTATCAATGTTAAAAACATTTGCGATGTTTAATATTTTGTGGGCACCATGACAATTTTTTTATGATTCTTTGATGAATAGAAAGTTCAAAAGAACAGAATTTATTTTAAATAGAAACATTATGAAGGTCTTTACTGTCACTTTTGATCAATATAATGGATCTTTGCTGAATAAAAGAAACAATTTCTTTAAAAAAATAAACTACTGACCCCAAACTTTTGAACGGTAGTGTAGACATTATTGATATGTGATATTTAACTTCACATATAAGGTATTTCAAAAGCTTTCTTCAATATAACAGATAGGAAAAGCTTTTAAATTATATGAGAGATGATTTATGTATAAGCAACCTTCAATTTTAGTGAATGCCACCTCAAAATATCTGTATTTCATATCTCTTTCTGTTTCTATTAAATAAACATTTTGCAAATCAAAACCCATGTTGTCAATACTTGTAACCTGACTCATATTTAAAATCTCAAAACAACAAACTGATAAACAGGAATGTGACAGCTGATGGCAGTGTACAAACAGAGAAAACGGTGCAGAGTCATCTGACAGCTTCTAGCCATTACAGGGTCATGAAAATACAGATCAGGATTCAGGTGACAGTCTTGTAATGTTTCCTAGTCCCAGATAAACAGATTATATTAAAATGGCGTATTTTCAGCTGTTTATTCTTACTTTGCCCGGTCATGTGCTTGCCAAACTTCGTTTTTGCTGAATAATTCAAACAAAGCCACTGACAGCTGATCATCTCGAGACATGTCAACAAAAATGAAGTGACTTCAATAGCCGTTACCCGTCAAGCAATCAGCAGGCACAAGAACGGATCTGATCTACACATTCAGACCTTATAAAATTACAGATTATAAGTATATATGCGAGGAAACCCACCTGAAAGTCGGCCAGGATCATTTCTCTGTCCATGTTACTGTCGGAGGCCATTGCAGTGAGAGGCTAACGACTCATGTAAAAACCTCAAAAATATCAACCTCCGATTTCAAAAGAGCAGCTCAGGACACGGCTTATCAGTGTACGGCAGGTAACTGTGTATAAATGCTGCTCTTCGGGGCCGTGTTGTCAGTGTTTGGTGGCTTTCTATTTTTCTGTTATCGTCACTTTGCTTTTCTGGATCGGCGTTCAAAGCTACTGCCGTAAAGAAGCGGCTGCCGTAAAGAAGTGCTGTGAACTGTCGCGCAACTAGAAAGGGCTGCGTATTTTTAAAGCAGCACACACAGGCCGCGGCTAAATTTGAATGGACTTACTTACAAGTGACTTGTTTGCCTACCTTCTGACATTTTACAACAATAAAAAGCATTAAAAATGTTTATCAAACATGTTTAAGGACTCTGGAGACAGTTCTCTTATCTCTGCAGCAATTTTTCACAGTGTAACCCCCCCAAAACGAGGTTTTTATTTTGTAAACATGAAGATATAACAATAATAACCGTGATGATTAATCAAACGTTACTAACTCATGATGGTTTAGAAGGGCTGATTTAATTTTACAAGTATTGTGGGTAAACACACGGGTTTCCTTGGTGTCATTTATGCTGAAAAAAAAAAATCTTAAAGCAGTCTAAGTTGGTTTGCTGGTCTTAGCAAATATGCCAGTCCTAGCAGGCTGGTTTTATAGGCCCGGTTTCACAGACAGGGCATAGCCTAAGCCAGGATTAGGCCTTAGTTCAATTAAGATATTTATGTATCTTTTATAAACATACACTAGAAAAAAAAAACATTACAGGTGTGCATCTTGAGCTTTTTAAGCAGGGATGTAGCAATATGTGTTAATATTATTGTGTAGTAGTGTCAATGTAGACATTAGCTATTGCTGTGCTGTAGATGCATTCATTCCAATGAATAAACAAAACGATAGGATGGTCAAAAATTGACAAACTGGACATTTTTAGAAAGAAAAAAAAATTACTTATGGTGTGCTGGAGGGTGGCATCTCGGCAGTTCACACGACTGAATATAAACCTTGCACTGTTTTAGGCTTTCCTCCTATAAATAGCTTGAATGAATTTCACTTCAAACATACATTTATGGAGAGGGAAATCTTACACTGGGAACACCAACACTACAACTCAAAGATGAGTGCTTAACACGGCAAAAACTGTGAGAATTTAGCAGAAAGTGAATCTCTCAGCCTCTCCCCAGCAGCATTACCGTTGATCCCGCCTCGCTCCGCGTCTGTTAGTAAAAGTGGGCGGAAGTGTCGGCCCTTTATTTCAAAAACGGAGTGATGTCAAACAACAGCGGCAGACTCTCTGACAAAGTCAGCTGTCTTGCAACCAGCTTATTCAACGGCCATAAACCATCCGGAGAGGATAACTCGATGCCCGCGACGTAAGCACTCTGCAGGTAGTGGATACAATGTTTCATTTTAAATGATCCATTATGACGTCGTCCATCATCGGCTGAATCGTCACAGTGTTAACTGCACCTCAGTGCGCGAGGAATCACTACGACAGAACATTTGTATATATTCACGCCTGCAGTTTGAAACGCTTCACCGCAGGCTGAAAACCTATTAAAGATTCTTTTTTACGCGTGTCAGCTCGATATAGGCGACCGGTGTCAGTTAAGCAGTTTTGATAACCCTCATGCCAGCGTTCTTTGATGTGCACATCAAAGAAGATTTGCTTTTGACATATTCAAAATGGGCGGGAAGCTTGCATTAAACTTACAACACATCCTTGCGAACTCACTGGATGCTAAATAAAAATTTCCTCGCGGAATAACAGTCTTCTCTCTCTATTTATCTGTTTTCAGAGCTCGTTCGGAGGCTTGAAATGACAACATCTGCGAATGCCATGAACGCATCGCACTTCTCCAGCCCAATGCACCTGCATATACTTCATATCAGAGGACTCATGAAAGGGAAGTTTGGCTCTCAGATGCGAGCATTTTTCATGTGACTACTACAGATCTGTTTGAATGTGAGATCATATCTGGACCGAAACCACGACAGAGCTTCATGTCATTCATGGACACGGAGAGGAACCTCTCGCATTGATCATATAAAAGAGGATGTTTGTTTTGTTTTCGTTTTTTTAATATGTTTCTTGAATGCCCATAGATTTGATAAGAGATGGCATGGCATCCCTGTTCTTTCCGCTGGTTCCGATGGCTTCGGTAGGACGATATTAATGTGGGTGGACCTTGGCGCATCTCCAACGGATATTTTTTTAGGGGGGCTGGAGGATCGGACTATTTACTACAGCTTTGTAGTACTTTTTCCATATAAACCAGCGTACATTTTTTTAAAAGCAAGCATCAGAGATATTCTACCTCCTTTGTCAGTATATAATGGCCGAGGACACAGCTATAGATGGACTGAGCACTGCAGCTGCGCAGGGAAATCTGATGGAAATTGAGCAGATACTGCAAAGCAACGTGAACGTTAATGAGAAGAACAAGTTCGGCAGGACACCATTGCAGGTTAGACTCTCATCTCCATGAACAACTTACACATCTAAACACGGTGTTTATAAAGCATATTACATCAGCCTCACGAAAACAATATGTCCTTTTCCTTCTTGCAGTCACCATGAGCAGTGGCCTGGTTAACTTCTAAATAAACCTGTATTTTGTTTTACCTGCAAACAAACAAGTAGCCCTACGCACCTGTTGTAAATGATCTATATTTTATTATGCCAACAGATAGTGGCACTCGTTATCTTTTACATAAAGCATTTATTGTGTGTACTGAAAACTGTTTTATTACACCAGTCAGATCACGAGCTGAAGAAAATATAGCATTATACTTTTTGGCAGCATTTTACAGATTTAGATATTATTGTAGGCTAATTGTTTCCGTTTTTATACAATGTAAGTGTACCAACAAATTTAAATGATAATGGAGTTTCAATGTTAAGGCCGGAAGTGATTATAGATGCTTATGTTTATTATTTACTTTAATGGGGTAAGATAAAACTCTAGAATTAAGTACAATGAAAATCCTATATTGTATATTAAAATCCTATATGCCTCGAGAGACTGTTTGTGCTTTTTAAATTGTTATTTGATTTATAAGTAAAATGTTCTGCTAATGAGAAGGCCGTCTGGACTTAAACCAGACACAATATAGCTGTTTAATTTCGGTCAGCATGAAATATAGTTTGATATTACTCATGTGCTAGTGTCATATTCACATAATATATTCTCTTAGCTTCAGAATGAGTGATATTCTCAAGGGTAATCCCCATCCTCGATGCTGGTAGCCGTAGCATATGCCAATTTCTGCATGCATATGTGGCATAAATTCATAAGAATATGGCACATAAAATATTCATGAACGATTTCATGTTAAAAAAAATTATATGAATGAATAAGGAAAAGTGTACATTTTAAATGATGTGACTGGTCACTACTTTTATTTTATTTATCGTATTATCAACTTTTACCTCTAGGTCATTTCAAATGATTCTGTGATGTGACAAAGCAATTTATATAATACTAAACATTACATGTGGAGTCTTAATTAATATGAGGTGAAAAAAAATATGCATGCGTAATAATTATCCAGGAATGAGCGGTTTAAAAAAATCATTTGAAATAGCATTACTTATATTAAAATACTGGTGTTATGTACTGGTGAACTTCCTCGTGACATTTCCACATACATAATTCATATGTACATTTTTTTTCTGGGTCTTTTTGTCGATTAGGTCCATGACATGATTTCATAACTTCATATATGTTATCATCAGAAGTCATAGAGTCATAATTTTGTGCTTAAAAATTCTGTTCGCTTTTAAACAGTTTTGGGTTATACTTTAAAGTGTTTGTTACAGTGTAATTATACATTTATTACTGAGTAATAAGAGTTTAACTACATGTATTTACTGTAGGGTTAGGATTAGGGTGTGGTTTAGGGTTAGTTGCAATTATATACAATTTATAGTAATTACTATAGTAACTACATGTAACATGTGTAAGAAAGACACTAAAATAAAGAATTACCCATTTTTATGTCGTAGGTTTTGAAGTCATGGTTATAGCAAATCCTCTCTTCGATTTCTTTATTTGCATGATAGCAATAATCAAGCCTCTTCTGAGAAATAATAGGTTCTCAGAACCATCATATATATGTATAGGCATGTCCATATTTAAAAGATTTTGAAAATACGACCTAAAATACACTATTGCCTTATACATTTATATACATTTTTACCTTATAATCTTGATAAAAGTTTAAATAATCCACTCATAATGCTGAATTAAAAATGCACACATTCGTTAAAAAAGGTCATTTTTGTTATTAATAATTTCATAGCACATTAACACGTGTTCTCTTTGGGTTGTATTGCAGGTGATGAAACTTGGCTGCCCGCGCATTGCAGAGACGCTGCTTCGAGCAGGCGCCGACCCAAACGTGCGCGACCCCATCCTTGGACTGACCATCAGTCACGACGCCGCGCGTGACGGATATCTGGACACTCTTCAGGTGCTCGCGCAGAATGGTGCTGATGTCAATCTTCTTGACAACAAGGGCAACCTGCCTCTGCATCTGGCGGCGCAAGAAGGATGCCTGGATGTCGTGCAGTATCTCGTAAATTGCTGCAATACACAGCCTTTTCTGCGTAATAAAAAAGGCCAGACGCCTCTTGACTTGGCGTTATTGCACAAAAAATATAAAACTGTGGAGTGGTTAGAGAACATTGCGCCTTCACAATCCAGCTAGAGATTATGATTATGGGCCTGCTTGTTTTGTTGTGTTACAGAGGTAGCAGACAAATGCTGCGATTTGTCACATTGCGGAAAATTCAGCCAACTACCTCTTATTGCAATGTAAAATATTGGGCTCAGGGGCTTGTCTTTTTGTGAAGAACAATTAACATTTGACTTTGTATGTAATTCACATGGCCCCCAATTTCAACTGGATAAATGGATTTTGTTTTTTGTTTTCAATGAGATATTTTTCAGGTCACCTAAGCCTCCATTTTAGATTTGTAGATAATTTCTTTCACTAACTTTCAAGCTCATACCTGTCCTTCTATATGTCCTGTTTTATAACAAGAAAAAAATATATAATCTACATTAAGTGATATGTTCAAAGAAACCAATCTCCTTTTATTGAAGTAATTGCACTATAATGGTCAAAATCCACTTAACAACCCCTGACTGCTCTGATTTTTGTTGTGTTTAGTTTTATGACATTAAATTTGCACTTTTGCTTGTAATTAATGCCTTTTTAACTGTGAAAGATGTCTTTTGTCGCCTTGAAAATATTAAAACCTTGCAAAATAACCAAAGAACCCTGTTAAACGGTTTCAGTAGCCTCATATGTTTTCATGACGTTGCGTGTTTAACTCTGGCCTCGTGTCACTGAAATACGGGTAGGCCTAGAAAACATTTATGAGACTGTATTAAAAACATGGATTTGAAACTGTTGTTTGATGTTGTCGAATGTTTAAAGCAGGCTAAATAAAACGCTGTGACACCTTAGCGGTGGCAGAGTTGTATGTATTTTTAGCGTATTAGCAAGTTAAAGAACACCAGTTGTCTGCCGTTCCCTCTGTAAACAAAGCCTCACAGTTGACAATTATCAGATTTAGCTTTCATTGTAGTAAAAAAGCGAAACTAAATTATTATAACCTCCATTTCATGGTTCTATAATTCATTTGACGAGAATTAGCTATACATTTCCCTCACCTTTTCAAATACTGTTTCTGGTGAAATACGTTACGCTCATTGTGTTTCTGTCAGGATAAGCTATTACAGACATGTTTTTAATTTCTAAAATAAAAGTCATTTTAATAATTGTATTTATGAGGTTTATTTGTAAGGAGTTAAAAATTAATAAACAACTGGCGGTGTAACTCTCCGTAGATTGTTAAAAAAAAAGTGCCATTAAAAGCCTTTGGGGTGGGGATGTTGGAGTAATCTGTTAAAATTTACTTCTTTAAAAATTAACAACGGAGCCATTTTGTGATGAAATATGAATATTTGAAAACCACTGTGGCATTAGTAACAAACAGGAAGAAATGTTTCAGATATTTTGACCTTTTCATGACAAGGCACGTTTTGTTCAGGTCAAACAGAGTAGGCCTATAATGCTAAATCCTCTTGACTCAATAATTCATGATATTTGAGAGAAAAAAAAAAGTTTAACATTGATTAATATGTTTGTGTATACTCGCATGTATTAAAAGGTGCAAAGACAGTATTTTAGCCTCTGACATTTTTAGAGTCCATTTTTATAGAAAAAGGTATGAAACCAACATGAATACAAAGATTATATATATCTAAGAACTTGATACATGTGTTTTAAACTAGTTTATTAAATGATCCTTTCCATAATCTCGGACATCCTTATCCTGTTATTGACCCCTAAATATCGAACCAACAGAAACAAATACGCATGCACAGTGAAACCTAAATATGCGTCATACGTGGGCACATTATTTCTGTGCTTTCTCTCGCAGTAATCTAAAACAAATATTTTGACGTGTGGTGTGTGGCAGTCATTCATTTCAAAACCAGACTACAAACAGGAGCGAGGATACGTTTTAACCACGAATTCGTATAATGCGCCGTATTATCTTGGATAAACAATGCGCTTTTATTTTAGGGTTCGTGCGTCGTGGATACATGGACTGTTACGTTCGCACAATATAAAATGATAGACATTGAATGATAAAATGGTGACTCTCTGTGAGGTTTTTCATGGTCGTGCAGCAGCAGAAATCCGTTAGATCGGTGGGAGGAAACAGTCCAGTGCGCAGTGCCAAGATTTTCAAATTTAGGCGCTTTCGGTGTAAAAACGCTCAGGATTCTCCCCAAACGCTCTCTGCAAGAGAAGACGAAACTTGTAGGGTGTTTGGCGCTTCTAAAAGCAGTTTTCTTGATTATGGAGATGCCATGCAGTGATCTTCTTCCTGGTTGCTCGGCTGCGTAAAATCTTCTAGAAACGCACGATGTTTGACAACGCGTTATCCTTCAAATCATATGAATTACATTTATGACAATTATTCAGCTCCTAACATGGGTTTATATCGACTGTCAGCGATGAAAAAGGTAAATAAAATAACGTCTAAATGTGCAAAAACTCGAGACATGTTTGGGCATGTTTATGGTCAGTTTAGCTCACATGTATGGTTAACTATTTTTAAAAAACGAGCTTTTTATGTTTATTGAGAGAACTGTGTGAGTTAATCAAATAAATAATTTAAAATCAATATTTAACATGTTGAATGTAGGCTATTTAGCATTATAATGTCAAATCGAAAGAATTTACACAAGATTTTGACACCTGTCAGTACTGAAAGCTAAAAATGTTGACCTATATTGTATGACCATCTGTTCTCTACATATTTGCATACATCCTGGTTACATTGCTAGCCTGTGATAAATTTTGATATATTGTTTATATATTGTAGAATATCCATGTAATTTCTCTTGAAAGGGTGTGTAGAGGTCTCTGACCTTTCAGGAGACTTTGATGGAGCTGATAGTTAAGTTAAATGTTCTTAATGTAGGTTTTCAAAATTAACTGAGTGATCAATGCAAAATATAATTTTACTGTACTGGAGAACATTTTAAGAGAGACCTTTATATTATTTTAATACAAGTAAAAATTAAGTACATTAGGGTTAATTCTGATTGCATGAACGTCTGTGTAAACAGATCCTTTATTGCTCACTGAATAATGCAATTTTAAACCAGAATGGGTTACAGTTTTTGGTTACACTTTATTTTAAGGTGTCCTTGTTACAGTGTAATTATACATTCATAATATATATATAATTATACATTTAAGTACTGTGTAATATTAATTAACAACATACTTACTCTAGGGTTATGGTTAGGATTAGGTTTGTTGGTTGCATGTAATTATGCATAATTTACACTAACTACGCTGTAAACCCAAATAAGTTGGCAAAACTCAAAAAATGTTTAAGTTAAGAAATTCAAAGTTTAAGTAAGCAGAACTGGCAGATTTTATTTTGTACTCATACATTTTCATTATTCTTGAAATGTTTGAGTATACATTTAACTTAAAATGATCATGTAACCCCAGTGTAAATATTTTTATTAGTGTAAAACTAACTAGCTATATAACAAGCTAATTCAGAAAATGCTAACTTGCTAACATGTTAACAATAGCATGGTATAGCACATGCTGAATGAATACAGCAATGTATAGCATTTAACATACTTGCTCTCAAACCAATCTGCATGCACCACTTGATGGTAAAAACCCACATTAACAGAAACTCTCCTAAATTAGCATAACAAAACATTAATCACTACTAAATCTTCCACTTAACATTAATCTTGCACAAAAAACATTATATAACACTTAATTTTACTCTCCCATTGGAGTGCCATGGGCAAAGCATGCTGGGAAATCAATATCGAAATCGAAAAAGTTCATCTAAATTAAAAGAAATAAGTTCATACAAATCAAAACAACGAAACAGTTCAGTTTACTTAAATTTGATCAGTTCTGTGAACTTGAAAGAAAAAGAAAGTGCTAAATACTCATAAAAGTTAATTTGACTGAACTAATTTAAGTTTGTCCTACTCAAACCAATTAATTATTTTGAGCGTTAGAGTTTACAGTGTACATGTAATGTAAAAATGACACTGTAAAATAAAGTGTTACCCAATTTATTTATTTTTTACCATATTATTAAGTCACCCTGCTATGAGATCAGTTCACTTTTAACTGAATGGAGACATGAGAGAGCATCATGTGCCAGACCTTTCATCTGCATTTCACAAACTGTTTATCCCGGCCCGTGTCTGATTTTTTTGCCGTGTCTGTTTAATTGCTCAACTGCAATATTTTGTTCTGTCCCAGTGAGGTCACTGAATGACAAAATCTTTTAACTTACACCAACCCTTGTTGGTCATTCCACTGATCCAAAATGTTTTTTTTTTCTTTGCATATATCTATTTATGTCATATAAGTTATAGTTTATGTATGTGAATGGGATAAATACTTTTCAACCCCTGGGCTTTTTTAAAAACACAGTTTTTAAATTCAAATAATAGTAATAAATAAAGCTCCCAGTCTGTCTTTCTTGATGTTTGAATGTTAATGCAGAATACTGAATAAAACCCAGATTGCTTTACACAGCTGAAGCATCAGTGATTTTGTGGGCAAAATAACAAATTTGCTACTTTGTAATTTATGAGTGTTACAAGAGCCTGTGTGCGCAGCTGCCAGGTGGAGTGCCACTTGAAAACTCTCTTTTGCCACAGAAAGGGTGATACAATATGTCCAAAAGCCCTGTGGTGGTGAGGCATTGGCCAGTCAACAGCAACACTTTTATCAGACTTTGGGAAGAACCACTGTGCATTTTGCTTTCCATTTTCATGAGAAGTTCATTTGTGGTTGCAGTGACGGACAGCCCAGAGCTCAATTCAAATGTAGCTTCCTTCCACTTTCTGCATGGGCGCTAGGAATTGTGAAACAAACAAAGTATAATGAGCAGAGTTTGCAGATAGATAGACGGACGGACAGCCAGACAGATAGATTGATTGATTTTGTAACTTTATTTGATTATGTACACATATAATAACGTGCAATAATGGCAAAAAGAAATGTGACCCTCATTGCTGAAATAACAAATGTGGATATAGTTAGAGATAGATAGATAGATAGATAGATAGATAGATAGATAGATAGATAGATAGATAGATAGATAGATAGATAGACCTTTTTAAAGCTGCTGATCAGGAATAGTTTCACATGAACCTTGTTTTGTTAAAAGTACACCTAATGAGGTTTTGTGTCACTTGCAGGTTGCAAGTGCAAACTATATATGCAAACTATATTTCTGGGTATGTGCATATTTACATATGTAAATATACATAGAAGAGGGATTGTCACACTTTCAAGTCAGGTCAGGCCAGGTTACAACATGTTAAATGGAGTACACTATTAGTAATAAAAATGCTTTTTGAAAAACTTTGTATATTTCCAGGTATATTGAAATAAATAAAAAATACATTTAGCATTTTATTGAAATATTTAATATTTTAATCAAATATATTCTCCTCAAATCAATGTCAGTGCAAAGCAGGATCACATTGTGACAATTTACCCAACATCCAGTGGTATGAGA